>NW_023505085.1:0-345458 GCF_004664715.2 Peromyscus leucopus | reverse complement strand
AAAATTCAGTAAGATATTTCTCAAAGTGCAGCACAAATCACTTTTGCTTCAGCAAAAAAGTTTTTTTTTTTTTTTCAAGTTATTTCCATTGGTTTTCTTTTCTCCTCAATGGTACCTTGATCTCAATTGCATAGAATAAAAGCATCCAGGTTGGGGGTGTACCGGTGTCAGAATGCTTACTTGGCACATGTGAGGCTTGGGTTCAATCTCTAGTACTCGAATCAAGGAAACAAAGGGCATTCTGGGCTTTCTTCCTGTCCTTTCTCCATCCTTCCTTCTGTCTTTCTTTTCACCTTCCTCCTAATTTATATCTTAAACCAGTAGCCTCTCAGAGTTGGGCCTGTTTTACATTTTCCTGTTACTGGAACTGAGTGACAGTTTGAGCTGAGGTCTGTGTTCAGCAGCCCCTTCTTCCTTCCACACTCACCCTGCGCTGTGTCCTGTCAGCTCCCATACGTTTTGTGTCTGAGTATCTGCCCTCTTCTTTTTGGAGCTGCCTTTAATGTTCATTACAACATTATTTCAGCTGGGTATAAAGAACAGGGAAATATCCAGGATTAACCTTGCCTTGCTGAGGCATTATTACATTCAATAAAGCATAAACAAATGCATGTAACCACTCATACTCACATAATATCAAATGCCTACTATGTGCTTAGCAATATTAATATGAAGTACACATTGGTGAATAGGATAACTGGAATTTTCATACTTGAGAGAAATAGACAGCACACATGTAAGTACATGTAGAATGATAAACAGAGATATGTTCCATGAAGGAAATAGAGTATACTAACAGAGAACTATAAGGGAGAGAGGAGATTGAGACAACACTTAAGGATGTCTTAGATTTCTTGTCACTTACTGAAAAGGAAAGATTAGATGGGAATGATTTTGTGAACACATCAAAGAGTTCAGTTTTAAAAATTTAATTGAGGCTCTGGGATGTATCCAACATTACATATCAAGTATGTAGCTAATTTATGAATCTGATGATTAGAAAGAAGCACAGAGGACAGGAATGGAGGTACACATCTGTACCCCAGCATTTAGGAGGCTGGGAGGCAGGAGGATTGCAAATTTAAGACAAGCCTGGGTTGTAGCAAGATTGTCTTTCAAAAAAAGAATGAGGCAATTACAAATGACAGCTCCATCAATATCCAGGAAGACCATCTAAAATATAAAAAAAAAAAAATGAGTCTCCAAATAGAGCTAATCTAATAGGATACAAATTTATTCCCCCATTCATGAAATATTTTAGAAGTGGGTCAGTGATTTCTCTAGAGTTAGGCAGCCATTCCACAAGTCATTTAGTGATATAGGTGACTTTAATCTTATTTGTTACCCCTTTTCTGTGGGATGTTCTGTATGGCAAATGTGTTGCTCTGATTGGTCAATACATAAAACACTGATTGGCCAGTGGCTAGGCAGGAAGTATAGGCGGTACTAAAAGAGAGGAGAAAGAAAGAACAGGAAGGCAGAAGGAGTCACTGCCAGCTGCCTCCAGGACAAGCAGCATGTGAAGATGCCAGTAAGCCACGAGCCACGTGGCAAGGTATAGATTTATGGAAATGGATTAATTTAAGATATAAGAACAGTTAGCAAGAAGCCTGCCACGGCCATACAGTTTATAAGCAATATAAGTCTCTGTGCTTACTTGGTTGGATCTGAGCAGCTATGGACTGGCGGGTGACAAAGATTTGTCCTGACTGTGGGCAAGGCAGGAAATCTCTAGCTACACCCCCTTGAACATTATTGTTCTTAGGTTGAAATTGGCTCATTAACCCCAGTAATGTATTTTGTAATTCAGAAAATGTGGGAAAAGTGATGCCTTCTTTGAAGGAAGTAATCCAGAAGTTTTACACATTTCTTAGCTGCAAGAGAGGTTGTCAATGGAGTCTGTAACAAGATGAGCCCAGGCCAGTTGGTTGAGGCATCAAACTCCATTACTAAAAGAGGCTGACTATCAAAAGGCAGATTTTCTGTCAATGGTGTAATGAGTACAATGGCTGGGTTACTCAAGGTAAGTAGATCAACATTTGGACTAGTTAATTCTTTGTTCTGAGAAAGCTTAATAGACTGCACCAAACGATTGCTGTCCTAATCATGTCTCTCCTTTATTAGCTGGATGCAATGATATCCTCCCATTTGTGGCAACAAAAAATGTCTCCAGTCATTGATACACGTCTCTAGGGGGAAAAAGTCTTATTACTGTTTGTGGGAGTTAACTTCAATGATCAAAACTAAAACCCAAATTGAAAAAAACAAACAAACAACAAACAAACTAAGATCACCTGAAGAGAGTCTTGATGAGGGATGCGTCTATATTAGGTTATGCCTGTGGTCATGTCTATGGGTGATTGTCTTTGTTAATTGATGTGGGCAGCACTCTTCCCTAGGTAAGTAGTCCTGAATGGTACAAGAGAAGAAATAGAGCCTTATACTGATAAGCAATCAAGGTGAATGATTTTTTTTACTTTTGCTCTTGAGTGTGGATGTGATATGACATATATATATATATATGTTCATATATATATATACATATATATATATATATATATATCAACTTCCATTGTGACTTTCCCACAGTGATGGATTGTAACCTGTAATTGTGAGCTAAAATAAACCCTTTCTCCTTTAAGTTGCTTTTTGTCAGGGCATTCTATCACAGCAACACAATTGAAGCCAGAACATGGTTGATACTCGCTGCACTACATGACAGAAGATGATAGAGAACAATAAGAATGTGGCAGGTGAATTTTAAGGAGTTAAAACATCAAAGATTGGATAGGAGGAGAGCAGAGAAGAGAAGAGAAGTAAGTGGAGGAGACAGGAAAGGAGTAGCCAAGGGTATGAAATGAAGCCAGGACTGAAGACATTCTCAAAAACCATTAGAGGAAGTTCTTATAAGGAAGTAGTGGCTGGCTGTGTTCAGTATTACCATGAAATCAACTCTGAAGAATACAGGGGAAAAATTCACTGGATTTGGCAACAGTGAAATCACCAGTGACCTAGATAAGAACCCCACTGTGGGCCTGGGGAAATGACTTGGTGGGTAAAAACTTCCGATCTCTGTGCAATGACTCTGTTTGTATCCCCAGGACCCAAGTAAAATGCTGGATATGACCACACACATGACCCTAGAGTAGGGCAGAGAAAGAAGATCACTGCCAGCTCCATTTCAAGGGAATAAAGTGGAAATTCATAGAAGGGGATACCCAATGCCCTCTTCTGATTCCTGCATGTATATGCCTCCCCAGATGTGTGCATATACAACATACACATATACCATGTTCAGACTCACACACACTGACAAAATGGGAAAAGAAAAAAATATTTTCTCTGTAATGGGGCTGACATGCAGACCACTAAGAAAGGAGTAAAGGGAGAATGAATTAGGAGTCTTGCCATTTGCTGACAAACCTTAAATAAATGGCAAAGCACAGAAAAAAGGCAGCAGTACATGGGGGGCCCTGAGAGTTCAAGGGAGATTTGTTTTTAAAGAGAGATACTAGGGCATGTGTTGTAGGAGTTGAAGGAAGTAATCAAGTACAAAAGAGAGAGATTTATGATCTGGAACAGGCTGAAAAAGACCAAATGGTCAAAGTCTCAAGGGGATGGGACTCAGAGTGCTGGTAGAGAATTTTCCAAATGAAAGGGGACAGGTAAGAAGAAATGAATGAAGCACACAGTTTGGATTCATGAGTTTGCTGATGGAGTAGGAGGGGTTCCCCTAGCATTGGAGCTGAGCTGAGCTACTGGCCTGAGAGTGGTGAGTAAGAGAGCAGCTGATACGTTGTGTGTTTGAGGACGGTGACAGAAGGAGATCCGAGAGCTACGCAGAAATGAAGAAGTGTTGTGCTGTGTTCAGATTAAAGTTAAGCACCTAACATGGCATCAGCCTTCTTGGATAGATGTGCTTAGTAATCAAGGTGAAACATCCAGCATCAAACTGGAATATGCCTTAAAGGAAGGATCAGGAAAAAGAGGAGGGTACAAGTGAAGCTAAGGCCACCCAGTGCCACAGATTAGATCTAGAAGGAAATGCTGAGACAGAATTTGGGCGATATAATCTATGAGAATTAGAGATGAATACATATGAAAAAAAGAGATGAATTTGGAACAATTAGAGGAAAACATGGAGACAGGATGCTTTTAATAGTTGCCTTGACACTTTTTAACACCTGTTCCCTAAAATATGCCACAGCAAACTGATCTCGTCAATCCCTTCTAAAGCATGAGGTATGTTTAGCTTTATTCTAACTTTGAATCCCATGGATTTGTTCTTCAGTTTCAATGATGCACTTATTGACTCCACACAACTTAGCAATACAATCATTTCTTAGTTAGTTAGCAATAATTTGGCTTTACCAACATTGTCTCTCATCCTTTTCTCCTATTTTCTTTTTTAGTCTCTCTCTCCACCCAGGTTTAAGACTCCTTTGGCTGAACTATGCTCTGGAAAACTTGTCCAAAGTCAGTGATATGCGCAGCTAAGCCTGAGCCTGTAGAGGTGGCCCTCACCTTTGCATGAGGATAACGTGAGTGCAGACATCTAAGTGGGCACTTTCCCCAGCTCTTTGCAGATAGTGTCTTGTCATTTTTCTGGCACTTTCCATTCATAGGAGAACCCTCTACACTCTATATCATGGTGATTTCTGAACAGGGTTTCTTTTTCCTCCAGAAGATGTGACTACTTTGATCTCCAAAGACCAGCTCACACTTCATCACTGTAAAGCAATAGGAGATCTAGGGTCTCTTGGAGAATTTCTACATGTTATTGTAGCTGAAAGACTTTTAGCTCTTGTTCTTTGCCATGTTGAAGATGTTCCTTGGTCTGTAGGACTTAGATCTTTCTTACACTTTGCATAAATTAACAACTAATTTGTTTTTTCATGTTCTTTTGTGTTCTCTTGGAATCCTTGTTACCTTCTAACTCTTCCGTGGTTTGTGTTTTTCCATTTTCCATGTGATTTCCCCAAGTCTCTTCATCAACTTCCTGTTCTCAGTCATCAAACATTTCCTTAGTGGTTGATCAGTCTGCCTTTGGCCCATCCATTACATATGTACACATGTACATAGTTTAGTAACTATGCATCCATCATTGGGTTTTGTAAGTGCTTCTTTTAAAATTTTTCTCTAAAAATTTTTATTATAAAAAATGTTCCAAAGAAAATAATGTCACACACTAAAATTAACCAGACCCCAAAGGTATATTTTTTTCTAAAGACATCTTTTTTGGTGTGCTATGGTGTGGTGTGGTGTGTGTGTGTGCATGTGCATAGACATGCAGGGCTCAGAGAAGTGTGTTGGCTCTCTTTCTGTCTTACTCTCCACCTTATTCCCTGAGACAGTCTGTCACTGAGCCTGCAGCTTGCTGTTTCAGCCAGGCAGACTGGCCAGTGAGCTCCTGGGTTGTGCTTGTTTTGGGCTGGGGGTTGAGGTTACAGGCATGTGCAGCCATGCCTGGTATTTACATAGGTACTGAGAATCTGAATCCAGGTCCTTATCTTTGTACAGCAAGCACTCTTACTCACTAACCTATATGTATCTCTGACTTCCATTCTTCCTGAAACGTCTTTGGAATGTTTGAGTAATGCCCTGTTTTTATTCTTCTCTCTTTGAATGAAAAAAGAAAATACCTGAAAGTATTTGTCATATTATTTTATGTTTTTTTCTACTTATTTGTACTTGGCAGTTTCCCCTCATGTGGCTTCTTAGAAGATCCAGAAATCATTTCCTGTAGTAAACCCACCCCCAGTGCAAGTTGAGTCCCAGAGTCATGGTATGTATCTGCTTCCTTCCAGAACGGTGTGAGTCAGTTTCTTCTGGAAGTTGACAAGGTTATGCTAATTCTGAATGCATTTTGTCATGGTGTTTTCATTTGAGTGCTCCACCAGCCGGAAAGTGTTCATTTAGAGCTAGTGAATTCTTACGATCTAAATTTCTAGCTCCCACTCCTGGCTGATGGGTAGCTTTCTCATCAGACTCATGGTGGTGGTGGTGGTGGTGATGACGATGGGTAACTTTGAAGTTTCATCCCACAGGCTGCTGGCATGTCTTGCAGTATCTTGAAAATATGGCTTCTTGTCCCAAGCTCTCCACAAAATTCCGGTCCTTCTGGAAATTCTGTAACTTTCTCCACTATACCCTTCTACAGTTGCTGGAATGTTAGATTTTGAATTTAGTAGAATTTAGTTAGGCCATTGTTCCTGCTGTGCTTTTGGGACTAGAAGTTTTCCCTTGGATGGTAAGTTTTGTTATGTATTTAAATTATTTTTCTTTTGTAATATTTTCTCCCACCTCTCTCTCTTTCTCTCTCTCTCTCTCTCTCTCTCTCTCTCTCTCTCTCTCTCTCTCTCTGTGTGTGTGCCACATCACAAGAAGTGACTCTTATCTATTTATTCATTCCGATTTTATAGGTGAGGAAATCAAAGCTGAGAAAGGGTAAACATACTATATAACTTATTCTCCATCTTCAGCCAGTCAGAGATAGAGCCAGAGTGGAATCTGGTGCTGTTGGATTATAGGGCCCAGCCCCCTCCACTACACTGTCCAATTGGGAGGGAAGAAGAGGCCCAGAGATCCAATGAGCATGCATTTATAGGAACCAGCTATCAGGTGAGAAGAAATAAGCCAAGTGTCAGGAATGAGTCATGCTATGGATACAGTAAGGAGTGTTTGTCAAAGGCTGAGATAAGCTTTCTGTTTTTACAGGATCTGTGCCAGATCAAGAAGATCTCTGTGGGCTCTTGGCTCCAGAACTGAAATAATGGGTAAGATTAATGGTTCATATTATTCATTATGAAAAGTAGATGAAATTGTGTAAGTACTCCAATTGCTGTGGTGGTAAGCCTGTAGGATGTTAGACTACACCCTGAGTAGGAGAGCCATTGTTCCGGTATCTGACTTTGATTGGAACTGATTTGAATAATATGAAAAGTGTAAAACATGGGACTATGTACACCACCAGAAAGCATATCACTGAAGAAAAACAAAGTTGTTCATAACATGATTCTTACGGATGGCCATCATCTTCAGGATATTACTGTCAGCTTACTCTGGATAGCCCATTGGTCACCACTGGGCAGTATTTATGCCCATTCTGCAGATGTGAGCATTGGTGTTTGATGAAACTGAATAATTTGCTTTATAAAATAAGTGGTGACTAAGTCCCAGCTCTACCCGATTCCAAGATTAGTTAACTTCTTGGCCGCTGTTCTTAAAGCTGAACTATGGTAGAGACATGTTTCTCAAGCACTATCTATCATAGATAATATGGTAAATTGTGTGGAAAAGAGAAAGCTTGCGTGCATGCCCACATGCACATGTACGCCAAAGTGTGTGTGTGTGTGTGTGTGTGTGTGTATCAGAGAACTTGGGTTTTTTGTCCTCCTCTTCTACTTCATTTGAGACAGGGTATCTTGCTTGCCTCTGTATGTGCCAGTCTAGCTGGCCCTCAAGCTTCTGGAGCTTCTCCTATCTCCACCTTCCATCTCAGCATGGGAACAAGGGGATTGCAGATTCATGCTCCTGCTTCTGGCTTTGTGTGGAATATAAACTCAGAACTTCACACTGGTGTGACATGTCCTGTGCTTACTGAGCCATCTCCCTAGCCCCAGAAGCTAGGTTTGATGGACTGGTGATATTTGGTTTCTTCTTTCTTGTGTATGTATCAGACATATGTTGTCAATCCCTGCAAACTAGAGTTAGTCCTAATTTCATTCCCATGCAAAAAGAAAAAAAGTAAAGTACTCTCTGCTGCAAAGTGAGCCATGTGGTGATTAGACTGTCACATGCTGCTTTAAGAGAATGTAGTCACCCACCATTAGATCCACCTAGGAGAGGGATGGAGGGCATCATCCCGAGGTTCTGATAACTGGGATGCTATGCTTGGCTTTCACATGGGATTACTGATTTAGGGTAGCTGTGAATCTGGGTTTGTCATAAATGACCCTTATTTACATACATTAACCCAGCATAAGTTTTCACAGCACCATCACTTTTAGGCTGTCAGCGGTTGGATGAGAAATCATGTGATCCCTTGACTGATGGCCAGAGTAGAGAAGACACTTGGAGCAGCTTCCGGTCCCATCCATCTGGGTGGGGTTGCTTTCTGCTCTCCAGCATATTTCAGCCTGGACTCCAGGCCTTTGGACTTCTTTAATTCTTCTCCTCTGTACTCTGAAAGTATAAGCCCTAGGGATATGCTTCCACCCATGACTGCTGGTGTTTTGGCTGCTCTGGAGATAATGATGTCAGGTACTTTTCTTGGCATTTGAAAGGATGAACTCAGGATGGAAGAAGAGAAGGAGCTTTGCTCACCCATGAAGTCACCAGTTATGGGAAAGGGAGGTTCCGCAGTAAGGACTCAGGGATCTCATTGAAACTGGGGTCATGTTTGAGCCATGTGAAGGGAGTCACAGTAAACCCTGTGGGCAGAATGTTCCTTAAATGAAATATTTATGAACTCACCTTCCACTAGGTATTTCTAGGCAGAGAACTTGTGTGGAAGACTTAGTAAAGTTCCACAAGCCAAAAAAGTAGTGTGTGTAAAATAACACATGTTGCATTACTTCATACATTGGCGTGTGAGCATGGGGCTCCAGAGTCGACGGAAGGAATAAGAAACAGAGTGAGACAAGGCCATTGTTGCTCACAAGCTCACTCTCAGATGCTTGAATACACTAATCTGATGAATATTTTGAAACACGCTGGACAATACTGTGTTGTAAGGGAAGTGTTCATATGCAAGAAAAGCACAAAACCATGCACGGAGCAGTGCAACAGTCCAGGGGAGGGGAGGCGGGAAGGAAGGGAAGGGCCTGGGCCTCAGCTGTGCGGAAAGGATTTTGTTTCTCAGAGGAGAAAATAAGGAGGGCAAGAGTGAAAACTGAAGCAAGTAAGGATGAGGGCAAGAGAGAGCGAGCAAGCAGGATAGTGGGCAAGAGAGAATGGAGGAAAACGAGAGACGAGAAGCCAAATGAGCAGTCTTTAAACATCCATTCCATCTCACTTCAATCTGTGAAAGTCTTCAAGAGAGCATCAGTGGTATTGTTTTTCTACATTCTTAAATGTTTTCTCATCAAGCATCAATGTAAAATTGTACTCTATAAATATAAATAATCAAAAATCATTTTTAAAACTTACACCAACTCTCTAAGAAGTATAATTATGTTCAACATGGATGGCTTGGGGTTGAAGAGATGACTCGACAGTTAAGAGCACTGGCTGTTCTTCAAGAGGACCTGGATTTGATTCCCAGTACTCACACAGTGGCTCACAACTATCTGTAACTCCAGTTTCCAAGGATCAGACACTCTCTTCTGCCCTTAAAAGTTAGTGGGCACACACAGTATACAGACATACATGCAGGTGCATGCATAAAATAAGAAAAATAAAAATTTTTAAATGTATCACTCTTTTCTAATTACAAAGGTGCATTCTATAAGGATGTCTGAGTTTCTCTGGATTGTTTTGGCTTGGTTTGAAGTTACAGTCTATTATGATGGGGAAGTCAAAGGAGTGGGAGCATGAAGGAGCTGGTCACGTTGCATCCACTCAGGAAGACCATGATGAATGCTTGTGCTTAGCTCACTTTCTTCTTTTATTATGGTTGAGAATCCCTGTTAGAGAATGTGCCACCCACAATGGATGGTCTTTTCACTTCAATTAACCCAATCAAAATAATCCCCCCAGCAGAGAGGCTGGTCTCCCAGGTGATTCCGGATCTTAAAAAAATTGGCAGTTGAGACTACCACAAAGGAGGCAGTGCAGAAGAGAGTTAGACACAGATGAGGAGACAGTAAGAGAGGGCATGACCAAGGCCTCATGGAGTCTGTGAACTATCTCCACTTGAGATCAGTTTTGAAGTTCAGTATGTTGCTCTATAATAAACCCTCTCTATTAGATACAGACTGCTGGTGAGAGTTGCTTTCTCCACTGTGTGAGGTATGTTAGTGATGCCAACATAAGAATTAGGAAGACCAATGAGCAACACACTTTCATGTAAATACAGTTAGCAAAGCAGAGTCAGACTTAAATGACTAGTTCCTGAGGAAGTCACAGAACATTTATCGAGTATGGACTTCCACAGCTCAGGGTGTAAGCCAGTGAGAATTTGGTGGCTTCTGTGACATTATTCCTTACAGTGGTGAGGTGGACATAGTGAGACCTTCTACCATAGTCATTGTGATTGAAACTTGAAGAAAAAGATGGGAATGGAGTGGAGAATGGCTCATCAATTAAGAGTACTTGCTAGTCTTGCGGACAACACAATTACAGTTCTCAGCACCTATGTTAGGCAACCCAGAACCACCTGGAACTCCAGCCCAAGGAAATTGCACACCTTCTCCTAGACTCTGTGGACATCTGCCTTCACATGCGTGTGCCCACATTAGATATATTAATTTAAAATAAAATGAATCTTCGAAAGAAAAAATGTGAAAAGATAGGGGAGATATATAGAGAAAATATGAGAAAGTAAGAAGAAGAAAAAGTGTGATAGATACCTCATTGGAGGAAAATAGGGGTCCTGGTTACACCCAAAATGAGAAGTGATTGTCCATCCAGTCCTCTTTAGTTAGCTAAGGATATTCTTACATTCTCATGAGTCCTGTGGAACAACGAAGGGTGTTCAACTCTCCATTCCACCTGTGAGCTCTGAGACAGATGGTGCTTGATATTGGTAGCTGGGCCGGGCACACATCTTGCTTTATCCACCTTTCAGATTGTATCCCCCAGGAATTTTATGAAGAGTCCCATATGCAGGCACAGTAGGCACATCTATTGTCCTGCTTTTGTTTTTTTGGCAACTTGACACAGGCAGACTGGAAGAGAAACCTTGAATGAGAAAATGCCTCCATCAGATTGGCTGTAGGCAAGTCTGTGAGAGCATCGTCTCGGTTAATGGTTGAGGTGGGAGGGCCAGCTTTTTGTGGGCAGTGCCATCCCTAGACAAGAAGGCAGGCTGAACAAACCACTGGGAGCAAGCCAGTAAGCAGCATGCCCCTGCTTCAGGTCCTGCTTTCCTGGCTCCTGCCTTGAATTCCTATCCCAACTCCCTTCATGGGGGGTTGGAAGCCGTATGATGAGATAAACCTTTTCCTCTTTGAGTTGCTTTGTCACAGCCAGAGAAATCAAACCAAGACATCTATCAAGTTGCTACCTGTGACCACAGAATGGACTGAGGTATGAAATCCCCTTCCTACACTGGTAAGAAGGCACCAAGCTGGAAAAAAACAACAGCAAGACGCCTCCATCTCTCTATCCTGATAGTAGTCGTCTGGCTTTTTTTTTTTTTTTTTTTTTTTTTTTTTTTTTTTTTTTTTTACAGGTATGGTATTCGTTAAGGGTCTGCAGCAGCTGAGTCTTATAACTTGAGAGGGAAAGCAGCTGAGGCGGCTCTGGCTGGGAGGTAGAAAGGAAGGAGGGCTTCACAAAGGGAGGGTGGGAAGAGTCCGGAAGAGCTCAAGGGAGGAGAAACCAAACAGGTTTCTTGGAAATGAAAACTGCTTTCCCAGGAGAGCAGCCTGATGTGATAAGCACAGAGTAAATGAAAAACAGACAGCTCACATTTCCCTGGATGTGGGAAGCCAGACAACAAGTGAGTCTTGGCTATTCCCAGATCACTGTACCAGACCAAGTCTTTCCTTGGGCTCTGGGTGGGAAATCCTGCTTCAGAAACTCCCCACTGGTTCTTTGGTGGAGAGGTCAAGAGTGTGGAGAGAGCAAGTGTCATGGCTCTACTCCCAGCCTCCCTCCATCAGCTCACCACAGCATTGCAGATTGAGGGGCCAAGTGGCCCTCACTCAGTCCACTGCTTCCTTCTCCCACTTCTGTCCTCTGTACCCCTTTCAGCTGCTTCACTGAGATATCCACTCCTGAGAGAAACTGTCCACATGCTTGCACTCATTTTCTTGCCACAGGGAAGGCTAGTCTCATTTTGAGGTACAAGCGTAAGTGGAATCTCCCATGCCCATCATGAAAGAACTTCATCTGATAAGTTGGTTCAAAGGAGTCAGTGATGGTATATAATATCCAATTCAATAGAGTTCCTCCCCTTCACTCAAACCCACCTCCTCCTAAGCAGGCTCTCCAGAACCTTGGCAGCTTGAATCAAAAACACAGTCTTGAGTTCTTGCATCACCAAATGACTGTCCTTTCTGAGACCTGGCGGGGACCATGTGTTTCTGTGCCAGCTGGAAAGGGGAAGAGGCAGGTCTCTCAGAAGAACTGAGACCTTGCTTCCAGCAGAGAGTGGTCCTCAGATCTGGAGGAATGGGCTCAATGTTATTTATCCACGACTCCCCCTTTCCTGCAGGAACAGGAGGGCCAACCCAAGGCAGAGGCACTTCTAAGATGAACAACTGATGCTTCAGAGACCTGGCTGCACTGAAGCAGAGGGTGGGGCTGCTCTGCAGGTTTTGCCAAATCAGCTGGAGACAGGGTCTAGGCATTGATCCCCTCCTGGCTTTCCTCAATCCAAATAGCTCTGAGCTTCCAAATGCTGGAGCCAGTTTGATGGAACATGATCTCTCCCTTCCTTTAATGGTCCTGGAGCCCAGCACGACAACATTGGTTGAATTCAGATTGTCTGGATAGAGTGGGCTTATGTGATCTGAGTGTAGTGGTGGTTGTTGAAAGGAGATATGACAGGTGGAGAAAGAACATGACCTGTTTGCAAAATGGCTTGGCTTAGATTTAGTAAGTAACCTACATACCTAATTCATAAGAGAAAAGTAATCTTTTTTTTGTTTTTTGTTTTTCAAGACAGGGTTTCTCTGTGTAGCTTTGCCTTTCCTGGAACTCACTTGCTAGCCCAGGCTGGCCTCGAACTCACAGAGATCCACCTGCCTCTGCCTCCCGAGTGCTGGGATTAAAGGCGTGCGCCACCACTGCCCGGCCGAGAAAAACAATCTTGTGTGCACGTGTGTGTGTGTGTGTGTGTGTGTGTGTGTGTGTGTGTGTGTGTGTTGTTTTATATGTGAGCAGTATAACCTATGAGTACTTGTGGGTATGTGCATGTATGTGGAGGCCAGAGGAGGACATTGTATGTATTCTTTCCTGCTGTCCACTTTATATTCTTGAGACATGGCCTCTCATCAAACCTGAAGCTTGCTCTTTCAGCTAGGCTGCCTGGCCAGTGACTTTCCAGCGTCCACCTGACTCTGTCCTCCAACACTGACAGTACAGACACATGTGGGCATGCGTAATTTTTGTATGGGTACTGGAACTCTGCCATCTTCCTGGTCCTGAGAAAACGTCTTATTGTCATATATTAATTGTATATGTAATGGATTTCATTATGTCATTTTCACACACACACACACACACACACACACACACACACACACACACACGGAGATAGACGATAGACCATGTAGGAAGGAATGGTACCATTCTCTCTATTCTACAGACCACCACCCTTGCTTGGACATAAATAAATGAATGAATGAGTGAATGAATAATGAATGAATGAATCAATCTATGTTACAAAGCCTAACTGTGAGTTGGAAGAAGAGTACGTCCTTACAAGAATATAGTGGCTTGTTCTGATGCTGAAGATCTGAGCTGAGGATTCAAAAAAAAAAAAAAAAAAAAAAAAAAAAAACAGGTGCTAACAGGGGAGGATACTCCAGATAACCAGACAGGAGGCCAGGGAATTGTTGCTA
This sequence comes from Peromyscus leucopus, assembly GCF_004664715.2. Taxonomy (NCBI): domain Eukaryota; kingdom Metazoa; phylum Chordata; class Mammalia; order Rodentia; family Cricetidae; genus Peromyscus; species Peromyscus leucopus. Next base: position 331,785 of record NW_023505085.1, on the reverse strand, counting down.
TGGTCTGAATATAGGCTTGCAGAAACCCAGGTGTTGATATCCTCCCCTGCAGGAGCGATGCCATTAGGAGATGATGCTCTTGAAGGCCTCTTGCAAGGGTTGCTGACCTTAAAAAAAGACTTCACTGAGAACGCTTGCTCCCGTGCTATAAGGTGAAGATAATGTGGGAAGGTGGTCATTGTGAGGAAGGTGACTCTTAGGAAACAGAGACTCTAATGCTTTCCTGTACCAGGCTTTTTCTTTGGGGCCACCAACCAGCTCCCAAATCATGACATGGATACTTATTATTAGTTATGAATACTCAGCCTAGCTTAGGCTTGTTTCTGGCTAGCTCTTTTAACTTAAATTAACCTGATTCTCTTTATCTATTTTTTTTTCCTCGGAGCTTTTTACCTTTCATTCTTTCTGCATATCTTACTTTTTTGCTCTCTCCATATCTGGCTGGCAGCTGCCTGGTTTCTGCCCAGCTTCTGCCCTGGGTGTGTCATTCCCTTTTTCCTCTGTTCTCTTCGTTCTTATTCTCTCTCCTCACCTAGATCTCTTTCTCCCACTTATTCTCTCTCCCCACCAGCCCTGCCTATCCTTTCTCTGCCCAGCTATTGGCCATTCAACTCTTTATTAGACCAATCATGTACCTTAGGCAGGCGAGGTGAAACAAATGCAGCACATCTTTACATAGTTAAACACACATCCTTACATCGTTAAACAAATGCAGCATAAACAAAATGTAACACCTTTACACAGTTAAAGTAATATTCCACAGCATAAACAAATATAACTGTTTTTACATAGTTAGAATAATATTCCACAATACTTTCCTCTTGGGCTTTCTAATCCTTTGAACTGTGAGAAATAAATTTATGTTGTTTATAAGCCCCAAGTCTATGGTGGTATACCAGCCAGAGCAGATTAAGATAAATATTATCCTAAATTTTACTCTGGATCATGTCTGCAGACTGGACTCCATGTTGCCAAGTACATCCAGCAAGAATGTTCCTAGGCAATGAATCCTGCACCCAAGAACAATATAAGTCCATTCATTCAATATTCATTGAACTTTCAGTGTAAGCGAGGCATGCTGCACTGCTGTATCCAGCCCTCACGGATCCCTGCCCAGTAGAGACTTTAGTCTGCTGGAATGAAAGGCATTAATTAGTCAACCGGATTAATGGACAATTATGAATTACTGCACTAAGAGAGATGATGGTGGCAAAATAAGTGTTTACTGAACCCTTAGCTTTGTGCAAGATATCGGGTGGCTCTCAAAGTCGATTGAAGGGAGAATGTTTATTTTTTCCTATTTTCCAAATGATAAAGCTCAGGCTCAGAGAGTTTGCTTAACTTTGCTATGTTTCCCAAGTTGCTAAGTAGAAAATCTGGGGTGTTAACTGGTAGCCTCCATTTTCACATGGCTGTGTACTGTGGTTATTGCTTGAAAGAATAGCAATTTCTTGAAACTCTAGTCCAAGGAGTTATAGCATTGTGTAACAGCTCCAATGTAGTTCAGACCCGAGAGATCAAAACAGGTTTCTGTGGAGAAATGGCATTTCAGCCGAGACAGGAGGCAGAGGAGTTAAGGGGGTGGGTGGGTTGGGAACTGGAAAAAACTTTGCACACAGAGGAAACAGCATACAGGGCAGGGCGGGCCTGAGTTGGAAAGCAATTCGATGCTCTGGAACAGTGAGAGAAAATTCAGAGCATGAGCTGTGGCTCGTCTTCTAGGTTGAGGTTGGAGCAGTGGTGCCTGTGGGCCATGGGAAGCAAAGAACTGACGCAGGACAGCAGACTTCTGCTTTTACGGTGCCAGCCCTGGCCCGTCACCAGGCCTCATTATTTTCTGCAAAGTTCCTTTCAATTTGGGCTCAAGATGATGAACATACTATGTTTTTCTCATCTCCCTGCTTAAAAAATCCATCTGCCTCCTTATTACGCTTTAGATGAAGATGAAACTCCTTCAAGCTGCACGTGGGCTGGCGCCTCCTGCTCTCTGGCTGACCTTTTCACCCTGTTTCTTGCCTTCTCCTTGTGCTCTAAACTTAATGCTAAACATTGTTGAAGTCCTTTCTGCTCTTCCACTGCCCTCTGCCTGAGCAATGATCCTTTCCCAGTTCACTTGCTCATGTCCTCGGAATCGTTGATGTTCAAGCAGAGACCTAAATGGTCGAAGGAACCAGACAAGAAAGGTAATAGGAAAAGTATCACAAGCAAAGGGACTACAAATGCAAAGGCCATAATGAGCTCAGAGAGTAAGCACAGGATTTATGAATAACCGAGGAAGACCTCAGTTCTAAGAGAGCATCTAGATCAGCGATTCTCAACCTGTGGGTTGTGACCTCAGAGGGGGTCACATGTCAGATATTTACATTACAATTTGTGAGAGTAGCAACATTATGGTTATGAAGTAACACCAAAATAATTTTATGTTTGCGTGGTCACCACCACATGAGGAACTGTATTAAAGGGGTCGGAGCATGAGGCAGGTTGAGAACCACTGATTTAGATCATGAAAAATAAACCTGGGTCATTTTCCCAACGATGTATTAGCAATGAGATGAAGACACACAACTCAGAAATCCTCAAGGGACTTTCAAGCCCCAGGGTGCACTTGGTGCTGATAATCAGGTATCTCACTCTTGCTGACTTGTTACAATGCTATCAGTGACTGATAATGTTCTTATGGTCTTTCCATTTTTCCTTCCTAAGCTTGGCATTTGTGCCCGACCTTTGCCACCATCGTGGCACAACTGGAATCAATTATCTGTGTGTAGCTGCCTCAACAGATGTTTTGCAATTTATATTTGAAGTAAGGAAGCTGCTCTTTCTTTCTGAAAACTGTTTTTTTTGGGGGGGGTGGAGGGTGGAGGGGTGGAGCTCTGTATTACGTATTATTCTCACTGATGAGAAATTCAGATGAGAAAGATATAAGAAAATAACTATAAACCATTATGGATAATTTTCTTTTAAGTCAGTGCTTCAGTTTCCAAAACAGATGTTCAAATGTGGGATTGTAGTTCGGGTCAGAATATGAGGCTACTAAAATCAAGTTAGAACTCAGAGCCCTTCTAAACCCCATCTATGTTTTTTGCAGATGTGAAAAGACTGGCTAAAGTAATTGCTGATACCAACATTAGGCCAAATAGTCTCAGATTCTTAGATCCCTCCCATGGCCTAGCCAATCTCATCAATGCCTGTGGTCAAGATGTGTGATCACATCTGTTTTTTTAATATTTTAGTTTTGTGTTTTTAGTTGGATGTAAGTAGGGTATGAAAACATGAGTGCAGTTGCCTTCAGAGGCCAGAAGAGGGCATTAGATCTCCTGGAGCTAGAGTTACCGACAGTTGTGAGTTGCTTGATGTGGGTGCTGGAAACTGAACTTGGGTCCTCTGAACAGCAATACTCACTGCTAACTGCTGGCTGAGCCATCTCCCCAGTCCCCTGAGCACGTCTGTCTTCTTTATGTTCACTCTTCAGCTGGAGCATGTGGCTTTCCACATGACACAAAAATCAATCGTAGACTGAATCTTTATTGACATCTACTAATGAACCGTCAGAGATGAGGGTTTTTATTCTCCTTAACTCACCAACAACACATGTTTGCTCCTGCTTTATGATCTCTAAATGTGCTCTTGTTGACTAGTAGGGAGCAAAATCAAACCCACTTTCCATCTTCCCATGGCATTTAAGGACATTCGAAATCTGGTACCATTTACCCAACAATGTAGAAGACTAGGCATAGATAAGATGTCAGTCAAGAAGCCGAGGAAGAGAGGGAAAACCGAAGGAATTAGTCTCATTTCCTGCCACCCAGACCTCTGCACAACAACCACTGCAAGCCACCGAATGTCCTTTTATTACACCACCCTTCGCTTTTCAAAGTTCTGGCTGCAAATTAATGAGTTTTCCTCCCACAAATTTAATTTGCATCTCTAGTAAGTACCAAGAGGAGGTTTTCCTCACGTATTTTAACTAAATGACTTCCTTTGTGTTTCTAGTTTATGCCACGAGTAATTGTCTCTTTTAATGTGGACATTTTAGTGACTTAAATTTTGTACTTAACTATTCATATGGGAAAGCTGCTTTTTATGAGAAATCCACTGTACAGTTTTCTCATTATGTTTGTTTGTCTTTAACCAGTTGTCTCATGATTTTTATTTTACCTTTTGCATATTTTAGTTTATGTAATGCAAATATGTTGTAGAAGCCTGCAAAAAATCTATTTGCTCTAAACAACCAAAGTATGTAAGTGGTTAAATTTATTTCATTTTATTAATATTTTTCTTTAAAATGTCTATATGCCCCATCATAAGTCCAAAATACTTAATTAAAAAAATCATACACTTTAGACTTCCAGTCTCTCCATTTTGTTGTGTCTCTGTCTTACTAGATGTTGAACTTTGGATCTCAGACACTCAGGTGAGTGTTCTACTATTAGGCCGTGTCTCCAGCCAGCCTTGTCCCTATGTTTCTATTGTCTAAGCCATAGACTCTAAGGAATTGGTCATAAAGACAGCATACCATCACTGCAAGGCTGTTTGATTTTTTTTTTCATTATTTCATTTCATTTTCTAATAGAACTACTCGGCATCTTTGGAAGTGTGTGCAGGATATACTAGGCCTGAAAGATGCTTTGGGGTAACAACTTTAGCAGAACTAAATAGCTCTGAAAGAACAAATCAATGGGATCGATCTCTCTCTCTCTCTCTCTCTCTCCTCTCTCTCTCTCTGAATGCAGTGTGACTGGTTTTTTTTTTTTTTTTTTTTTTTTGGTTGAGGTCAACGTAAGATTGAAGTTAGAAGAATGGGTGGAGTCAAGAACCAAGGTTCAAACAAGCAAACAAACAAACGGCAAGATTCCAGGAAAGTACGAACAGGAGTGGCCAGAGGCATGCAGGCCTTCCTCAAGTTCTGCAATTGAACCTGGCGCTCATCAGTTGGCTACACTGGCCAGCTGGTGAGCTCCAGGGACCTGACTTGTCTCCTCTTCCCCAGGGCTGTGATTATGGATGCATACTAACATGTCCAGCTTTTATGCAGCTTCTGGGTTTCTGAACTCAAGCCTTTGTGCTGGTTTGGCAGGCACTTTACTGACCCAACCACCTCCCCAGGCCTGCTGTCTTTCCTTGAAAATATTTTTATTCTAAACCACCTCTATCTCTGGAATGAAGAAGCCTTTTTGGTTTGCTGTGTAGGTGCTTACTTCTGCCATGTGACCACATATCACTCCTTAATTAACTTTTATGCAGTAAGTTCAGGCTTGTGACATGGGCAGCATCCCAAGGCTTTCTCTGGGCTTTGCTCTGCCTTGAGTGGTTTACTTTGAATGTTGGAGACTTAATATTTACGTAACTTGAGCGAGCCGCTTTAACTCTCTGGTTGTTGGTGGTTCATCTATAATGTGAGGATAAAATGGTATTAGAAAGTCATCGAGCAAATACCAAAGTCTCATCGGACACACTGTGATGATTCTGTTTTCATCGTTTTCTTTCCTTGGGTTTGTTTGAGTAAGGGCTTCATTCTGGCGTTTTCATACATACACTCTGGCTTTGCTGACACTCTCTTCCCAATTTCCCTTCCTCATTCGGTCTCCTGGCCCTTCTCAGGATTTCTCTCTCCACTTTCATGTCATGTGTTGTGGTGGTATTGTGTTCCCCCAAAATATCGTGCACCCTAATAAACTTATCTGGGATCAGAGAACAGAACAACCACTAGATACAGAGGCTAGAAAATGGTGGCACACAGGCCTTTAATCCTAGCACTCCAGAGGCAGAAATCCATCTGGATCTCTGTGAGTTCAAGACCACATTGGAAACAGCCAGGCATGATGGCACACACCTTTAATACCAGGAAGTTAGCCTTTAATCTCAGGAAGTGAGGGCAGAAAAGCAGAAAGGTGTATATAAGGCATGAAGACCAGGAAGACTAGAAGCTTTTAGCTGGTTAAGCTTTCAGGCTTTTAGCAGCAGTTCAGCTGAGATTCATTCTGGATGAGGACTCAGAGGCTTCCAGTCTGAGGAAACAGGATCAGCTGAGGAATTGGCAAGGTGAGGTGGCTGTGGCTTGCTCTGCTTCTCTGATCTTCCAGCACTCATCCAATACCTGGCTTCAGGGTTGTTTTTATTAATAAGACCTGTTAAGATTCGTGCTACAATGTGTCTCTACTCCCCTATTTTTAATTTCTCCTATTTCCTTAAGACCTCCTCTCATAGTCTCCTTTCTTGTTTCATGGTTTAAACCACACACACACACACACACACACACACCACACACACACACACACAATCTACCTATGAGAAAAAATATTTGCATTTTTGTGTCTGGGTTACTTCACTTACTGTAACTTCCCCATTTATTTTTCATGAAAATTTCACTATTTCATTTCCCCTTTGGACCGCACAAAATTCTACTGTATGTATAAACCATATTTTCTCAATCCATTCATTTGTTGTTGGCCATCTAGACTTGTTCCATTTTCTTGCTATCATGACTGGAGTATTAATAGTCATGGGTATTCAAGTATCTCTGCCACCTCCACCCCTCCACCCCATTCCTCCACCCCCACCCCTGTAGTGAATAAGGGTTTTTTTTTTCTCATTTCCAGCATTTGTTATCGGTTGTTTTCTTAATTGTTGCCCATTTTGACCACAGTGAAAACGGCATCTTAAAGTAACTTTTATTTACATTTCCCTGATGGCTAAGGATGTTGAACACTTTTAAAAATATTTATTGGCCCTTTGTGTTTCTTGTTCTGAGAGCTATCTGTTCTGTCCATGAGGTCTGTTGTATTCGTTAACCTGTTTATTGGCTGGCTGTTTTCTTAGTTTGGCATATGCTTTTGTCGTTCATCATATATTCTTAAAGTGGATCGTCAGCAGTGGATAATAATAGCCCATGACAATAGCCTATATGATGTTTTCTCTAGTTATGGTGCTGGATTTCTGTGAGGTCTCACATTGGCCCGGCATTAAGTGGTCTGCATTAAGTTCAAAAGAAAACAGATCCCTAGTTGTCCAGGCTCATTATCTGGGTGGCAGTAATGGCCTTGTGGCATGTTGGGATGGGCAGGGGTGAGAAGAGGTTGGTTAAGGCTGCGAGGATTTTCCTACACGCAGCTTTGGCATCCACCACCCTTTTCTGGATGACAGCTGAGGGGACAGAGGGTAGTGCTGGCTCAGTGCCTTGTCTCCTAGTGACGGGGCTTTGGGGACAGGCCATGATGGTGCCTAGGCAGAAAACAGCTTGCTCCCTGAGGTCTGAAAGAGAAAGTCATCAACAGTCAAAACACTCACTCACTTTCTAGGGGGATCTGAGCTCTGAGAGCTCAGTTCCCGTCTGGGCCTGCGGCCATGAGAAAGAGGTGGGGCGCCAACCGGGTCTCTAATGGGGAGGGAGAGCACACAGAAGTAAGTAAATATCTAACGTGGAATGCGTATTCAGTCTCTCTCTCAGCAGATGAGACATGTATCCTCTAAACTGTGCCTCCCAGCCGACTAGAGAGAGAGTAGCCAGGGACAAAGAGCAGCAGAAACGGAGGTGTTGGGAAGATGGGAGAGACAGAAACCCAACCACTAAAGAATGGCTCCTTGACAACCTCCAGATCACAATGAGGAGAAACTTCCTGGCTCACATTTTCCACATAAACACTAGAGTGCTGGGCAATGTTAATGGGTCCTGCCTGATGCACAAGAGAGCGACCTCTGTCCAGAGCCAGCGGCGATTGACGTCACAGACAGAGCGTCTCGGGGTAATGGACTCCGCTCCCTCATTTATATGTTTGACCCTAACCTTTCCCAGATGTGCAGCTGTTCTTCCGTCCAAAAAGGGAGTTTCAACACTGGCCGTTGTGTGCTCTCTGAGGCCGGCCCTGCAGCCCAAACAAAAGCCCGAGTCTTAGAACCAGGTTGTGTGTCGCAGTCTCTCCAGGCAGCTCAGTGGCCCCTCTAGAGACTTGCATAACGGGGTTTCTGTCTTGATGTACAGTTGTCTCATGCCTCAAATCTCTTCTCACATCTGGCTGCCTGCCTTTCTTTGGCCACAGAGGCGAAGGAAGGCCTTTGTGATCCTCTCTGCTCCTGTCCTGCCTGCTCGCTCTCCTCCCCTGGCTTCATTTATTACACATTATTTGCAGTCACAGGGGTACTTCTGGGTGACTCACAGCCCGGAGGGAGGCTCCAGCTGCTTTATTCAGGCACCTGCCTCCTTTTCCCTCAGCTGGGTAGACACCCTCCTCATGTGGTCCTGAAGTTTTCCTGCCCTAGGCCCTTGCTCTGACTCTGTCCTCTGCTGCTCCCCTGTGGACTGGCTTACTCTCCATTCTCTCCTGCGCCCAGTGCTATGGCCTCCATCCGCTGGCTGATCTGTTTACTTCTCTCTTTCTGCTTTGGATTTCAGCTAGTTCCTCAGTGGGCTCTTCCTCTCCAACTGTGTGTCCTCTAAGTCCAAGCACCGCCTCTGAACCTCCAGCCTGAAGTTCTGAGCATCATATATAATAGATATTCAATAAAAATGTATTGAATGAAATAATGATGATGGTACAGGAAATGGGACAGTAATGTAAAAGGAGTTCGGCATCGATGGTGGCTTTGGAAGAGCCAGTACCAGGAGGACGTCAAGGCTCCCTTCAGCTGATGAAGCACAGCTTGGAAGGCAAAGAGCAGTAGGGACGATTCCCGCTGTTCCAGGCCCTTAACTCACCCTGTTTGTTACTGGCTAAGTGATCTGCTGATATTAGTTCGTTTTCCTCTCATCCCATCCCTTTCCCAAGTGATGTGGGGAGTTGCCGTCTATTACTCTCAGTTTTTAGACAGCACGAGTCTGCAGCCTGTTGTGCAGACTGTTCTAAGACCCCACCGCCCTTTTGGAGAGCTCTAAATCCCCAAGCTGCCCAGCAAGCATCCTCTGTTGTCAAGCAGAAAAACAGAGGACCCTGAGTTCAGCTTTAAACTGACCTCTGTGCTTGTCACATGAAAGTCACATGTCCTCTTTCCTCTGTGCTCTGAGTGAATAACCTTCTTTGCACAAACCTAAGGCTTCTGCTATTACCTCTCTAGGGAGGTGTTGGAATGGCTACTAGCTGGGGTCCATCAGCATGCCTTTTCTCTGGGAAGAAGGACACTTGCCTAGAAAAGTATTGCCCAGATCCTGAAAATCCTATAGTCTGTATGTAGTATTGTAATAACACACACTGGTGTTACAGCAAAAATCTCAAATGTGTAAGAAAAGGAAGGAAGGAAGGAAGGATGGAAGGAAGGAAGGAAGGAAGGAAGGAAGGAAGGAAGGAAGGAAGGAAGGAAAGAGGGAGGGGGAGGGAGGAAAGGAAGGAAGATTAAAGAAGTGCTCATAGCCTATGATCTGACCTGGGTCCTTCCGTCCATCTGCATATTCTCCTCCAGCCCCTGAAGGAAGCTGACCCCAGTTGTAGAGTGCTCAAGGAAAGCAGTGAAAATGCTGTCATGATGCCATCACCCTAATCAGCGAGAGATAAATATTCCCGGCCGCACATGGTGATTTCAGGACTTCCAAGAGCCAGAGAAGTCTGGCTGGCCTCAAGGAGTCTACCTGTCACTTTAGTTAGCAGAGCTGGGACATGAACAAAGTAGGAGGTTGGAGGGAAAGAAAGAGAAAAGTCTCCTTCTCCAGTCATCCCAGGAAAGGAATTGGAAGTGGTGATGTTCTCGGGTTTCCCACTGGAAAATATGTTCATGAGAAGCGTTCTAAATGGCTTTCAGTCTAGGGGTGAGTGGATGGCTACTTTAGCAGAGTGAAGGGTGAAGGGGATTAAGGCCCACAGTGTTGCTAAGGACTCATAATTATGCAAAGCAGTAAATTTTGTAATATAATTATATTATATTTATATAGCATTTGGATTATGTAGAGTGACTTGCAAATTACATGATTTAGCATTGAAACAGTCCTTAATGCTCTGCTGACCCCATTTTTTTTCCCCACAGCACTCCCATAAGAGCATTGTTACTGAAATAAGATAAAGGACCTTCCTAGTGTTGTGGGGGATTTTCCCAAGGAAGCTGTGGATTTATAAAGTTGGGAGCGCTGTAGGAAACTAATATTTTGAATCAGAAACAAAAACATGTGCTTCTCCACAGTTCTGGAGGATGATGGTGCTGGGATTACATTTTCTGGATGTCAAACTCTTGGTTGTTTTTCTTTACATGTCTTTTAAATATCTAGCACATAACTAGCCATGAACATTTTCCAAATCATGGAATAAACTGTGCTTGAAGTTGTAATTGCTTAAACTCATGTTAGTTGGTATGTCCAATAAGCTAGTGCAGAGAATGATAGGAAGGATAAGACTAATTCCCAGCCAAATCAGATAGAGGGACAAAAGAAGAAAAAGGAAGAACCAAACACAGAAGAAGAATACCAAAGCTGACAAGGTGAAAACGTTAGGCTACTTCTTCAATGAGGAAGTCATTGCTAAGCTAACTAAATGGATACCAGAAGAATAAAGTCAACATGCTGAGGTTCAGATGTAAGATTTAACTCATATACGAATAGTGCTCTAGGCTATTGACAGGGATGGGGAAGAAAAATAAAGCTTATTAGTGCTGTTCTAGGGATTATGGTTTCATGAATTATTATCTCTAGTAAGGGTTTGCAATGTGCCTTCTGCATGCAAAACATGGTCCCAACATTTATAGCTATAAAGACTGGCAGGTTTCTGAACTTTTGGGTTCTCTGAAAGTGTCTGTATGTGAGGGAATGTATGCATGTTTGTGCGTGCATGTACATGTACAAGCATGTATGTATGCATGTGGAGGTCAGAGGCCAACCATAGTGTTGTTTCTTTGGAGCCTTCCAACTTAATTTTTTTAAAGACAGTCTCTTAATGGGGCCAGGAGTTTGCTGGTTAGGCTGGTTGGCCAGGAAGCCCAGGATTCTTCCTGTCTCTGCCTCCTCAACACTGGGTTTACCAGCATGTCTGCCAACACCCAGCTTTTTCCAAGTACATGAACTAGGGATCGAAGTTGGGTCCCCATTCTTGCTTGGCAAATGTTCTACCACCTGAGTCATCTCTCCAGGCCACATATGCCTTTACAATAGATTTGTTGTTGTTGTTGGGTTGCAGTAGTACTTTTATATTTTGGGGATCAATCCATGATCAAATTTATGCTTTGCCAGTATTTTATTCTGTCTTCCATGTTGCCTTTGACTCCGTGGATTGTTTCTTCTGAATGAGTAGAAGCCTTATAACTTTAACATGGTCCTATTTTTCTAGTTTTAGTCTTGTTTTCAAGTCTAAGAAGTCATTACCACATCCTCTCTGCTGTCATCTAAGAGATGTATAGTTTTGTGCCTCACCTTCTAGCCCTTTGACTTGTTTTGAGTTAATATTTGCATATACTGTGAGGTTAAGAGTCCATCTTCCTTCTTTCACACTCAGGGTGGCTATTCAAGAAAGAGCAAGGACAACAGATGATGGTGAGGATGTGGGAAACAAGGGATCATTTGTCACAGTTGGTAAGCATGCAAACTAATGCAGTCATTATAATTAGAAATAGCCATTACAAATGGAAATTTCCATAGGACCCAGAAATATCTCCCTCAGTCATTACACTACTCAGAGGGCTCTATATCCTGCCACAGAGATACTTACACATCCATGTTTCTTCTCGCTCTATTCACAATGCAAAGAGATGAAGTCCATCTAGATGCCCATCAACCAATGAATAGATAATGAAAATATGGGTGTTTACTCAGCTGCAAAGAAAAATGAAATTATGAAGATGGAATTATGAAGATGAATTGTTCATAAATTATGAAATTATGAGAAATGAAAAATTGAAGAAAATGGATATAGAGAAATATTACAATGAGCAAGTGATCTGATTCACAAAGACAAAATCGTGCGTTTTCTCTTATGTGTGGATCCTAGGTTTCACATAATATATTTGTAGTAATTCTTTGACAATTTCCTACGTGCACACAATGTATTTTTAATATGTTCATACTCATTCCTTCCCTGAACTCCTCTCAGATCACCCCCACTCCCTAACACTCCAAGTAACTACGTGTCCTCTTTTAAAACAATTAACTGAGGGAGTTCAATTTGTGCTGCTCATTTATGCACTGGTGAGTGACCATCCATTGGAGCATGGACAGCCTATCAGAGACCATACTCTTAAAGGCAGCTGACTCTCCCTCCCCAAGAAGCTATCATTAAGGGCGGGAGTTCACGAACCCCTCCCCACTCCTTGCTGGAATGTTGGCTGTTCTCGATCTTGTGCATGTTTGAGCAGATAGCCACAGTAATGCAGTAATTCCATCATGAGCAGATGGCATTGTTTCTCTCTGGTCTTCCCCTACCTCTGAGGATCTTACAATCTATCTGCTTCCTCTTCATGATTGTTTCTGAGCCTGGAGGGAGGAGGTTCGAGTTCTCATTTTTTAAGATATGTATGTATGTGTATATAAATGGCTGTCAGGGGGATGGAGGCTATGAAATGAGAGGGGAGACTGAAAGAAGGGGAAAGAGGTGTTGGTGAGGGAAAGGGAGAACAACACATGTGGTGTGAAAGTGGAGTGGAAATGGGTGGGCGGAGTTACATGGGGAGGTTTGAGGAAGCAGGGAGGGAAGAGAACAAACAGAAGCATGTTTTCTTTGAAACATACCATAACGAAACAGAATATTTTGTAGGCTAACTAAAATGAACAAATAAAAAATATCTTTGATTTCTGACGTCAGGGTAATACTGACCTTATAGAAAGGACTTAAAGTTCCTTTTATTTCAGAGAAGAACTGTTCTGTAAAAATTTGTTAGAATTCTCTAGTGGAATAGGTTCCTATAGTTCCAAGCCTGTCTTCATTGAGAGTAGGCTATATGTACATTCATGTAGACATATATATATATATATATATATATATTTCTTCATTGTAATAGATTGTCTGATTCCAGAAATGTAACTATTTCTTCTAGGTAATGTGATTGGCATATGCATTATTTGTCTAATGTTGTCCTGAGTTTATTTGTTCTTATAATTCCTCAGGTATGAAGTTAGACCATTCATTTGAGACCATTCATCTTCTTCTGTAAGGTGTTTGCCGTTAAAATGTCCTTCCTGGGAGCTTTGGTTGTATACCTTAGGCTTTGGTGTCTGGTGGTGTCTTCTTCACGCATCTCAGGATGTTTAGTGATTTCTTAGTTGATTGTTCAATAACCTGTTGTTTAATATCTACATATTTGTGAAATTTCCCTTCTTGTCTTTTGCTATTCATGTCTAGACATGTGGTCCTATTCCAACCTTAAGTTTGTTAAGAGTAGTTTTATGCCCAAGATGTTATTTGATCTTTCCGACTGCCTGTGTGCTTTTGAATGAATGTATTTTCCCCTGCTATTGCATCTGGTCTTCCATGTAAGTCTATTAAGGTCTGTTTGGTTTCTCAATTTTGTTCAAATCTCCTATTTCCTTGCTGTTTTGTTCTCTCTTCTTAAAAGATCTGCTCAATTAATGGAGCTGTAGAATAGCTCAATATGCCTCAGGGACACTCAGAAATAGTTGTGCTGGGAAGCCTTATAGAAGAGCTGGGCTCTCCATGGCAGGAGTACCTAAGATCAAAATTCTGATTTGACATTGAAGGAAGTATGACTCACTCTAGGACTGCACTATTAACTATGAACAATGTGTATTAATGCACCACACTCCAGTGACACTTAGCCCCAAGAGACAGAACAGTCGTCTGTTGCTTCCTCTCTAGTGTAGAGAGCTCCCCATGACTGGGATCTTATCTTTGAGCTACTTGACAAGTCAGCCTCCTGTCTCCAGTCCTTGGCTCCCACACTGGTCAGCAGCTTTGTCTTCTACCATGGACTTGGCAATCTTGTGATCAGCTGCATCTTCAGCGAGGCTTCTGCCACATGTGTCCTTGATTTTCCCTTCTTAGAATGGGTATATGGTGAGAAGCAAAGAAAACGTGTGCTGTTTTTTAAACTTATACTTGATTATTATGGATTATTTCCTCCCCCCCCCAGGGAGAGTGAAACCTGCTCAATCTTTCACATATTCAATGATGTGGCTCATTTCTCATCCTCCTCCTATGAATGACCAGTGCTGGTGGTCAAAGAACTCCTAGGGTGTAAAATGGAAAAAATATACTATTTTTGAATGCCAGAAAGTTATTCACTGTGCATAAATATGGTCACAGGGACCTGTGTTCTTTAACAAGGTTGTTCCAAGTGAAATGATTACTTTAGAAGTTTCTTGGAGAAACTAAGCAATTCATGAGTTCTCTGCCTATTGGGATCACCTGCACAAATTCCACTCTGTTCACCTTGTAAATTCTACAAGGGTGGGACAAAAGCAAGTCCTCCCTTTTGTCTGGGGGACAGGCTCTGTTTCCGTCTATCCTAAGCAATGGTTCTCACAGCCTTTGTTATGGACTCCTTGCATTTCTGTACATAGCAACCAGGGCATGAGGTGAGCTAGGTCTCTTCTCATTAAATGTGATGCCACCAAGCTGTTACTGTCAGTTACTGACATGAAAAATCACAGCTGTTGTTGGCCCTTCATGGAAAAAAGCAACCTTCTGCCCCTTTGATTCTCAAAAATAACAAGCTTTTCATTTTTTTTTTCCAGTAGAAAATGCACATACCAACCCAGAGGGAGTTAGACTGAAGAATTTTCCCAGACGTGATCCACCAGAGCAGTCTCAAGGTTGTAAACTTGAGGACGTAATGTTGCCAGGCTCCCGAGACTTGGCTGGAGCCTTTACTGTCCATCCTCTCCCTTCCGGTCCCCCAATGATTGGGTTCTGAGATAAGAATTTTTCATTTCTAAAGAAGTTCAATTCAACAAGAAGGATAAAAGACCTAAAAATCATGGAGGAGAGAGATGTGTGTGCGTGTGTGTGTGTGTGTGCGCGTGTATGTGTGTGTGTGTATTCATTTGTGATGTTTGTGTTTATTCATGAAGTTCTTATACATATAGTTAGTGGGGAAGGATGAATTTTTGTGTGGATGGGTGTTGCGTGTGAAGTGTAAGGATAATCAGAATTGTGATACTCTTCCTTAACAATTATCTGTCTGCTGCTTCTTTTTCCTTAGTAACCAAGGTAGCCTCTGACAATTGATTTTATTTGGTTTATTTTATCGGTCTTTGTATATATGTGTACTGCAACAACTGGCCAGAAGTTTGGCACAGAGATCTGTTCCAGATGTAAACAGTTCCTTTCCCTGAGTAGAGGTCTTTTTCCTGGAACCCGGTTCCTGTACTTATGAATGGGAAGATGTTGTCCCTTGTTGCCTTCAGAACACAGAAGGCTGTGTGCTCTGGGTGAGGATCAACACATGAGATTCTTGTGAATCTGACCTAGTGAACATGGAAAAGAACATGGAAACAAGGGACTCCTGATAATTTTTTTTTTTCCTAGAATATCAGCTCAAGAGGTTTGCATTGATTTCAAAATTGCCTCCATTCAACAACGTGTCTTGACAACATTTCTCATGATTACTGTTCACCGGAAGAATCATACTAACATGATCTCCACCTGTCTGTCTATAACAAGAAACTTAGGAGTTATGCTGGTTAGTTTTAGCTCTCAAGTGGACATGGCCTAGAATCTCCTGGGATGAGTCTTTTCATAATAATGTTTTTATTGTTTGAGAATTTCACATGATATAATGTGTTTTGACCAAATCCACCCCAGCCATCCCTCCAGGTCCTCTCATTTCCCTCTCACCAGTCACAACTTCACGTGCTCTATTTTTAAAGTCACTCAGTCCCCTTAGTGCTGCCTGAGTATAGGTCCATGAGTATAGAGCCATCTACTAAAGCGTGAGTACCTTCTCAGGATCTAGATCCTGGAAGAAAATTGACCCTCCATTCCTAGAAGCCATCAGTTGTCAATGGTTCCTCAGCCAGGGCTGGGACTCCATGAGCCCCTTGCCAACTCATATTAGGATTTTTGCTGCCTTGATCTTGTGTGGGTCTTGGGCATGCATTCATAGTCACTGTGAGCTCTTGTATGCGACTGTAGTCATGTCCAACAAAAACCTTTCACTGCACTTGTCTACCGCCTCTGACTCTTAATCCTTCTCATCCTTCTTCAATGATCTCTGGGGCCTTGCTGGGAGGGAGTGATATAGAGGTCCCATTTAACACTGGGCCCCACAGTCTCATTCTCTGCCCACTGAACAGATGTGGGTCTTTGTTATTAATCACAATCTACTGCAAAAAGAAGATTCTCTAGTGAGGGGTGAGAGATGCACCAATCTATGGTATAAGAACATAGTGGGCAGTTTATTACTATGTTTAATATTAGGTTCTCCCCTATGACATAGCCAGCCATGATTTTTTTTTGGCCCAGTTAATGGTATCAAGCATGAGTTCTGTCTTGTAGAATGGGCTTTAAATCCATTCAGAAAGTATGTAGTTACTTCCTTAGCATTTAGGCCACCGTTGTACCAGTTGGCATATCATGTCAAGCCCTTTCTCCTCTAGTAGTGTGCATAGGACCTTTGGAAAGATACCACTCTCCTTGGTGTTTATTTTGTGAGATCTAAGGCATAGACAACTCCAGATTTTACAATGAGACAAATTTCAGTAGTTTATAATCTTTAAAACTCATTTAAAAGGTATAAATCTAGTGTGTATATGGAAACTGAAGATTAAATCCACAACACTGTATCAACTCCAGGAAGCCATTTTATGACAAGATATTTAATGTTATACTAAAGGAAAAGAAAGACCTAGTCTATTACAGTCTGACATACCGTAGATTTCATGAGAGCATGCCATAGTCTTAGATGTTAAAATATGAGAAAAATGTATATAAATGCAGAATAAATACTGTTATTAGATGTGAATTGAAATTCAAGTTTCAATTGCTTGATAATTTTGTGATTCTGATAACTTTGTGATTTTTGTTCATATGTTAAATGACCAATAAAATATCGATCTTGGTGGAAATTCCTGCAGCCTTTGTCTACTAACTGGGCATCTGAGTCCACCTTGAAAAGTGATATTTGAAAGACTTCTCCTTTGTTTTCCCATTATAAATGGCCTAGACCACACTGGCTGAGATCAGTCTCCTTGACAAATCACCCCACCCCGGAGCTGGAGTTAGGTGTTCAGGTGGGAATGGGAAATGTCTTCTTGGACAAGTTTGAGCCATTAAGGTCCCACATGAGCTTGTGCTGTTCGCGTTGTCCCACCCTGGACCACACACATCCCAGCTGAAAGCGTCTTCCATAGCCAGCTCACAGTCTGGAGGCAATGGTGTCACGGGGCTCCTCTTCACTCTTGGCCCACATCTGTGGCTTTCTGATGGTGGTC
Source organism: Peromyscus leucopus (assembly GCF_004664715.2). Classification (NCBI taxonomy): domain Eukaryota; kingdom Metazoa; phylum Chordata; class Mammalia; order Rodentia; family Cricetidae; genus Peromyscus; species Peromyscus leucopus. The sequence continues at coordinate 314,495 of NW_023505085.1, read as the reverse complement.
CAGAACTTCTCAGACTCTTCCATGTGGTGGTGCTGATGCCAGAACATGAGGGTGTGGAACCTGGAATCTCTGGTGTGTAGCCAGAGGCAGCTGGCGATGAATCTAAAAATGTTCCTTCTGTGTCTTTCCTTTCCATAATGCTTATAGAAATGATGTGCTTAGTTTTGTGTATTTTAGTAAGATCTAGTATTTTCCCCAAAAAATATTTATTATAAAATGGTCTCAGGAAGATTTAGCCTCTTGCTTTGTATAAAAATCAAGCAAGCGAGCAAGCAAACAAAAAGCAGACTGCTATAGTTCACATCTCAGCTTTGTCACTTAGAAATTATATGACCTTGGAAAATTAAGAAAGTTTTCCAACTTCCAGTTTATTCATCTGTAAAAGGGAGTTTATAACCACCAAATGTTCATGATTATTGTGAAAACAAAATGGGTGTATTTTCTGTCCTTTCCCAGGGTTGTGGAAAATACTCAATTGTAATCCTCCCTTCATCCTGCTTCTTTCCTTTCTAAATAAAACACTGTCCTCTATATTCCCAGCTCAGGTCTAGGAAAGGAGGAATTGCCAGGATGCAGACAGATACGCTCTGCCAAGCTTGAATTTCAAAGCACCCTGAAAGGATAGCTGCCTGACTTTACTTTTAAAATCCTCAGAGGAGCACACAACTACCATTTGCATTAAAATGTACAAAGTACTGTATAAAGTCCAAGAAATACAAAAATGCATTTTGTGTAATCTTGCTCTTTAGGGTGTTTATATGGAAATACGCAAATACACAATCACAGTGTTATAGAATTTGTGCTATGATTTAAAGGACCACAAACTGTTCTAGGTCACATAGGATAGGCATTTTCTGCCACTTGGAGGTGGCTGGTACAGAAGGAGAGGGAAAAATGCTTCCCAAGGCAGGGACCCCTCCTGATTTAAGAGGCAGCCAATGAAGAAGGGAAGGTGTTATGTTCTCATTCAGTAAAACCTCAGAGATAGACCAGTTTAGAAAATTGAACATTCCAAGTAAAACGAAGGGAACAAAGAAATAGACCATGAACACAATGTCTAGTGTTATTGCAAAGATAAAACAAACCAGAGATATCATGGTTACAAATGCTACTTTAGTTTCCAGATAAACTTTGGTGGAAGTCTAAGCTGATTGGGGTGGTGGGGGTGTTGGGAGTGTGGGTGTTGGAGTGTGGGTGGTAGGGCTATTCTAAGAGACTTGAAGGATATAGCCCTCCAGAGCAATTTTCCTGGGCCATGTAATATTTCTTTGGTTCTTAATTTCTACCTCCATAAATACATATTAGCACAGTGGATCTTATATTTTCATGATTGACAAAAAAGGCAATAGACACAATGATTGGGGCATCTGGTACTTAGATCTGAGAGAACACTATCATATTATTGCTTGGGTATTTTTTAAGCGTACAAAGAGTACATTGACTCTTGCTGAGTTATATTTGTGAAACCCTTTCCCATCATGTCATTTCTCTGCTGCTCCTTCATTCTGTGAGGCTGTCTTCAGACCAATGGGAACAGGATGCAGAGCACTAATGCATACATGTGCATCACATGCTATACGGCACCTTTTGATTCTCCAAATGACCCTGTGAAGTGAACATTTATCCTTTGTATAGTCAAGAACTGGGTCACAGACTTGCTTGAGGACAGGCCATCAGCCTCACATCTGTCCACTTGCAATGCCTCACCTGGATTGTGCCAAGCAATGAGATCAGAGGCTGTCATTGTTAGGTCACAGGAGAACCAGCCAGAGGATGTGAGGCTGTGTCCTCCCTCATGTTAAGACTCTTTCTGACCTCTGGCAACAAATCTCTTGGCCTATCACTGGAGGGGTGGGGGCTGATTTAGTTTCCCTGGATGTTTCTTTAAGGATGTTAAGAGGAACCAGCCAATACTAATCTCAAACAGGATATCCTTTAGGGAAAACACTCCATACTAAATACAAACAAGAGATTTCAAATTGAAGAATTGCAGACATACAGAGAGAAGCCATCTTCATTGTGTGTGTGTGTGTTGTGTGTGTGTGTGTGTGTGTGTGTGTGTGTTGGTTAGTTTCAGAGTAGCTCTTGCTTGGACTGGGAGATTACCCACTTGTGGAATCTTTCTGTTGCTCTGTGTAACTCTTATTGAGTGGGGTCTGCAGGTCCCTCCCCCCTTCCCCATAAGCTTGTTTCTGTCTATATTCGTTTTCCCATTTCTTTAGAGGTGATGACCTGTGGTGTGATATTTCTTTTCTTCCTTTGCACTCCCACCCTGTGTTTTGCTAATTACCTTGCCTTTAGAGTAAGGAAATCTGTGTTAGAACACTTATAAACAAGCTCACCCCACCGAGTTCAACCAGGACCACCCACACTGACTCATGCGCATGAGGTCTATATTCCCTGGAGACAGCGCTTCTGCAGACTTTGCTATCTTTTGAGCCACACAGTTCTATGAGAAGCAGGAGTCTGCTTCCAGCGTCTTCTCATTGATGGTTAATCAGCATCCCTGTTGCAAGAGGGAGTGGTGCTCTCCTCCCTTAAGACTCTGGGACATTTATGTTTAAAAAATCCCTTTCCTGCCTTCCAAGCCCTCCTCTGAATACTCCATTGTTATCGTTGTATTCACCACCCTTTGAGGGAATCTAAGGACAAAATCAGATCTTTTCTTCATGGCACGTCTCAAGGCGGACCCCCAACCTTTATCTCAACCACTGATCTTTCCCACTGAAAACCTGGTGCCAGTGTGTCCCAGAACCCTCTCAACTCCGTAAGAGAGCACTTCAGAATAAACACACTGAAGACCAAGAGGATATTTACAGCCTCAGACCAAGTTCCCAATTTCCTTGGCTGGTCTTGTAGACAATGCCCTCCTGCCTCAGTTCAATTGTACTGTCAGAAAAATTGATACGGTAGGAAGATTGAGAAAATATTATGCTAAGCCAGTCAATAGGCAAGCAAAACACTGTTGACCCTATCTCCAGAGAATCTGGGGACGAACTGTTTGTTTGTTTTCATAAGGATATCTCCAATCACCACAAATTCTCAGCCTCTCCTGCCTAAACTTTCTCAGCTAGTTCCCAGGGACTCACGGGAACCTGGCTTTGGGCAGAAACCTCTGTGACACCAGCAACTGACAATCCTCTTGACAGGAGCACAACCCACAATGCAGACACAAGCACCTATGTTAAAGCAATTCTGAGCGGAAGCATCTCTTGGGTGTATATAAAATGCCAAGTGCCTCGAGGTCTCCTATTGGTCAATATTTTATCAATAGCTAATGCTGACCAGCTGGAACTTCTGGGGTTTTTATTTTTGACTCTGTTAGAATGGAAAGGTAACAAAATGCACCTTTTTTTCCTCTGCTTCGAAAGAAAATTCTCTTTAAGCCTCTACGTACCAAGAACCTGGTGTTTCAGAATCATGATCCATCCTAAGGAACCACCGAATTCTGCTTGTTCCTGCTTCTTTATTATTTATGTTCCTTGTCCCAACCTCACATACTGGGGGTTCAATCCTCTGCTTGATTCATTTGTTGATTATGTAATGTCTTTCTCTTTTCTGTCTTGTAAAAACCCTTTTCTTCAGGCCTGATTTATAGGACTCCTTTTCAATCACCCCCTGAAGATGTGTCATACACAGTGCTGAGTCTCATCTCCTCTCCATATTTCCTCATCTTTCCTAAAACTCGATTTAAAAAATAGTTGATTTTATTATTATTGTGGGCAGGCATGTGCCATATCACAGTTATAAAGACCAAAGAACAACTTTGTGGAATTGGGTCTGTCCTACCTTTACACCGAGGCTGAGGATCACACTCAGGTTGCTAGGGTTGTGTGGTAAGCCTTCACACCTTGAGCCTTTCACCAGCCCCAATTTGCTCTTTCTGTCAATACCTTTATGATGTGCAGTACTGTCCCATAAGTACTGGACTCGTGTGTGTTAAGTGTAACGCCAAGCAAAGGATATTTCACCCGAGAGTGGGACAGTTAAAATTGGAACCTTGTGCATCCCCTCACCCCACTTTTTTTCTGGCCCTGCTCTCCCTGAGCATGAAGGACATGAAAATCATATAGACTTATGAGTAACTATATTGCCAAATCCTTTAAGTAGGCTTCTTTTTTTTTTTGTGTGGGGCATGTATACTTTCATATTTATAAATGTGCACCTCTCTCTCTCTCTCTCTCTCTCTCTTCTCTCTCTCTCTCTCTCTCTCTCTCTCTCTCGGCCAAAGGTCAACATCAGGTATCTTCCTCTATTGCCCTCTACTTTGTCTGTCTGTTTGTCCATCTGTCCATCCATCCATCCACCTACCTGTCCATCCATCCATCCATCCATCATCCATCCATCCATCCATCTATCTATTTATCCATCCATCATCTATGAAACATGGTCTCTCAGAGAACCCAGCCCTCATTGATTAGGCTAGCCCGACTGGACAATGAGCTCCCATGATCCACCTGTCTCTGTCACCCAGCTTTTATGTGACTAGTGAGGATCAGGGTTCAGACCCTTCTGCTTGTACAGCAACCACACTATGAGCCATGAGCCCAGCCCCTGATATCTTAAATATCAAAATTTAAGATAATAAGCCTGACAGAAGACAAAACAAATTCTCTAAAACTGCCTTCTGCCCTGACATGTAAGCGCCCCTCTCCCAAGTTCTCACCTGTGGTCGTATCAGAATTTCAGTTTGGGGCTAAATAGTCTTTACTTAGAATATTATTACCATTTAGCCTTTATCTTAGTCGAGTCTATAGAATATTGCATTTCTATATTCATTAGTCGTTTGTCTCATTGCCATGACAAAAGCATCATGAGGAAAGAGGGATTTACTTTGGCTAATAATCTGAGGTCAGAGTCTCTGGTGTTGGACAGTTGGCGGCTGCCTTCTCAGCTATGGTGGCAGGAGCCTGACGCAGCTGGTCAAGCTGTGTTCTCAGTCAGGAAGCAGAGAGGTGAATGCTGGTACTCCGCCGGATTTCTATTTTGTTAGATCTATGACCCTGACCCAATAGAATGACGCTGCCTGTAGTCAGGGTGAATATTCCACCTCCTTTAGACATCTCTGGAGGTGCTCTCACAGGCAGGCCTGGGTGGTTCTCAACCTCCTAAATGTTGACAGTCGGGAACCACCACACATTTTCTCCATAACACTGTGAAGAGCTGAGGTTATCTTCACTGTTATTTTCGATTTACTCAGTTTTAATTCAGCTATATCTAGTTGCAAAATGAATCATTCCCAGAACTGAAAAACCCCTGTAAATGTGGTCACAATGCCAGGGAATGTGCTCATCACCTCTTCCTGGCCGTCAGTTCTTCCTTCTCTGCAATGGATTGCTGGCTCCCTGGCTGCTGTTCCTAGGCGTGTGAAGTTCCCTACTCTCTCCTCCCCAAAGCCCCCTTCCCATCTCAAGTGCCCAGCCATGGGGTCCAGTTTTCTGGTATCCCTTGATTTGGGTTCCGCTGTTGTTTTAGTGGGATAAACGTCTGAGCCCCTGCATGAAAGCTGTACGTCTGGTGTCTCTGCACTCGGTGGATAGTTTGAATGGGAATGGAATTCTGGGATGGGAATGCTTCTCCAGTGCCTTGGACATTGCTTGTCTTCTAGCTTCCAGCTTTGCTAAAAGAAGTTTGATTTTTTTTTATATTTCTGTGTGTCTTTTCCAATGAGCCCTTTGCTCCCATTTGGGAGCATTGACCTGCTCTAATGTGTAATATTTCTCACACTTTAGGATAATGTTCTTTGGATAGGGATTTTTTTTAATGTGCTGGGCACCAGTATTTTATTTTTCTTTTGGTTTAAGTTTAAAGGTTCAGTTCTGGGAGTTTTTCATGCATTCAAGTTTTCTTCCTTCAGCCTGTTTTTATCAGTCAAATTCTGGCTCTTGTTTGAGGTATCTATTGGCATAAACCATCTCCAAAGTAAGAGGTTAAAATAACAGACATCATTTATTTGGCTCATGTATCTGCAATTCAGAAGGGCTTGGTGGTGATGGCATCACAGAGGCACCTGGTCTGGGGCTGATGCACTCACAAGATGATAAGCTGGTGCTGGGGTTTTGACTGAGACCCTCATTACTTTTTCCCTGTGGGAATCTCCACATAAGCCTCCTGTGTGTGGTAGCTTGAGTCTTAAGGTGGGATCACAGGAGACCTGGACAGAAGTTGCAAGTATTCTTTTGACCTGGGCTTGCAAGGCCCAGAATATCATGTCAATCACATTCTTTTGGTCAAGTAAGATACATAAAGCTGGACTTTTCAGCAGCCTTCCACTGAATGAGTGACTTTGGAAGTAGGCTTTTCGGTTCAGTCAAGCCTTTGATGTCTTTAGTCCCTGCTGACATCTGGACTTGAACCTCAGGAGAGACCCTGAGAATAAACCACCAAACTAAATCACAAATGCACATGCCACAAAAACAGTGACACAATGTTTATTATTGTTTTTGTTTGGTTGGTTGGTTTTAGTTTTTCAAGATAGGGTTTCTCTGTAGCCCTGGATGTCCTGGGACTCATTCTGTAGACGAGGCTGGCCTTGAACTCACAGAGATTCACTTGCTTCTGCCTCCTCCATGTTGGTTGTAAAGACATGTGTCACCGCAGGGCATTTATAATTGTTTTAACTTGCAGCATTTTAGGTAATGGGTCATGCAGTTAGAGATCATTAGTGCAGATTTTAATGTTTGGGAATAAGATGCTACTGAGATAAAAATCGAAAATGTGAGAGACATTGAAGGAACTCTGGCCAGCTCACGTGTGGCGAGCATGGCTGTGGCAGGCCTCGCTCTTCTCCCCATTTCCTCTGTCTTACTGAAAATCAGTACATTACAGTCCTAAATCTAGTCACCATGGTCTACTACCTTATTTGGCTACTTCCTCCTCCTGAGGATGACTACCAAGGTCCAGCAATCGGAAGCCCCCTTTGGCTCACCTAAATAAACATGCCAATTAAAATTAAACACCTCATCCTAACAAAAGGTTCCCCCCCTGTATCTTTATAAACCACCATTTTCCTATGTGCCACGTCTGTCTCCTTTCTATCCAGAGGCAGTTCTTTGTCCTTTGGGACAAATATTCCTGCCCCCTTTCCCATATTCCCTTCCTCTTCTCCCTCATCCTATCTCCCTTGTCTGTCGACCTTGGGGATCCTGAACCTATCCATTTCCTCTCAGGGTGTTAAGTCCAGGTGGTGACTGGGACCCAGAAAGTCCTTAATGGATGGGCTAGGGAGAGTTAAGTCCTGAAAATTCAGTGTCTTACAGGAGTGAGAGATGATAGGAATTTAAAGAAAATGTTGAAGTTTGTAGAGAGTAAAGTGATTAAAAAAGATATTGATAGGTACTTGAAACAGGCTAAATGAAAAGACAATGATAAGCAAAAGTGCCAGAACATTCTGGCTTTTAAATTAGCAGCTTTTCAGATGACAAGTCGTGAGAGGCCAGGGTATGCGTTCTGATGGAGATCAAATCTAGGGCTGTCAGGGACACATCACCCAGATGCAGCCAAGAAAAGGACTAGAAAGTTCTGTAAGATCTCAGGGCTATCCAAGAACAATTACATCAAACAGTGGGGTGCTTGTCCACAGCAACTTTATTGGATCCAGGGTAGAAAAGGACAGACAATAAACCTATTTAAGAACATGGCTTTTGTCTACAGGAAAGAACTCCAACAAAATAAGTACAAGACCCCAATGTCTTAACAAGAATTCTTTTAGAAACACTGTCAATTTTGGTCGAAAGAAAAATATATTGGACAAAATGATTTTTTTTTTTTTACAAGCAGAGCATGAGCTGAGAAGACTAGTGAATTCTAATGTGAGCTATTGCCCAGGTATAAAGAAGTCCAGAACCAAAAGCCCAGAGGACAGAGACAAGAGCCATGGGTACTATTCCCAGCCCTGGAGTCTAATCAAGGATATGCTAACATTTTCAGTTAGCACTTCAGCTAACTGGGAGCCTCCTTCTCTTTGTTTTTGATTTAATCATTTTGTATCATCGCACTACTGTGTGCTGAGTGTCTGGGAACCCATTAGTTAGTTTTCGGTCTCTATAATAAAAAGGCAACACAGGGCACTTCTAAAATAAAAAGGGAGATTTAACTTGACTCTTGGTTCTAAAGGCTCAAGTCTAAGATGGGCCAACCCTCCAGACTCAGGCCTCTGGTGAGGGCGGAGCATCATATCAGAAGCACATGCCAGAGAAAGTATTCAGGTCTTAGGCCAGGAAGCATGGAAACTCAGAAACTGGAATCTCATAATAACCTTCCTGGGCACACTCCAATATTTTAAAATACTCACAACTAGGCCCACCTCTTAAAGGCATACCACATAATCAATATCTTTTCAAGTTTAAGATTGACTTTTAATGAATTTATTAAATAATGCAACTGTATAATTAATGTTTTGAGGCATTTTTCATTTTTAGCTCATATACATACATACATATCTCCCTAATAAACCCTGAATCTACATTGACCTCTGTAGCTCTGCCTCCTTTTAGGACAGTTCACAGAAATGAAACAATAACATGATCACATAAGTTTTTTTTTTTTTCTTTTATTTAGCATCGTGATTTTTAGTCCAATCCTGGTATGTATATCTGTATTTTGTTTCAATGTTTTCTGTATGGCCTTCAATTTCACAACTGTACCACTTCAGTCTTGATGGATTGGGATTGTTTCCACCATGTTGCTGCTATGAATAAAGCTTTTGATGCCTTGAAAAGTTTTTAAAAATTCAAAGAACTGCCTCTACTGTGGTTACAGCACTCCACATTCCCAGCAGCGGTGTGAGTGTCCAGGCTTTCCCCTCTGTCCACAGTAGTTGTTGTTCCCCTGTGTCACTTACTGTAGCTACTTTAGTGGGGTTAAAGCCTTACCCCTTCAGCCTCAATTTGAATTTCCACAATGGCTAAAAGTGTTGAGCACCTCACGTGCTCGTTAGTCGTTTGTATAACGTCTCTGGTTAAATGTCTCCATTTGCCTTTTGCCCACTTCGCAGTTGGGCCGCCTCATTGAATTATTGCACTCTAAGTGTTTGTTGTAAATTCTTGATGCAAGCCTTTTATGAGGTACTTTGCAAGTACTTCATCTCAGTCTATTTGCAAGTCTTTTCATTTTTTTCTCATGGTGCCTTTTGAAGTGCCATTTTGATGAGGTCCAATTTTTCCTTTTTTTTTCTTTTTTTGTGCTGTTTTTGGTGTTATGCGTATTGTTTGTTGACCTAAGTCTTAAGCGTGTTTCTCTCTCTCTCTCATGTGTGGTGTGCATATGTGCATGAGTTATTCATGTGTGTAGGCCTGGGTTGGTGGTGAAGAGTCTTGCTAACTCATTCTCCACCTTATTCTTTGAGGCAGAGTCTCTCCGTTGAACTTGGAGCTCCCTCATATGGCTATTCTGGCTACTCAGCTTGCTCTAGACTTACCTGGCTGCCTTCCAAGGCCTGTAATTACTGGTGGCCTCCATTCCCACCCATCATGTTTATTGGAGTCTTGGGATCTGAACTCCAGTACTCTTGCTTGAATGGCAATGGCTTTAGCAGCCAAACCATCTCTCCAGCCTTTGAATATTTTTCTGATGAACATTTTTTTATTGTTTCAATTTTTGCATTCAGGTTTATGACCTATTTTGGTTAATTTTAGTGTGTCATGTGTTGTCAGAGTACAAGTTCAATTCTTCTGGCACATTATTTGAACAAAGTGATCTTTTCTCCAATTGCCTTGCTCTTTTTTCGAAGATTGGTTGGCTACAAACCTATAGATTTATTTATCACATGTACTATTGTGGAGGTCCCCTTCCTTCTTGTGGCCTGTTGGCCACCAGTTCATGAGGACAAGAGGCAGAAGCGATGACAGCTTTGTACGGCCTGTGAGCATGATGGAGATAGCTCTTTGGAAGATGACTTCAGTGAATCAGCTAAACTTTATCCAGAGTGAGGGAAAATATAAAGGATGAAGACATTGGCAAGGGCATCACCTAATTTGCTTTAAACAGCATGCTTCTATTATAAAGCTCCTAGTACAAGTCTTAGTTATCGTATGTGGGAGCGTGGTTCTATCCCGTCCTAATTCTCCTAGTACAATCTCTAATTACCATATGGGCAGCAAGGGAAAAACTTCTTCAGGGATCTGCATCAGGGGTCATACTAGAGATAAGTCAGGCATCTGGCCTAGAGACAGTTTCCCAATAAGGTCAGGTAGAGAACAGGGCACCTTCTGTGGGGTCGGAGTGTGTGTGTGTGTGTGTGTGTGGTGTGTGTGTGTGTGTGTGTCATCCATGCTGCGGAGCTTGGAGAGAACTATCAGGCCACGGTGACTGCAACCTCTGACCAGTAGGGTCTTCCAGCTTACTATATATTGTTCTCAACAATTCCAAGTTGTAGTACGTCTTGAAATTGAAATGTGAAACTCTCCTCAGTTTTGTTCTGTTTAAATTGCTCGGTCTAATCTAGAGACTTTGCGCTTCCTTATAAACTTTATTACTTGCTCATCAACTTGACCAATATTTTGATCTGCTGAGAAACAAGCAGAAATGCCTAGATAAGCCCTTTATGAATCCCTGACCTACAAACACTGCCAAGGAGATAATGATAAATGTTTGTTTTTATTGAAGCCACAAAATGTTGGGTAATTTCTTCACAGCTTTATATTACTAACATAGCCACCCAATTTTATTTAGCATGTCCTTGCATGCCTAAAAACCATGCTACTTTTCTATCTGAAGATTTATTACTATCGAGGAAAACAGAACAAAAAAAAACACAGCAGATGGTAGAAGCCAGAGTGGTGGGGAGGGAAGTGTGAGAAAGGGAGTCAGAGAGGATCTCGGGTGTTGACTTTGGTGGGTTGGAGTCTTGGAGATGAGGGAGAGACATGCCATGCAGACAGGACTCACATGGAGCGTTTTTATTAGTGGGGCAGGGGGGGGTGGGGAGAGGGGCGCAGAGCGGCCTCGTGAGGAAAGGGAAAGAGAGAGAAGAGATAGTGGTGAGAGAGAGAGAGAGAGAGAGAGAGAGAAGAGAGAGAGAGAGAGAGAGAATGAGAGAACGAGAGTGAGAGCGAGAGCGAGGAGAAAGGAGTGGGGGGGAAGGAGGGAGGGGAACTGAGGATAGAAGAGAGAGAAGAGGCAGGACAGGGGGAAGAGGAGGTGCAGATGAGACCTCAACCTCCTAGGATGAGAAGGGGAAGAGAGAGAGTGGGCGGGGCCCCACCTTTTATGAGGTGAGGTAGCACACGCGCAGAGAGACTACACAGCAAGGAATACACAATGCTGTCAGGACACTGAGCAAGCCAAGGTACCGCCTGCTCACTGGCCAGCAGATGTGTGCAGGGATGACGCACCCTATCAGGTCCCCAAGGGACGGGTGTAAAATACTAACATAGCGTAATGGCCAGTGACAAACAGGAACATCTCATTGTTCTAGTGGTAGCAGGTTTAAGGTGGCTGCAACAAGGATCCAGACCCACAGTCAGCACAGGACAGCAGCTACAGGGCATCCCAGAAGCAAAGTGTAGCTTCTATGAGTGACATGTTTGAAAAGAACAAAACCACTCTGCCATCAATGACAAATGCCAATTAAACACAGTGGGGATGGAGACAGGGGTGGGTGGGTGGCAGGGAGACAGGGGGAGGAAAACTGCTCGTTCCTCCATGCAAAGTGCCAGGGATATAATTGGCCATTTGGACATGTCCCTATATATCCCAAGGCTAAAAGGAACTCAAAAACATCTCATACTCTCTCCCAGTAGGCTGAGTTCTGTTTCCTCCAGGCCTACTTGGAAATTTGAAACAAAGCTTGGACTGGTGTAGAGAAAGCTCCTGTGTGTCTGTATGGTGTAGGAGAGCCACACTCTGAAAAGCCCTAGGGCAAGTGCATATACTTGAAAGGATGTCTCCTCCAGTTGGTGCTGTCTTTGTTTTCCTACCTTCCCTTCTCTGCTGAGACATGGTACTTAAGAGACTGGGAACACAGTCTGATTATTTTAATGTCCATTCAAAGGTCAGGGGGATGTCTTTTCATCCATGTTGGCTGCCTATTTTCAACCAGAATTATTATAATAGGAAGTACCTAAACGGTCCTTGACACGTCTATAAGGAACCTGATGTCCACAGGACCGGAAGAACAAAAGCATGCCAATTTACCCTCATTCTGGGGATTCACTCTGCACTAATTCTTCAAAGGCCCACACTCTGAGCACATTAATATCTGTGCTCAACCTTGTGTATTACATGGGTCGAAAGTTCCTGCAGCTGTTAAGACAAATCCATGTTTTTTTCTTTCTTTTTTCCCCTTTAGCTAAACAAAGAAGAACAGAATATCTCCTGTCTATTTTTAATTTTAAATCAAGGGACCAAGGTTCTACTTAGCTTAGCATACATAACAAACGGGAACTGTATCCATTTTATTAATTGCTTGCAATCCCAGGGAGATGGGGGATAAAATGGCAGGCATTTCGTTTTTAGATAATAGAAGATGTTCTAGCTTTGGGGGCCTGTATTAGTCTGAATGCGGCCCTACAACAAAACACCCTAGACTGAATAAGTTATAGGCAACTGACTTAATTGTGCATAGTGACTGAAGCTGGAAAAATCCAAGATCAAAGTGCCAAAAGACTGGGGAGATACTCCTTTTAGCTGTGTCCTCCTGGGGAAGAGATAAGCAGACCTCTCCAAGTTTCTTTGTGAGCATAGATCCCTTGACAACTTCTGGAAGCTCAGTCATCTTGGGAGTTGGGATTTTAACACATAAATGCTGAAGGACCACAATATTTACTGTACCAGTGTCCACAGTGTTAGATGAAAGTCCTGGCTAGATGACCTTGAATATGTCCATCAGCCAGAATGGGCCCCGATTGACTTAATCTGTACCACAGAGATCATGCTGAGGATCACTAATGTAATTACCAAAGCAGCTGTAGCCTGCAGACTTCCATGCTTAGGAAAGGGGAGGTTGTCAGCGTGTTTTCAAAGTAGGGTAATATATTGAATTGTTGTCCAGTGTAGAGATAGAAATTCTCAGAGAATTTCTATCACAGATTACACAGGGGAGAAGTGACAGAGGTTTTAAGCTGAGATTACTATATTTCTGCAAGAAAATCTAGTTACATACGATTTAGTTCTATTCATAGATAGGTGCTTCTCTGGAATAGATAAAAAGGTGGGATAAGCTTGCTAAACTGTTCCTGTTTGGGTAGAAGGTAACTTCCCGAGTCTAAATGAAGTCCAGAGGCGTTGGCTCCCAAAGGCAGCTCCCAGAGTCATCTTCGCTCAACCCCTCTTGCAATATTGGTGTTCTAGCTTTGCTTTCTATTGCTGTAACTAAACATTGCAATTAAAAGCAACTCAGAAGCTTTGACAGTCGCTTTTAATCCCAGCACTCGGAGGCAGAGGCAGGCGGATCTCTGTGAGTTCGAGGCCAGCCTGGTTTACAGAGCGAGATCCAGGCACCAAAACTACACAGAGAAATCCTGTCTCGAAAAACCAAAAAAAAAAAAAAAAAAAAAAAAAAAAAAAAAAAAAAAAAAAAGAAAGAAAGAAAAGGAAAAAAGAAAAAGAAAGAAAGAAAAAGAAAAAAAAAGGCAAACTCAGAGAGGAGAGGATTGATTAGGATTAGATTTGCCAAATCACAGTCTATCATTGAGAAATGTCAGAGCAAGAACTCAAGGAAGGAACTGAAGCAGAGGCCATGGAGAAATGCTACTCTCTGGCTTGCTCTTCATGGATTGTTCAGTCTGCTTTCTTATACAGTCCAGGACTACCTTCCCAGAGGTGGCACTACCCACAGAAGGCTGGCCCTCCTACTTCAATCATTGATCAGGAAAATGACCCACAGGCCAGTCAGATGAAAGCATATTCTCACTGGAGGTTCTTTCTTTCTAGATGACTCTACTTTGTGTCAAGTTGACACAAAGCTAACTAGAACAATTGACTTTCTTTTCTGATTTTTTTTTTTTATTTTCAAGGATTAGCCCCTTAGGGAGGAAAAAAAAATCAACATTTAACAAGATTATCAATAGAGGAAAATTTCAACCACACCAGGTCAGCTGAATTGGAAGGTGAACTGGACTTTCTTTACAGGATAGATATTTTCATTAACTTACTCATTATTCCTGTTGAAAAGCTACAGTCCTGTTAAAAAGTCTGTAAGTGACACAATCAAACACCTATTGACATCCCCTTATGGGCACCTGTGGATGAGGATGCGATCTAGGAAGTAAGTTGGGGGTGACAAAAGGTGGAAAGATTTTGCAAGGATTCTTGTGGTCCCCTGTCATTTTCTTCAACTCGTTTTTTGCCCAATTCTGTTTAAGTCAGCACCTATATTTCCAATAATCAATTTGCTTCTCGCTTGAGTATTTTCCTTAGGTGATGGATCCAAGAACTAACTTGTAGGGTCCTTATTCTAGAAGCACAGGCAAGAAGTGTCATGCCAGCTCGCTCATGTTTGGGAGAGTCTTCAGCAGTCACTTGTGCTTGCTTAAAAATTGCCTTCATTACACGTACATCAGAGAGCTAAAATGCCAGATACATGGCATCCCCTAAGCAGGAGAAGGTTTCAACTTCCCTTTAAATTACCCTGTGAAATCACACACTGTCTCCATCCCATCTAATTCCTCATTTCTCAGGCTTCAGGTTCAGCCTGTAGTCTGATCCATAAAGCTTTAGAGTATGACCTTGCAAATTAAAGACCTGAGATTAGGACCTAGACCACGGAGTAGCTAACTGAGCAGCGTGAAACTTTTAACAAGAAACCAGACACAGCAAAGTCCCCTTGAAATCATTCACATCAGCTACCTTTCCTTCACAGCCCTGCTATTGTTTGCAGACAGAATGGCTAAAGGTTATCTCTGATCCCTTGAGGGGCCCTATCAGGCTTTATATCTGTAATTAACAGCTTGCGGTATAAGGAAGCTGAATGGATCCAAACGTACAATTTTAGGCAGGAAACAACAAGTTACTCCCATTCATTCCCAGCCCACTACAGGACTTGTCTGAACACTTTATCTTGGTCCAGCTGCCAGAAAGCATTTCATTCCCTTTCCTTACACGCAGGGAGCCGCCTTTCCCTGGCTATCTGAACTCGGAAACATTTAACATTCTCCCAGGAAATAACTCCATCCAGAGCTATTGTTTTTAAGTGCTAGAGTGATTGACTTGAAAGGAGCTTGCGTAAATCAGTGCTGTTGATTACTAAACACAATGGTAATTGCTGGGGAGGATAAGGAAAACACAATATAGGCATATGAGTGAGATGGGCAATTGAAATACAGTGAGAGTTGAATCACATGCATTGCACTTAACAAAATAAGGCTGGCTGGTGGGGTGTGGGCCTGAATGCTTATATTCCTTTCCGCTTGGTAAAAGTTGTTAATTCCAATTTTCCCTTATGTGTACCTAGTGGCCTTACAATTTCTTCATCCAGTATGTCAAATAAATATAAATCAGTTAGATTTTTCCCAAGTTGGGCATGTGTGGTGGGCAGTGATTATCTATTCTAATGGTAGAAAATTGCCTGACCTTGAACTGGCCACGTATGCTAGACTGGATAGCCAGAGAGCCTCAGGGATCTGAACTGTGACTTTTTTCTCTGAAGTAATAATGATGTTTTTCTCACTTCTGTTTCTAAACACTCAGGCTCAGTGATGGGTATAAAAATGAACATTCAGTAAATAGTTATTGGCTAAATGCCTCATCATACTCAGTTGCTGATTAAGTAGTCTGAATGAAGTCAAGAAGAGTTTCCAAACTCGGTATCTAAGTGTGAAATGGGCTAGTGGTGTGTAGATGTGCTGCTGAGGGCCTGAAGCCTGTTCAGAATGGCAGAACTCTAGGCAGTGGACAGCTATTGTGAGTGGGTTCATTTAATGGCCCTGGATATTAAATACATAACAGCACTTTTAATGCTTAGTGTGATGTGAAGTGGACTGGAGAAAGTTTGGGAACTTGTCTGGTTTCATTCTGCTGCTGGTAAACTACTTTGACCAAAAGCAACTTGGGGCAAAAAGAGTTGATTTCAGCTGACACTTCCCAGTCACAATCCAGCATTAGGGTAAATCGGGGAGGGAACCTGGAGGCAGGGACCATGGAGGAAGCCAGCTTACTAGCTCACTCATGATCTTCTGGGCTCCAAGGAGCTTGGGTAGGTCCACCTCTCCAACTCTGCCATCCTCAGCACATAAAGCTTACCCAACAGAAGAGTCTTTAAAAACTACAGTATGATGGAAATAGGGAATTAAATTGTGATTGACTTTGTTGTTTCCATTGTTATTATTAACTAGCTTTGAATAAGCAAGGTTTTGAGTGGCTTCTAGAATAAGACCAGTCTTTAGGAGCCGAGAGAATCTAGTACTGGGGAACCTCGTGGTGCTATGCTTGTGTGCATGTCCCTGAGTTTAATTAGGGTTGCTTGAATGGGTGTGAGTAGGTGTGCGGGGTGTATTTCCTGGAGCACAGGCAACTTACCAGTGTTAACACCACTAAAGAAAATCACTCCCCCACCCTTGCAACTATTAGCTGGCAAAAGCTTTTCAGGAAGGGGTAGGGTTTCATGATTTCATTTCCTCTTTCAGGACTGGTCTGGAACTAGTCAGGTAAGCTAAGCCAAGTGACCAGAGAACCCCATGGATCTGCCTGTCTCTGCTTCCCTAGCAAAAGCAGTTCCAAATCTATATTATAATCTGAGAGGGGGAAGTGGACATGAGGTCCCAGCCCTAACCAAGAAGCTATCTGTAGCTGATGCCTGCTGGCAGGCAAAGGGAAATCAGTGTTCTCCAGTGCAGTATGACTGGTTGTATCAACCACACTCCAGTGCAGGCCAACACAAAATGAACACAATGGTATTTTTTGTGGACTTTTTGTTTTGGCTTTTTTTTTTTTTTTGTCTCATTGGTCTTTTGTCTGTTTTGATTTCATATTTGTGGGATTTTTTAAATTTCTTAATTTGTTTCTTTTTTGAGAGAGAGAAGGGGGAGAAAGAGAATGAGAGAAGGAGATGTTGGGTAGGGAAATATGATGAAAACATATTGTATAAAATTTTTTAATTAAAAAAAGTGTGTGCCATCATACCAGTATTTTTCCCCATGAATTCCATGGGCCAAACTCACATATGTGTGCTTGCAATGATGATGTTATCCTCCACCCCCTGGGCCTGATTTCCAGAAACTGAACAACTGGTAATGGCTATTGTTAAGTCACTGGTCTTGTGGTGGTTGGCTCTGCAGCAGTAGAGAACTGAGGAAGTGTTTGTAATCTGACCCACTGCGGTTCTTTTTCTCTTGTCATTCTTATCCAGGATTTTAAAGGACCTTTCAGAATTATCAAGTGTATCCAACTCTGCCAGATATGATGTCTATGTGTTTTTCCTAGTTTCTAAGAATGGCCTAGCAGTATGACTCTAGGTAGAGGCATTTGCCTTCAGGTCAAAGAAACCTGACTTCATTCCCAAGGTCCCACACAATAGGAGAGAACCGACTTCCACACATTTTTCTCTGACCTCCGTGTGTGATGCCATTGCATGAATCCACATAAAATAGTAAGTAAATTGATTAATTAATCCATAAATGTAATAGTTTCAAAGCTCACTGAGGGTAAAGTCCAGCTCATACCACTGTTCTCAAACAGCACACTGCCACAGGGCTCAGTTTCCCTCCTTGAGTGATATCTGCTAAGTATCTGGTCTTTCAAGAAGCGGTGACCACCCTGAGTTCATCTGATCTCATTGTGAGATAGAGGGAAGAAGAGAAACAAGACACAAGCAAAGAACAACTCTACCCAATGTTAAAAAAATCCATGCCTATACCTTCCTAACCAAGACACAAGCAACAACACAGCTCTACCCAATGTTAAATCAGTGCCCATACCTTCCTAAGTCTCAGGTTGGCATGCCCTTACTGCACCAGAGCTTCCCACACATTGTGAAGTAGGATGTGAAATGTCTTACCCATTGAACAAAGGTTTGTTAAAAAGAATCCTGAGAGCTCTGTGGACTTCCAGCCAAGGGGAACAGTGCTTAGATCTTTGACTCCTATTTCAAGTTTTATAGAAGTTTTATGGTTATTTATTTATTTATTTTTTGCTTACCTTGCTTCTGAAAGACAGGACAACCAAGGAAAATGGCCCTCTGCTTTATAATAATGTTGAAATGACAAACATATTGCTCTAAAGGATTACTGCAGTGATCACAGATTGTACCCATATCTCAGGGGTTCAACTACATGCAGATCTTGTTGAAAAAATTCTGGGTCTTGATTTAACAGATATTGGATTGTCCACCACGTAAAGAGGACTGGACTAGCAAACAGTGGTATATAAAATCAGGGTTTAGTGACCCAATCATATTCTGAGAAGCTTTACTTGATTCCATCAGATATTATAAGAATTTCTATTCTGATTTATTTCTCATGCTTACAAAACAGATAAAGTATAATTATTATATCACTATAATCTGTATGATAGGTGGTTATTGTTTGAGGGGTGTGTGTGTGTGTGTGTGTGTGTGTGGTGTGTGTGGTGTGTGTGTGTTGCCTCTCGTTAATTGCTCTCAAGCAAGGAAGAGTGTTCTTCTTACGTTTTAGATCTAGGCTAGCCATGCTTGAGTGAAGATGTGCCCATGAGAAGTTAGATAACTTAATATGTAAGTTATATACATTTATTGGCAAATTATATTGGATTATTTTTATAAACTTTTATTAGCATGGACTTTTAGTAAGCTCTTGTCATAGCTGGGACACCAATAGGTATTCAACACATTTTTATTGGATATATATATTCTTTTTAAATTTTAATTAGCATTTTTCTTCATTTATTTTACATACCAACCACAGTTTACCCTACCTCCTCTCCTCCCGTTGCCTCCCCCACTTCCCATCTATCCCCATTCCTCCCCATCCACTCCTCCTTCATACAGGGAGAAGAGCTTGGTCCTGCCTCTCAACTTAATGTGCCATGCTTTGTGCAAGCCGATGGGAGGCCTGCCTCTTTCTGAATGGGTATGCATAGTCTTAACAATCACAGGACATTTCTTTTGCCCAAATGTGACAGATCTTGAGCCTACAGCCTATAGTGTCTCATTCCCCAAAATCATCCTGAAAACCAGCTTTTTGACAAATAAGGAGATTCAATTATCATACTCTTGAGGAGGCCCTTTGAAGATTTCACAAATCCCTTTTTTTTTTTTTTTTTTTTTTTTTTTTGCCTAGGAATCTGGAGATGTTACAACAGCTGTTTGGAATTGCAGCTCAAATCCCAAATTAGCAGCTAAGTGGAAGAACCCGCTAGCCATTCCTCTTGGCCCCCGAAAGTATCTTAAAAAAAAAAAAAGTCAAAGCGACATTGACCCTACGTCTTTAAATAACTACCAGTTCCAACCAGTCTCCTAAGCCGAACCACCCAGGTGCACACCGTGTCCCTGGCTCCCTGGGTAGCAGAGAACTAATCAACACACCCTGGAAACCCCCTTTTAGAACGCAGGCTCCATTAGCAACATCACAACAAACAGTCCGAAGGGCCTCTGGCTGCAGGCTTCTGGCTGCTTCAAGAATGGTTGCTAAAATAAGGGGAAGGCCACAGGTGCTCCCAGCCTTCAGAGGACCAAGCCACTACCCAGGGTCAAGGCCAGGCATGTCAGCCCAGCCTCAGAGGAAGTCCTTAGGGTAAGAGTCATGGACTGTCCACAGACCAGAGTGACAAGGAAGAATGCATGTGTCAATTCTCCTGTAAGACATTGGCTGAGCTCTGTGACCCAAGGCTTCGTGTGTATCTCTAAGTCACTACCCACACACTCCTGCTTATTTTTTCCAAAGTTATACTGGGCAGTGCTGCTTCTGCTTAGAATTCCCACCTGAATAGCCCGGCCATACAGTAGGGGGTCAATACCACAACCACCGCTTAGCTTCCTATCGGCACAACTTTCTTGCCAACAGGATCTTTTATCAATGACCCCCCAGCATCAGCTTCCAGGGATGATGTCCTTCAAAGACATGCCATTCACATTGTCTTTCAGGTGCATTTGGCAGGGTTTGGAGTTATCGTTGCTGTGACTGGGGTGGGGTGTTGCTATTGATCTTTAGCTTGTAGAGGCAGGGATGCTACACAATGAACGACTCGTGCTAATTATTGATCAGCTAATGCTGATTGCTGAGATGGAGAGACCCTGGCAAAAGCTATCCATTCGCCTAGAACAGCCTTCTTCCTTTCTCCCTCTCCCTCCCTCCCCATCTGTTGATACTACACCTCTTCTAGGACTACTCAAGTCTACTTAAATTGGCTTGCCATTGTGAAGACCCTTTGAATTCTGATCCTTTTTAATTGCTTTAGTTTCTCTGTTCAACCCTATAATGTTGTTTTCCAACATGTGTTAACACACTTTAGACTTCTTACTTTTAAAAGAGGAGCATGGGTGACAAGGTCATGTGTCCCTTGTGAACTTAAGAACCTTTCATGAACTTCCAGTTCGACGCTTGTGTAAATCCAGACCACACATCCCTGCCCAAGGGTGTTTCTGTGGACTGGAGTCACACTGAGCTGGGAGGACCACATCCTTGGCTTGTGAGTCGTCACCACCCCTGTTCCAGCCTCAGTCCTGTACCACCCCAGTCTCCACAGGAAATGTTGGCCTCTTCTCTGTACTCACAAAAGTTCCAGTCACAAAAGTCATGTTTTTCAGAGTGGATTTTACTAGGAAGCTCTGGAGAGAGTTGGCCTTCAGACAATTTCCCAGGGAACCTCAGAAGTCTGTGCCCTTGGGGCTCTGTTCCCTTAGCCGTACTTGCTGTTTCTCAATACATGCTCCAGCTCCAATGCCAGCTTCCCCCGAGAAACCCAGTTCACAAGTGCCTTCTTATGTTTCTTTCTTATTCTTCTTATGCCTTCGTCTTTTCCTAAAGCAAGTAAATCAAGGCACTGAGGTGGGGAAGAGGGAGAAAAAAAATGCAATGAATTTCCACATTCACAATTTCTTTTCTTGTTATGCCTCTCTGTTCGAGGTTCACCTTTAAAAAAACATTCTTCAGGGACAGAGACTGAACTTTATTTGTCTGTGTTTCAAGGCTTTAGACACTTAGATTACGTTGTCTATGGTTTGAGAATATTGAAGAACAGGTCTTCCTCATTCTTGCTGAGGTAAACAGAGGAGAGTCAGGCGTCCTCTCAATTCTTGTGATTACTGATGAGTTGGGGACATTGGGGAATGTGTGGAGCCTAGTTCCAAACATCCATCCCTGAAATGAAAACCAAAGGGTATAAAATGAGAATGCCTGGCTTCTTCTTACTGTTCCTGCATAAATCTTCACACTCCATGGGCATCTGCTGTGAGAGGGAAAGAGGCTGTGTTGTCTCAACCATCAATCCTCGACTACCCTTCACTCAAGAGGAATGCCCTCCGTGTGACAAGCTTCCTTATTCACTACACATCCCGTGCCAGGACATACAATACAGCACTGTGGACAGGAGGGTTTCAAAGGGCAAAGCATGGACCGGCTTGGGGAGCCCAGCTATCCACTTAGGGCACTTGACTTGGTGGAAGCCAGTCCTTAGTGAGGGTTGTCAGTAAGCTCCCCTCTTGGACAGTGATGTGGAGACACTTAAGCCTCAGCAGACCAATAGTTGCCTCTGGGAAGTTTTGCGTTCAGTAGGGCTGTGGATTTGCAGAGCGTCATGATTGATGCAGGAAGTTAGAGCGCAGCAGAACACAGGGGTTCACAGCTAAAATTAGTGCTACCTTATTTATCCATTAGGGTACTGTGGGGCACATTCACACCCTAACTGTAACATCTTCACACCCGCAATGATAAAATACCTTCAAAATAAATGTTACAAAGATTACAAAGTTTCGGGTGCACGTTGATTTGGAATTTCCTACATCAGTAACAGCAAAAAAAGTATTTGTTTGTTTGATTTTGTGTATATGCATGCATGCATGTGTCTGTAAGAACTCACATGCCACGGTGTACATGTAGAGGTCAGAGGACAACTTGTGAGATCTTTTCTCTCATTCCATCAGCTGGATCTGGGTAACTGAACTCAGGTCATCAGCCTTGGTGGCAAGCATCTTTACCTGCTGAGCTCCCTCCTTGGCCCCAGGAGCACTTTAAAAATACTGTTAGGAGCACTTTCAGTAAGAAAACATGTGTTGTGCACACTAGCACCATGAGATAAAAGCTCACACAGAGAAAAAGAAGGTAATGGGCCAGCAGAGGACAGAGGAAGGCCTAATTCCTAATCTAAGTCTTGCCAATAGTCAGCTCTGAAATCATGATCTCTGTCTCCTCATCTCTGTGAAAACAGGATAGCAGCAGCTGCTCTGCCAGCGGTATAGATTTGCAAGGTGGACTCAAGGAAATAGAGGATTTGAAAATGATTCGGGAAGTTAAGTCTGCTTTGTGGAGAATAACATAACAGTTCAGTTATCGGGGCCAGAATGACTGAGGTGGGTAATTATCTCTTAATGGGTTTCCAGGCTGAAAGCTTTGATTGGATATATGTTCACAGTCTCCAAGTGGTTTATTTGCTGTGTTGCTGTGAGAAGGTGTGGAGTTGGATGGTGTTGGTATCAAGAGGCTAAATGACTGTGCCTAGGAATAGTTCACAGATTTCTGGGAGCACGTGTGGCCGCTGGGACATTCCTTTAGGGCTTTCAAGAGTCTTTAATGCAGTAATGGGATGGGCCCTGGGAATTATACCACGGAGACCTTCCTTACAGAAAGGGAACCTATATCTCCCTGCACTTAAGCTGATTATAGCTAATAAGCACTTTCAGCTCAGTACTATTGTTTTTCATAAGCAGAAATGTGTGTATCACAGCTAAAGGTTTGCATGCAATTTTAGTCAACAGCCTTCCCAAAGATAGCCCTCCACCCCAGGTGGTGAGTCTTCTTTTACTGATTCACTTATTATCTATTACCTGGAAATGAGGATCCTGCCATGGACACACATCCTGGACTATGGATGTTAGGGGAAAGTGTTTCCTCCTTGAAGTAGGTGGGAATCCCCGAGGAAGTTCAATGGGACAATTTGTGATGATTTGTAATGGGAGATGGATTCAGCAGCACCTGCTCAGTTCTCCGGAGCTCTCCACGGCAAGGCAAGCAGATGTCATGAGACATGAAATACACCCATGAGCAAACCTGAGGAGGGTCGGAGTGCAGTGAGAGGTGCCTTGTGTCTGAGAGAACTCCTTCAGAAGTTTCCTTTGCAAACTGCCGTGCAAATGCTGGTTCTGAGAGGCAAGACGACCTCGAGAGGAAAGGTGAGAAAAATTCAAGGATGTCTCCAAAGGCTGGGCCGATCATAGGAAAGCAATCCATAGCCAGAGTAGAGAGAAGAGTGACTATTGGAGTTTGAAGAGAGCTGTATATAGGAGACACTATAAGGAGTAGAGGAATCCCTGAATGAGTCAAGTCCTGAGTACACATATATTTTGACATGGAGACAGCCACGACAAACACCAATGCCTTGGCCCATGAGAACAACAAAGCCTTTCCCCATATGGGCCAGGCTTGTAGCTGGCAAAGCCTTCTCTTCTAGCTTAAGTCTGAGTGTTTAAGGCTGACAGATAAATGCCTGCAAAGACTAGCAACTGCTGCTTCCTCTTCCCGGTTGTTTATAGCTGTGGTAGTGACAAAGGTGCTCCTCTGATTTCCTTATCTTCTCACTCTTTGCCTCCTTCCTGGGACTCCTATTGGCTGAAACAGACAAGGACTCCAAAGGATGTAAGGCAAATGTAGAGGTTGCTCATCATTTTCCCATTTCCCAGAAAGAAAGAATTTTTTTTTATAGATAGGAAGATAGCACATATCCAGAATGTTTCTTGCTAGAGAACCCTATGGTAAGACACTGAAACAACTAAGAAATTACTTGGTAAAAAGAGCAAAGTCACAAGTGTAAAGATCAGTGTTTTAATCTAGCCCCAGCCTTGCTAGTCACACTGCTGGAAAGTCTCAGGGTGGCCACCTCTCTTTTCTCTGTGTCCAAAACAGCCCTCTCCCCATTCCCACAGTGGTGTGTGTGGATGATACGAGCTGATTAGAATAAGAGAGTGTTGCGTATGAGAAGATGGCTTGGACCCTCCATAGAGTAGAGCCGATATTCACAGATGGAACTTAGGAAGGAAAAGGATAGTGCTGGGGAGACTCTGATTCCCCAGAACCTGGTGGAGATTCAAGAAGAGCAGAGAAGGGATAAAATCCAGAGGAAAATGAAACCCAAAGATGCCCCCCCCCCCACCCCCGTTCAGCAGGAAGCTGGGGAATGTTCCCGGACAGCTGCAGAAGCAAGCGTTTTGATGAGTGAAGACAAGGAGAGTCTTGTTCCTGCAGAAGAAAACACTATTTTCATTTAGTAGCAGCTATGTTTTTTGCCTCACTGCAGAGAGCATATCAGGCACCATACATTTCAATGACTGTGTGTTTTGAAATAGACTCTGTCTGTGCTTGCTGGTCATTCATTAGACTATACAGTCCAGACAATGTGGACTCTGCTCACAACTAATCAGATAGTTAGGGAGTACAGACCTAACCTAAGTCTCCAAGTAGGAATACATGGGAAGAGTATAAAATAGTAGGGAAAAAAAATAAAAGATTAAATGTAAAAAGGGGGCAATCTGTCTCAGGCAAGGCTAGGTTAGGGGTAGATCGTATGCAGGCAGGCCAATAGCAGAGCCTAGAAACATCCAGCTGGGGTCCTTATCATTGGTCCTTTGTTGCTGTCTACCTTAATTCACCAGATTGGAAGAGTCACAGCTTGTGACCAGTCCTGTCTATTCCAGGAAAGTAGACTCCAGAGGAAAGTAGCAAAGACAGCTAAAAAATACTTCAGAGTTGGAGCACCTTAGGCTCTAGATACTCCCAATCCTGTTCTGCCGGATCATCTACTGGGTCCTATAAGAAGTACCTAATGTGACAGAATGGCAGGTGAAGCCTAGCACTTCCTCCATTTGAGCCCTAGTCAGTGACTGTCCTTCAGATTCTAGTCCAGCTATCCCCTACTCCAGAAAATCTTTTGTGATCTTCCTGACCAGTAAGTCATCTTTTCACTGTTCCATTTCCCTGTCTCTGTAGCACTTACCCTAGATGCAGTTTTCAATGATTTGGTTGATGCATGCCTTTCCTCTTAGCTCATAAACTTGACTCAGCTATGCCTGCCTGTGTTATCACGCTCTCCGGATGCAGTTTATGGAACTCTGTGTAAACTCTTAGTCCTAGTGGGGACGAAAATTCATGGCCAATAGTGCAAGGAACAAATGGGGGTTTCTCTGATTCTTTTCTTGTTCCCTAGTTAGTACCTGTTATCTCTCTTCCTCCACTTGGCTCTTGACGTCACAACTCAGATGCATCTTTGTTTCCAGTTTTCTACTCTAAGAGCTGCTTTGCTTGTAAAGTCCGTGTGCTGTAGAGAGTAGATTACAGTCGACACAGGAACTGAGCAACCAATGCAAGGGTGAAGCGGTGAGAGAGAAAAAAAAAAAAAAAAAACAAGGACCAAGAAGGTGAGTAAAAAGCAGGTAAATTAACTCCTATTGAGCTACACTTGACAGAATTGATACAGTTGGAGTCAAGAAACCATAGAGAAGAAGAAATTAAACTAAATTAAAATAAGTCATATACCTGTTATACCAAATGCCATCAAACAGATCTGAGCTCATCAATGCAAACCTTTTTAGATGTCTGTGAGGGTCTCACTGTCCTCTTGCGTCTCCTGCTCCTGTCTGCCCAACACTTCACATTTAATCCATTAAAAATGCTTGTGTTACTACAGAATTTTTTTCACTGAATACCTGCCCCTCCTACACACAAATAAAATTATTTACTTCATTAATGCCTCTTTGTACCAACATTTCACATCCTGGAGGCTCCAGACTCCTGGCAGACTAAAGTTTCAAGATCACAATGTTATTCATGTGGAATACTTATTAAGCAAATATCTGACTAGATCCCACTGTAGGTATTTGCATATTTAAACTTCAAAAATTTTTCCTCTCTGAAGAGCTCTGTGGTTCTGATTATCTCCATGCTATGGCAATACAGCTACAGTCCTTGAACATTCTTACAGTACTAATGATTATGATCATTGTCATCAGGTATGTTAGCTGAACAGTGATTTGTATCAAGTGTCACGTATTCAGCATTTAGCCATTTTCCCAAAAGAAGACTCTGGCTTTGCATTATTGGATGGGAAGCTTCATGAGGACACAGTATCTTTTGCTAATTATCATATCCCTGCTCCCAGAACATTGTCTAGTCCAAGTGAATAAGTAAATAACAGTAAGAATAATTTACATTACAAAGTATTATTGTAGATCACCTGTTCCTTTGAGAACTGTAAATAATAATGTAAAAACTGGAAATCTTTGCTAAGATGGGACTGGAACAGAAACTAGATGGCAGGAGACCAGAAGTATGGCTCATGGTGGGATGCTGTTGAGTGTGGATGACTTCCAGGTTAGGATGTAGGCTATGTAACTTTTGTTAAAGAAACATATATAGACAGAAAAAAACATTAAGGTTAAATGTGTGAAAATCAAAGGTAAATAAAATTTAAAAAATGTAATTTACAGTACAGAGAATGTCCGTACAAACAAAAAGACGGATGACTGAAGTATATTTAAGCACTAGGCAGTAGAGAAGGTTAGACAGAAAACATTTTAGAGGCTGGAGATGGCCTATCAGGTAAGAGTGCCTACTACCTTTGCAAATGGTCCAGGTTCTGTAACAGCACTTCATTGTCTGGACTGCCAGCCTGCAAATAATGACACGGAGACTTATTATTTATTCTGGAAGCTCATTCTTAGCTTAAGCTGGTCCCCAACTGATGCTTATAACTTAAATTACCCTTTTATATTAATTTACATTCTGCCACGTGACATTGGTTCACCTCCATAAGGCCCATCCTGCTTCCTCTGAGTCTGGCTGGTGACTCTCAGTGCACCTGGATGCCTTCTTTCTCTCCTCCTCCTCCTCTCTCTCAGGAAATCCCGCCTATCCTCTCCTGCCTAGCTATTGGCCACTCAGCTTTTTATTACACCAATCACAGCAACACATCTTCACACAGTGTACCAAAATATTCCACAACATTTCAAGCAACTCACAACCATCAGTAACTCTGATTCTAAGGGATCTGATGCCCTCTGACCTCCATGGGCACTGTACATACATGCCGCGTGTAAATTCATGCAGACCCGCGTAAGTGACTCATCTTTAAAACACTTTAGGGAGTGGTGAGATGGCTCAGTGGGCAGAGCACTTGCTGCACAGGCGAGCACGAGGGCTTGAGTTCTGATGCCCAGCACCTGTGTAAACGCCAGGTCTGCTAGCCCCACATAAAAGCTGGGCATGGCTTTGAAAGTTTGCGGCCCCAGCAGTTGGGGGGTACAGGATATAGAAGAGAGACATTTGTGGATTGTGGAGACTCATTGACCAGCCAGTCCGACTGAAATGGTGAGCTTCAGGAACAACGAGAACCTGCAGGAACCTTGTGTCAAAAAGTAAGTTGGAGAATGATGCAGGAGGACACCAGAGGTTGATCGAAAGCTTCCATACGTGTGCACATGGGTAAGTGCACATACAAATGCACAAGAGGCGGGGGTGGGAGTGGGTGGGTGGGGCTGGGACTTTCTTTAAATGTGCATTTTAATAAAGAACTAAATAATGCTGTTGTAACAGATAGTCCTTGATTTGTGATGGTACTATGTTAAAATCATTATGTTATTGAAAATATGGCAAATCAAAACGTACTTGATACATCCAACCTATCAGCGGATCAAAGCTTATCGCCAGAGGATACTAGTGGGCTTGGTGACTTATCCTCAGGGTCCCATGGCTGGCTGGGGGCTGTGACCTGTTTTTCTGCCCAGTGTTGAGGGAGACCAGCATACCATGTACACTGTGCAGAAGAAAACACTGGAACTCAAAATTAGAGGCAAATTCTATTCAATACACACTTCCTGCACATCATTACAAAGCTGAAAATCGTGGGTGGAACCCTTGTCAGCCAAGAGCCATCCATGATTGCTTATTGATGTCAAGAGGTTAAATTTTTTATTGTTTCTGTTGATTTAAGATCAGGATATGTAAATTCAATGCCACTGTAATCTCTGACCGCACAATGACTCGTCTTCATCCCGATTTCTTTTCTTAATGTTCTAAGCGAAGACTTTTCAAGTGGTAGAAGGAAAACTCACAAGTGAGTTTTAAACTGTGCTGCAGTCTTTGAAGAACAAATGAGGATGTGCACGAGAAAGAGGAGAGAAAGAGAGGGGCACAGTGTGAATTAGGAGCCTCAACACTGAATATGAGATGCTCAGTGAAATGTTTTTGTTGACAAGTTCAAGATGATAACATAAGAGATCAAACAGTATAAAAGTGTCTGCCCAACAAACACATTCCAGACTGACCAGGGAGGCGAGGAGGAAAGGGTGACAATGATTCTCTGCCAAAGAATGAGTCAAATTCTGCCAAGAAATACCCTGCTGATAGCTAAGTCTTTACTCTCTCCAGAACTCTGTGACAAGCAGGACAAAGAGAATGGCAAGGATAGAATTCTCAATAGACAAACATGGTAGATGAGAGAGAGCCCAGAGCCCCAGATGTGAAAATCATGACCAGTGAAAAACCATGGGAGCCGACTGACTCTTGTGTCGGCTGGCTTCCCAGGGCATAGAGCACTTCTGAGGGTTGTCAGTGTGGTTTTGACCATGGAATTTACTGCATAAAGGGGAAGAGCTTGACTAGTTAGATATCACAGGAAGGCTCAGGGTGATTAGTAAATGGAAACACCACACACACACACACACACACACACACACACACACTCCCCACATTCAAGTGCATGCACACACGAAAGCATGTACTTGTACATTTCTGTAGTAGTAAGTAATATGTAAATATAGTTATAATTTATTCCTTGATGATACAGAAACAAATCACTAGAAATGTTCCCAAACTTGTAAACCTATAACCTGTCTGCAGAAATGAAGATATTCAAAAGAAACACCTGTGTCTCTCAATCTGACTATCAAACTTGTTGAAACAGTGAACCTCAGATAAATAGGAATTTCCCCAGGAATCCCATGCTTGGAGAAGGAAAAGACATCAGCCAGAGGAATAACTTGCCTCCTGGAAAGAGTTTCAAACAGTCTTAACAACTTGTCAGACCAGTTGGGGACACTGAAATCCAGACGGCCATAGTTGGGCAGGACCACACCCTGACTGGGACTGCTTGGATGCGCTCATCCTCTACCTTCTACTCCATCTCACTTCTGAACCCCCCAAAGACACACTGAGGGATTTTCTGGGTTTCTTTGTCCTTCTTCCCAATGTGGCCACACAGAACAAACCTCCCTTCTCTTCTTCACTTTTTATTAGCCTTTTGAGGTCAGGTAGCTGAACCTGACTTGGGGCATAGGTTGTGAGCCCCACCCTCACACCTTCTATAACAAACTCATAAACTTAAAATAATGCAAATGTATTATAGCTCCAGAGTTCAGAAGTCCTCAGTGGGCCATCTCCATCTGTTTTCTTGCCTTCCCCACATTCTAGACGCTGCTGTATTCCTTGGCTCCTGACCTCACGCCCTGTGAACTCTGCTTCTGTTTTCACATCTGCTCAGACTCTGACCTCCTGACTCCCTTGGAGAAAGAACTTGTTGGTACAGCGAGGACACCACGTAACCCGCAGCCATTCCCCATCTCAAGATAGTCAGCTTGAGTGCACCTGCAAAGTCTCTTTGCCATCTAAACTGAGACGGGGATTAGGGTGTAGGATTAGGTTTGGGGTGTATACATCATTCTATCACAGTTTCCTATTGTAACATTTTACCACAAATGAAGTGGCTCAAAGCAATACAAATGTGTTTTTTTAGTAAGTCAATAAATCAAAAGTGGGTTTTAGTGGACAAAAGCCAGTGTTGTCAGAGATGAGGGCTCCCAGGAAGAGTCCTTTTCGTTGTCTTTTTTCATCATCAGAAAGGGCACCTTCAATTTTTTAGCATGAGGACTTTTGGTCTTGGTGAATTTCAATCCAGTCTCTTTCAGATTAATATTGGCTCTTCTATATCACTTTTCCATTTACATATACTTCTGTCATTATATTGAAGATGCTTAGATATCCCAGAATAATTCCTCATTTAAAGTCCAATTGATTAGCAACCTAATTCCATCTGGAACCTTATTCTTCTTTGCCAGGGAAATGGATATATCCACAGGTTGCCAGGGTTAGGATGTGGGCATTTTGAGGTGGAGTTCATTATCTTGGTCACAGTTTAAACTAAGCCTGCAAGCTGGGCTCCCTTTATTATCTAGGTAAGGAAAGTAGCTGGGGGAAAAGGGCCTGTTTCAATGACAAAGATATTTCTCAGTTCTCTGTGTCTCTTCCTGGTGAAAATATCATATGTCAGATGTTAATGAAAATATGTGCATCAATCAAGCCGTATAGACTGATTAAAATTAAGGGAGATATATGGGAGAATACAGGCATGTTCTCAAAAGAAAGTGCTGTCTTGTTGAGGATCATTTAGAAATGTGGAACCAACTGGAAGAGAAAAAGAATAATAAGGAAATACCAAAGGGAATGGACTTTTTAAAAATAAAGCTTAAGACTAGGCAATAGATTTGATAAGGTGTTTTGAATTGTGGTCTGTACTAATGGGAGCTTGGAGAAAAATTCTTTGATCAGTTATCTCCAAATTTCCTAAGCACTGTGTTTCCTTTCCTAGTTGGCATATAATGTATGTGTTCTACATGACACTAATGATTTAAACAGGGCATGGCCAACCAACAGCCCAGGAGCCACATGCATCCCAGGAGAGCTATGGATGTGGCCAGCATGCTAGATGACAAAGCCACACCGTAATGTTAAAATGTCAGTCACCAAAGATTTAAGCCTATTTTATGTCTTTTAAGCTTTAACAAATTTCTTTTTGAAACAAAATAAAAATACATGAGTATAAAAGAGGAACCGATATATAATTGAGGAAGAAAAGATGGATATAAATTCATATACATTTCTAACACTTCTGTGCCCAATGGGCCAGGAGAGAGGAAACTCTGCCACCAGGAAATGAGAAAGCTCCTATTTGGTCTTCATTGTTAAGTGGCCTTTTAGGTGACAGTGAGAATAAAAAGCAGGATCCCGTACATAAAGGGCTGGGTCAGGAAATGCATACAGAGGTGTGTCTCACATTCAAGCTTCTTGTCAAAAAATATCATTCAGACACATAGATCCTATCAGTGTCTTCTTATTTTTTTGTTGTTATGGTAAAATACCCTGACCAAAATCAGCTTTGGGGAGAAAGGGTTTATTTGGCTTTCAATTTCAAATTTTAGTCCATCACTGAGGGGAAGTCAAGGAAGGACCTCAGAATAAGAATCACCCCCATGGCTCACATATTTGAATGTTTGGTCACCGGAGGGAGAGTGGCGCTATTTGAGATTTGAGAAGGTTTAGGAAATGCAGCCTTGGTGGAGGAAGTGTGTCACTGGGAGTTGGCTTTGAGATTTTAAAAGTCTACACCAGGCTCAGTGTCTCCTTTCTCTTTTCTGCTTACGGATCAGGATGTAGCTCTCAGCTACTGCTCCAATGTCTGTCTGCATGCTGCCATGCACCCCGCCATGGTGATGATGGACTAAACCACTGGAACTGTAAACAAGCCCCCAGTTAAACACTTTCTCTCATGAAATGTGCCTTGTTTTCTGCTTCTAGCATCTAGCTTAACCCTGTTCTACATGGTTCAGGACCCCTTGTCTAGGGAATGGTGTTGCCCACAATGGGCTGTATCTACCTATATCAAATAAAAATAAAGATAATATTCCACAGATAAACCCACACACAAGCCTGATAAAGACAATTATACTCAACTAAGACTCTTCACAGAGGTGAGAGCTAATCTTGGTTGTCAACTTGGTATGCCAGGGAAGAGGGAATTCAGCTTTGGAATTGCCTCTATCAAGTTATCCTGTGAGTATATTTGTGGATCATTTTCTTGGTTGCTAATTGATGTAGGGTGATCTAGGCCACTGTGGAGAGTGCCCTTCTAGGCAGATAGGCCTGGACTGTATAAGAACAGTAGCTAGACATGAGCCTGGAAGAAAACCAGTATGCATTCCTCTATGATTTTTTCTTCTGTTTTGAATTAGCTTCCCATAATGACGGACTATAACCTTTAAGACAAATAAACTCCTCTCCACATTGCTTTGGGTCATGGTGTTTATCACAGTGACAGAAAAGCTAACTAGGACACCAGCTGATTCTAAGTTGTAGCCAGCTGACATTTAAAACTAAGCATCCTAACGAGAGACCTTAGAACAAAAACTCCATGAAAACCAGGTCAAAGTTCATCTGATTCTCCCCTGGGCATCTAAGGTCTAAAGAACAAACATTTGCTGAATTACCCAAGTGGCTTTGAAAATTAAAACAAGAGATTATGAAAAATGGGAAGTCAATAGTTATAAAACTGAAAGTGTGGTTGCAACAGGAAGCATCTAACATTTGGAGCAAAGGAAAGAGACGAAGCCAAAGAAAAGCCAGCCACCCAGAGAGTGGGAGCCACTGCGGCAGGAAAGACTGTTCTATAGCCACCTCTTTTGGTGGGCTACTTCCTAAGGACCTTCACCCATAGGGGTCAAGCTGAGCCCTCTGCTCCCTACAGTGGGAATATAGAGTCAGTGCAAAGAACCTTTCAGGAAGGTGTCAAGCCTGATACTGCCAAGAGGGACCATGATTTCCAGGTAGGGATCTCTATGGGAAAACAGTAACCCTTTTGTAGGGGGAAGATTTTTAAAGAGAGACACACACTGATCCTGGGTGGAGAAGAAAATTAATTTGCAAAGCTGTAGAAACAAATCCTGAAAGCTGTCCCCATGTTCTGAATCTCATCCTCATGTTTATCTTTGCATGTTCATCTCCAAGGTGAAAACAACCAGAGAGATGACACAGGGGAACAGATAAGTTCGGAAATGCTTTGGAGACCTGAAGTTTCCTGAGATTATAAATCACCACACTTACAAGAGGAGCTCCCATCAGAAATAACTGGCTGAAAATGGCAGAAGAAAAACTGAAGAATGTTCAAAAGCCCTGGGCATCACTGATGATTGTGGCCAAGACTGATGGGACCATGGTAAGAGCAGAGAACTGACTCTATCAAGCTGACCTCTGACCTCCATACATATGCCATGGTATGAGTATGTGCGCACACACACACACACACACACACACACACACACACAACACACACAGAGAGAGAATAATTAAAAATAATGCCAAGTTTCTGACCAACTGAGAGAGAGAGAAAGAGAGAGAGAGAGAGAGAGAGAGAGAGAGAGAGAGAATTTCAGTGTTAAGACTATGACTTGTCAACACACAAAGTGTGAAGAGAGTGTATGTTCATTCACCCAGTCAGGAAGTTGTTGAGCAAGAGACATGGCTGCACAGATGTCATGCCTCCTGGAAAGGCAAGAGTCCTCATTAACTGTGGATGTGAATATAAAATGATGCAGCTGCTTTGGAAGGCAGAGTGGTAGTCTCTTAAATTATTACAATCAATTCCAATGCAGCACGTATACCCCCAAAGGAATGAAAGCACACATTTATACAAAAACATGAATACAGCAGAATTATTCATAATGACCAAAGGACATAATGACTAATGGATAAACGATGGTATGTCTTTACAGTAGAATGTTATTTGGGCATAAAAAGTAATGGGGTTCCAATGCATGCTACCATATAGATCAGTGATTCTTAACCTGAGGGTCACAGTCCTTTGGGCATCAAACAATCCCTTCACAGCAGTTGCCCAAAACCATTGGAAAACACAGATATTTACATTACAATTCACAACAGTAGCAAAATTAAGTTACAAAGTAGCAGGGAACATAATTTTATGTCTGGAAGTCACTACAACATGAGGGACTGTGTTAAAGGGTCACAGCATTAGGAAGGCTGAGAACCACTGATATAGATGAACCTTGAAAACATCATGGGAAGTGAAAGAAACTAGTCATTGGAGGCAGAGACAAGAACTCCAAGAAGCTTGTGAGTCAGCTAGCCTGGCATACACAGGGATGAACATCAACAAATCCCACTTCAATGGTGTGGAGGCCAGAGACCGATGCTGGGTTCTTCCTTTTTAACTCTTTACTGAATATGTTGAGGTAGGATTTCTTGATGTACATAGAACTCCCAATATGACTATTCTAGCTAGCCAGTTTTCTTCAGGGACCCCTCATCCCAATCTCCCAAGACCTAGGGTTATGAATGGGCTGGGATGCCTACCTGACATTTACATGGGTTCTCAGTATTTAAATTCCAGTCCTCATCGTGCACAGGAAGTGCTCTATCCACTAAGACATCACTGCAACCCCAATATCTTATTAATTAAAAACAAAATCCCATCAATAGGATTAGTAACTTGTGCCTGTAATCCCAGAACTCCTGTGAGGATATGGGAGGCAGGAACCAGAGGATTCCAGGAACATGTGGACCACTACCTTGATATATGCTGTGACAAATAACAGGAGAGTGTCTCACACAATGTGGAAGGTGAGAGCAGACACTCTAGGTTGCTCTCCACATGCACACCATGGTATGTATGAACCCACACTCACTCATACAACCACAATTACACTCACACATGAAACCACAATATCACACACACACACACACACACACAACACACACACACACACACACCCTATTCACACAATACAAAAATAATTAGAGCACTATTATCTTAATGCTATTACCACATTCATTGTATATGTGCCTACTGAAGGCTGTTATATTCTGGACTGAGGATATAACAATAAACAAAATAAAGGTAGGAGAACTGGCATTTCCCTTCTGTGTCTAGCGGCTGACATTGACACACTAACAAAACTGAAGCATGTTTCCCCAGAGGTGCCAAGCTTTATGCATTCTGGATAAACTGGGTACATTGGTGTACAGTTCAGGATTGATTGGTAGAATGTCTGTGAGTTTCTTCTCAAGAGAAAGGCACAACAATTGAAGTCAGTTCTCCATGAGAATTATACAACTGGTGCTTTGTTTCTAAGCCTTGGCAGGGAGAGCGTTCTGACAAAAACAGTTATCTCAACTAGATGAAGAGAACCCATAGTATAAAAAGCCAGCAAGTGTCCCCTAACTCGAGTGAACCCACTCTGTGAACTTGGGCAACCCTGCTGGACACACCTGCAGGTTTCCTCCTCAGCTATCCAAAAGCCCTGTACTAAGCTACCTTTGGAAATGTTTGTGTGTTAATAAAGTGTTATTCTCAGGCTAGGGCCAAGAGCTATGGGAACCATTAAGAAGAATGACCCCAACTGTACTTAACTCATTGTATCTTACAAGACTGATGTGCAGTCTACTGCACTAACATGGCTCCTCCTTTATCTTTCATTTAGGTTTAAAACTCCAGGATATTTATCCAAAATCACTTCCTACCCTCCCTCTTTCCTTCTTTTCCCTTTATTCCTTCCCTCATTATATACAGGGCACATCAGAGCTGACTCTTTTTTCCATCATAGTATCTTAGCACAGAGTGGTGTGCCTGGCAGGTAGATACTCAATACAGGTTGAATGAGTGAATTCAGCATGGTACATACTTACGGAAACCAGTGAAGCCTCCTGGAACCTCATATTTTTGCTTCTGTAATGGATTGATAATACTTACCTGTCCTGTCTACTATCTACCGGGGCTGTGGTAAGAATCAATTGATTTAATGTGCAT
This sequence comes from Peromyscus leucopus, assembly GCF_004664715.2. Lineage (NCBI taxonomy): Eukaryota > Metazoa > Chordata > Mammalia > Rodentia > Cricetidae > Peromyscus > Peromyscus leucopus. The sequence goes on along the minus strand of NW_023505085.1, from coordinate 278,789 downwards.
AAGTGCCTCTGTAAACTAATATACAATTAAGCTTTTTGGCCTCAGTAGGAGAAGACACAAACAAAGCACTAATAATCATGAATGAAATGATCACAGCATGCCTTGGCTGCTTTCTTATGGCTCTGAAAAAAAGAAAAAGAAAACAACCTAAGGGAGGAAGGGCTTACTTTGGCTTACAGTTCCAGAGGGACAGAGTTCTATCACAGCAGGGAAGACATAGCATCAGTCAGGGATGCTGTGACAGCAGGAGCAGGAGGCTGGCAGGTCACATGATACTTGTATTCAATGAGCAGAAGGTGAACAGGAAGTGGGGCCAGACTATAAAGCATCAAGGTCTGCCCCTGGAGATGCACATCTTCTAGCTGGGCTCAACCTCCTAAAGGTTCCCCAATCTTCCCCAAACAGTGCCACCATCTGGACACCAAGTGTCTAGACACTTGAACCTGTGGGGGACATGTCACATTCAACCCAAAAATGGCATGAGGAAAATTCAGTTGAGAAGCCATGTGTATGGTTCATGCTGTGGTAATAGTAATTGAGATGGCCTGCAGGTTCTACACTAGTGTCTTCATATGGATAAGATTCTTATTCAGAAAATCAAGCTTTCTCAGGTTCATGGAACCAATAAGTAACTCAGGTGGGATAAGCAGATTCTCCTTCATTTAAACTCTAGCCCCTGCATCAATGAACACATAACCATATTAGGCAAAATGTGCTGGTGTCCTTGCTATTTATACCGTTTCATTTGCAACCTTCTTCTAGGATATCCAGGAAGATATATCTTTTCTACATACCTTTTTCCCCACCTTGGCAGTGCTTAGGATTGAACCCAGGACCTCCAGCATGCTAGGCAGCACTCTACTCCTGAGCTAAAGCCCTGACCCTTTTCTGTATATACTTAATGGAGTTCAAGTGACTTCTCCACTGTAAGGGAGGAGAGAAATGAGCCTGATTTTTCTTTATGAAATAGTGATACTTTATTTAATGTGAGAAAAACCATGGCCTCGAGGCTGAAGGTAGAAAAGGCACTAGACTTCTCAATCCAATGTAGAGGCATTCAGTTTTAAATCAACAACAGCTACAGAGCTGCAGTCTGCCTTCATTTCTACCCAGGGCATTTTGTCAGAATAAAGACTTCATGATCTCCCAGGGGAAATGGCTGTGAAGGACAAGACAGATTAGACACACCGTCAGTGCCAGCTCAGTACACTGTCAGCAAGCAATACATGTTGTACTCTGTAGCCTATTATCCTTGTGACCTGGAACAGGCTCCTCCACATGAAGTTCCAGATCATTGCTGCTGTGGATGTTGAAGTTAGAGAGAAGAAAACATGTCCTCAGAAAAGCCCTTCAGCTGCTTTCTTAAGACACTATGTTTAAAAGGAAAAAAGAAAAAACTCTGATTGTACCTCTGGGAGGTGGGGACTGGGTTCTTGGAAATGACAGTGATAACTGAGTTGTGACACAAGCCCAGGTTGTTCCAACTTAGTGTCCTGGAATTACTGTCCCCACCACTCTTTCTATATGGTGCCCACCTTCTTCAAATTCCTTGGAGTCCTGGTACATCTCTGATCACTGTCCCTGGGAGCTATTGCACATTAGATTATTGGTCTATGTTCTTTCTCGGGCCCCTGTGAGGTTTATGGTGGCCTTTAGAAAGGGACTCTTGGGCAGGCTGCATGGGTAATGTCTTTGCTGTGCAAGCATGAGAATCTGAGTTTGAATCTCCATAGACATAGTAGAGCATGTTTCTGTGATCAAGCATTCTTCAGGAGAGATGGTAGGAAGACAGAATTCTCTCAAGCTCACACATTAGCTAGCCAGGGGTAGGCAGAGGCAAACAACAGGAGACCCTGCCTCAACCAACACCTGAGGTTGTCTTTCATCCTTTACAAATGTACCATACATATGTAGGCCCCCTGAATCCACACACACAGTAACACACATACAAAGATGGTTTTTATAGTATTTATTTTTAATCATACATGTGTGAGTGTGTGTTTGGGTATGAGTATATACCTTGAGAGGCCACAATTATCAGATACCCTGAAGCAGAGTTGCAAGCAGTTGTAAGCAGTCCAATGTAAGTGTTGGAAACCAAACTCTGGACCTCTGAAAAAATAGCACCTAGCCACCACCCCAACCCCCACAAAGGGAAATATACTCACTGCCAATCACCAGGCCACCTTTATCTACCCCCATCCAGGATGCAACAAACACATTTTCTCACCCCACTTTATACTCTTCAACAAGTTAGGGATCTTTCTAGAACATTCTTTCAGGACAGAAACTGCCTACTGATGGGCTCTGCGATTTGCTCACTGCAGCTTTGAAGAAATTGCCAATCCTTCTGTGCTTCATTCTTCTTGGAGAGAAATAAGGAGGGTGGGAGCAGCTGCCTCATGGCTACTTTTGGGTTCAGTAGGTTAATAGATCTGAAGTCTGCCTGGCGCATAGGAAGTGCTTTCCCCATGTGGATTAGGTTTACAAAGAAACAAACAAGGACATAAAGTCTGCTCTGACTGAAGATGTAGCTCAGTGACAGACTCATCCGCCAAGCCCTGTGTTTAAGCTCTAAATACCAAAAATGTAGTGAATAGCTATAAACAAAAAAAAGCACCAAACATTAATTCTATTGGCTGATGTTGGTGCTCAGGCCTCTGTGTTTTCAAACTAGCCTTGAAATTGCACGTGTGGCCTCTGTACGTATGTATAAACAAATACAGACATAATATGCATGCATGCAAGTATATGATACTGTTCAGGTTAGTTGACAGAAACATGTTCTATAAGACTATGATGTAATATACACATGTTTAAAACTAGGTTCCACTCCAAGAGAAACGGCTCTGAGCAATCAAAGCGTAACTGGAGAAACCACACATGGTGAGATGATTACACTGAAACGCTCAGCTTTATTATGAACTGTAAGTTACTTGAAGTGCTGGGTAAGAAGCAGGATCTCTTCCAGGTATCTTCATCCTTGGAGGAAGCAGACCCTGCCAAAGCCTTGTGGTTAGCTAATTTGATTAAAGACCAGCAGGACCAGTGTTCCTACTCTGGCTGGCACTGCTACAGGTGAGAGATGGGAGGGGGGCAGGTAACAGAAATGGGAATGTTGCACTAGCTGCTGTCTGAGCATTAGCCCATTTGGTCATTACAGAAATCTGAGCAGAAACCAACTGCAGACTACAGGAGAATCCACCTGGCACGGGAGTCACCCGCTCCATGCCTCTCCCTCCATCCTCTGCTGCCAGCAGACCCTTCCCAGATGGAACTTCCCCTTGCTCTTCTCTTCTTTGCCATAGTCTCCCCACAATATCTGATGGTCACTGCACACTGTACCATGGATGAAGAAAACACAGGAAAGGTGTACCCCCCACGCATACACCAACATCATCGACAAACATCCTCTTTAGATATTTCCAAACACTCCCTTCCCACACCAATTCCTCTCAGGAGTTACTGAACTCCTCTCTTCCAATGGTCTTTTCATGACTGTAAGAAATTCAGTTCACTGAAAACTAGAGCACCCATCTCATAAAAACAAACAAACAAATAAATAAAAAACAAAACAAAACAAACAACAACAAAAATGATAAATGAAACCATTTGCCTTAGAACAAAGTAAATTCCTTATACTGCCATTCAAGTATATCCTTCAAGCCCCAAAACAACATATCAAGGTTTCCTCCAGAATCCTGGAAAGGTTTCCCTTGGAGGAAGCCAGATATTAAGAAAATGATCAATGATTTATGTGTGTTTACATAAAGGTCAGCAATTTCTGAGCATGTCCTCTGTGCTAACAACTGTCTTGGGCAGTGTACCCATTATCAGTCACCCTCTCAGAGCTCTGCACTCAGAACTTCTTCATGAGCATGTGGGACACAGCACAGAAGGAATTCCACAGATGTCAGGAAGGAGAACAGGACACGGTGGTTACATCTCAATTGTGGGGTTTGAGGCCAGCTCTGCCATTCTACCTCAGCCTCATTCTGTGTCTGGTATTCCTCCAATGGAGATTATCATCTCTATCACAGAACAGATGTGCCTGAATTTGAGTGTTAGTACAAGGCTGCGTGAGTGTGAATACTCTACTTCATTTACTTAGGAGCAGCAGCATAGTATTGACAATCATTATCATCATCATCATCATTATTGACATCATCATCATCATCATGAGCAGCAACAGCTTACATTGTGCTCTTGTCTCACATTGGTCCTGATGCGGAAACTCATTTTCCTCGTGTGACCACTGGCTGCTCTTCTATCTAAGAGAATAAATGGAGTAGACAATAATACTTGCCTCCTCAGTAGTAAAATGGTACAAGTATTAAATAAACCCTAAAATATATCAAAATGTCAAAGCTGTAAAGAACATCATTCTCAATGTATTCTCTTCCTACTCCCCCTCCACCTCCTCCTTCTTCTTGATTGTTTTTGTTGTTTTGTTTTCAAGCAAGGTCTCACAATGTATCCTTGATGCCTTGAAATTCACTATGATAGATTAGACTGCCTAGAGTCCATAGAAAACTCAGCTCCTGAGTCCTGGATGAAAGCATGGCCACCACACCCAGTTCTCAATGTGTTCATATTGGAACAGAATCAAGAGCTACTCTAGTCTTCATGGCTGAGAAAGAAAAGTTGCATTTAATTTCTAAGTCCGGTTTTCCAAGCCACAACTCCAAGCCAGCACATCTCCTCTCCCCAAGAGACCAATCCATAATTATCTTTACACATTTATAGCTCACTTCCTTCAAAGAGCAAGTTTATTGATTTATTCAATAAACCATTCGAGTCTTGATGCTAAATAACAACCTCAAGTCCTTCTCCCCTAAACACTGTTGTATTTTGGTTTTTTGTTTCAGTTTGTTTCTATACGCCAGCCAATCCACATTCCACCTCACTCCCAAAGGATTAACTCTTTCTGCTGCTAGACCTCAAACTCTTTCTGAGCTGGCAAAAAATTTGTTCATACTAAAATCTGCAAGCATGCAGACTGAAAATAAATAAATAAAATCATTTCCACTTCCTAGAGCCGGCTTTCGCTTCACAGAGATTCTCCAAACCTCTGTGTCTAGAGCATTTATACTGAGCCCATATGATGAAGACTCTAGAGAATATATATATAATTACATGAATGCCATAGAAGGTTGGTGGTCTCCTCTCTGTCCTGCTAGGGTGCAGGGATCAGGTTTACTGAAAGGCCTCAATGACTTAAGACCTGAACTGTGGGCTACTGCCGTGACCAGGCCTTTTAGCAAGCTTTATATGGGCACTTCCTGTTAGGTAGACTCTGTGGCTCTGAAGACTCACATTGATATGAAAGAACCTGCCTGTTCTTGTTTCATCTGCCTTTGAGCATTTTTAGGAAGCTATGAGTCATAGGTTTGCATCTTGGTGCATAGGGGATGGATAGATCACCTGAGTCTCACTGAGCCACCATCTGCATAACAGGTCCCTTTATGTCCCCATGTATTTGTCATGCAGTGATGACAAAAATGAGACAATGAATACAGAAGTTGCTTTGATGATGGCTGGTACATGAGATGGTCTCAAGCAATGTTAAATAATTGAAGATGGGCAATCCTCTGCTATCTGACTGCTCCATAGCTTTCAGAGGTTTCCAGAACTGTCTTAGCTTCACACTGCCCTTTGTATATGATGCCTGGAAAATGATTTGTGTCAACCTTCTACACTCATTAAAATAAACGTAATGTATTTCCCCAGCCTTCTAGGCTCACTTCTGCTGGAAAAATCCAATGCAAATGAGACATCTGTTTCTCGTGTGCAGATGGTGCAGGCATCTTTCCCATCTTTGTCAAATGAAGAGGATGGGAAGTCTCCCATAGCAGTCCACACGGGCTCTGTTTCTTTTTAGAGATTAAAGAGGATGGTGAAAAATGATGATGAACATGCTTTCTGGAGTCACACCAGTTTGTGTTTCAGCATATTTCACCTTCGATTGCTCCAAAGAATTATTTGTTGAGTTTTTCCATGAGAAGAACTGTTTTCAGTTCTGTGAGAAGTTTAAGAAAACCATGGTATAGACTCTGATTAGAAAGATAATATAATAAAGTCTTTTCTTTTTAGGTGGGAAAAATAAATTATGCCTTGTCAAAATGTCAAGTCTACCAAACTCTGGACCAAATGATTAACTTAAAATCGATGCATACTAATTAAATATATACTACCATGATCCATGGATAATCTGTGAACAAATTTTATCGTCTTTCTTTAGGAGATTTAGAAGAAGCCTTTTCCTCTTCTTCTTCTTCTTCTTCTTCTTCTTCTTCTTCTTCTTCTTCTTCTTCTTCTTCTTCTTCTTCTTCTTCTTCTTCTTTTTTTTTACAAGAAACTGAAGTTCAACTGAAGTCCAGCATAAAAAGCAGCTGAATAATCAGAACATAGCATGGTCAGCACAAATGTTAGTCATGAAAAGGAACTGTAAATGTGCACATGAGGTCCAGGAGCTCAGTTAGTGGAGTGCTTGCCTATCATACATGAAAACCCCAGTCCAATCCCTAGAGCTGTATAAACCAAATGTGGTGGTGCACACCTGCAATCTCAGTGCTTGGGGGGGTAGAGGTAAGAGAACCAGAAGCTTAGGTATGTAGCAAGTTGGAAGTCATGGGATGGTCTCAAGCAATATTAAATAATTGATATTGGGTGTTCCTCTCTGCTACCTTACTGCCTGTAACTTCTATAACTTCCAGATGTCTCCAGCACTGATATTAATTGCTTAACCATGTGCCTTTAAGTGTACAATGATTTTTGCATTTGACTATATGGGACCTTATCTCAAAAAAAAATCCATGTACTCATTCAACTGCTGCATCTCTCAGCTGACATGCTGATTTCCTTGTCTGGACTTCCAGAATTTTATGTGGACTTTCCAATGGGCCTTTTCTATTTGTGTGGCTCTGCAAATATTTGTAGAATGAACTAACAATGTCCTTAACTTTTTCTAAACACAGGAAGCTGGTATCTACAGCTCAGTCATTACTGCTCAATATCTGATCTTGAATACCACTAGCCAGGCTGTGAGCTAAGAGATAAAGTCTCCTGGAACACTGAGAACTTAGATCTTTGCATGACCTGGAGAATGGTGGCAGGCTTTAATTGGAAGAGATCCACCTGCCTCTGCCTCTGAATGCAGGGATCAAAGGCGTGCGCTGTCACCATCCAGCTAGGATTTTTATCTATCTGAATTTTTCTGCTCCTGTTTGATTTTTACACTTGAAGTGGTATCTAAAACAAATGCTGTGTGTGTTGCTGGGAATTGGACCCAGGGCCACATGCATGCTAAGTAAGTGCTTTACCACCCTAAAGCTAAAAACTGTCTTTTCAGTTGTAAAGGGAGGCCCAAAGTGATGGATGGCTCAGCAAGTCAAGGTGCTTACCACTGCCACACAAGCCCAGCTAGCTCAGTTGGTAGAGCATGAGACTCTTAATCTCAAGGTTGTGGGTTATGCCCCATGTTGGGCACCAGATACTGGAGTCTGCTTGAAGGGTGAAGGAATTTATTTGGAAAAGAAAACTCATAAGACAAAATAGAGGAATTTGTTATAGAATCCTAGAAGAGTGAGGCACAATCCCTCATTGTTCTTTTGCCTCAGATCTGCCTGGCCTGTCCAGAATTCAAAACAACAAGGAAGCAAAGAAGGAGCCACATACATATATCCAAGGTTTTAAGGGTCTCTGGTGGCCGCATCCCAGGGATAGGTACTTCAAGGTCATAGGCAGCCTTCCTGGAAACTAATGTATGTGTTCTTTGCTCACTGACACACTGGTCATGTGGGTACACTGAGAAAAAAGGAGTCATTTAAGAGATTGCTAAGGAAGCCAGGAATGCACCCCAAGACAAGAATCAAAAGAGCATATCAAGAAGAGCCCAAGTTTCAACTGTTTGGTTTTATCCTCTACCCCCCCCCCAAAAAAAAGATGACCAAATAAATCCCCTTATCCTTGATCCTTAGACATAAAACAGAATACTTGTCACTCCAGGTCTTCATCTCTCATCTTTGTCTCTATTCCACCTCGATAGAGATGAACAAACTTTCATTTCTCTATGCAGCAGATGTTTATCATGTGTATGTCTTTGTATGGATGTATGTGGGTATTTTTTTCTTTAATATTTTCTATGATTGGGCAAATATTAATGATCTCTCTATCATGATCATAGAGGTGTTCACATAAATATTGATTTTGGATCTGTGATTTTGTCCTCCTACCATATTTGAAAATGAAACTTGAAAAAGAATGGATGGTGCACATTTCTGCCGAGAGATAGAACAATTCAGCTCTGAGGCCACACAGCCTGTAGGGTCAAGTTACCTACTCTCTCCCTGTGTCTCCTTCCTACATGGTACCTTGCTGGAGGTGCCATGACTACAAAGACGCTGAAGACAGTTGCTGCTAACAAGAGTAAAGAGCGAAGGCAGGGGTGGGAGAGACGACTTAGTGGTTCAAAGAGTGCTTTCTGCTCTTGCGAAGGACCAGAGTTCTGAACTCCCACAATGAGTAGTTCACAACTTCCTGTAAGTCCAGCAATGTCCTCCTCTTGCCTTCTTGAGTAGCTGCACACACACACACACACACACACACAGCTGTAGAGTTTTCTCTCTGGGTCCTGCCAAGCCCCAGCGGTCCGACAGCCTACTTATAAAATAAACACACAGACGCTTATATTATTTAAACTGTTTGGCCTAATGGCTCAGGCTTCTAGCTATCTAGTTCTTACATCTTAAATTAATCCATTTCTATAAATCTAGACCTTGCCACATGGCTCATGCCTTACTGGCATCTTCACATGCTGCTTGTTATGGCGACGAATGGCAGTGTCTCTCTCCACCTTCCTGTTCTCTTAATTCTCCTCTCTGTTAGTCCCGCCTATACTTCCTGCCTGACTACTGGCCAATCAGTGTTTTATTTATTGACCAATCAGAGCAACACATTTGACATACAGACCATCCCAGCACACACACACACACACACACACACACACACACACACACACACAGTAACATACACAAATTTATAAGTAAAATATTTCAAAAAACTGAAAAATAGTAAAAGTAATGAATCTGCATATCACTGCTTGCATTAGTCACAGAGTCTGGAAAACCATCAAATTAGAACATTTAGCAAAAGGATAGATGCTGAATGCCAAGAGACACAAAATACCAAAAAAAAAAAAAAAGGAAACAAGGCCCTGGCATGTGGTGGAAATCCATAAATGACCTATATGGGGACTTTTTAGTTTGATTGGAGTTTCTCTGTGTATTTGTATATGTTCCTCTCTGGCACCATGAATGGACCACTGTTCTGGAGTTTCTAAGCAAGCTAGAGTCCTACAAGTGTGACTTATGATACAGCTGATCAAGCCTTCTGATGCACCTCAGCCTATCCTGTCTTTGTTTGGCCAGTTCTTTGACTAACTGAACTAACTGGCAGCCATGTTTTAAAAATTTGATAGAAGAAGTTATTTTTAATAACAAATGCTACTTTTGTCAAGGATCTTTGTTAAACTTTATCTGTGAGTACGGCAGGTCAGACAGGCCCACATCATTCTGTCTGCCTCTGCAGGACCATTGCAGATGCTACGTAGAGGATGGTGAAAGAGGATGTTTGATAACATGATGTAATATTCTTAGCCTTCAGAAGACTTCAAGTGGATTCACCTATCTGCCTGTCAGGATGCAACTGAATCTTTTCCAAACATAAGACCAGACACCCTGACCCATACTCTTCTGAGTGTATCAAAGAATCCATATGCTCACCCTGTCATGAAACTCAGGGATCATGGAGTGCTTAAGGCATCAAACCACAGACAGAAGAGTTTGAAGACTAAACTTACCCATCCAGAACTGGTCATCTTCGAGTCAGTTCTCAGGATCCAAAGAGTGGCAGGAAATGGATTTATGATGAAGAGACTACAAGGGGTTTGGATTTGATACTACTAACTATCCCACAACTAGCTCATCCTCATCCTGTGTTGGTTCTCAAGCACCCTCTAGTGCTGTGCAATAAGGAGCTTGCAGGAGCAACTTAGTCTGAGAAGCCTTTTCTTCAGGGCAAGCTGGACTCCTCTCTCCACGTTCTGAGTACAGCCAACGCATCAAACAGCACACGTTCTAGTTTCTTTTGCATATCCATCTAGGTTGAGTAGGACCACCAAAAATACAAGCAATTTCTTTTTCAGCCCCATGACCCTTGCCTCTCTTCTCCTTCCAAATGTCTTCTTTCCTCCAAGATAAGGGCATTTTACTCAAGCCTGGTCTCTGTGCCTAGCATCATGTCCAGAGTGCATCTTTAATCTTTCCTTGCTAATCCCAAGTCTTCCCTTTTTTTTTTTTTTTTTTTTTTTTTTTTTTTTTTTTTTTTTTCGAGACAGGGTTTCTCTGTGTAGCTTTGCGCCTTTCCTGGAGCTCACTTGGTAGCCCAGGCTGGCCTCGAACTCACAGAGATCCGCCTGGCTCTGCTCCCGAGTGCTGGGATTAAAGGCGTGCGCCACCAACGCCCGGCTGTCTTCCCTTTCTTTACTAATGATATTTTAAGACCTTGCCTTGAGCTGGATTCTAAAGGACAGAGATAATGGAGTGGTGGGGATAAGTGGAGTAATATCGGAAAAGAGTGGGTGAATGAATAAACGTCAATGTTTTCAGTGGTTTCATTTGGGTTTGAACTTGTGCATTCCTCTCTATATTCATATTTACACAATCCTGTGTGCTGAATGCATCTTGTCAGAGAGGAAGCCAGAGTTCAGAGGTGAAATGACTTCCTCAAGGTCACCTCAGGACTTGGAAGTTTACAGCAACATCCTCTATCCCACAGCTCACATGAGTGCTAGGGAACGACCCCTTCATCACACGTCACACACTTCTTCAGAGTTCCACTGTTGATATGGTCATGTCCCTGCAAACATCTATTTGGCCTGTTCTCAAGGCTGCCTACACTATCTCCTGCTGATGTCATGTTTTCTACTGCTATATCGGATGTGACAACACCCGTGGGAGTCACCTGTCATCAGTTCTGTGATCTGATTCCCCTAGCCTGGGCTTGACACCTCCTATTATCCCTGTTGATGAGGAAGGGACTACCACCTTTTAATTATGGGGTTGTTCAATACTGGAAAGATGAAAGTGTCAATTTCTTAGCCCTTGGTACTCAACACTGGTACAGGGGGATGCTGTGTATACATGGGCAGGGACATAAAGGAAACAGAGAATCATGTGTAGATGGACCTTTGTAGTATGGAAAGGGCAAGGTATCTCAGGAGAGCATTCTGCTCTATCATAAAATGCTAGGCACAACAAGAATAAAGGGCATTCCCATTAATCTTCTTGCACAATCATTTAAGAAGTCTAATTCTGAAAGCATTATAGGCATGTGAACATCAGAGGGATCTGATGATGTTAGAGATCTCAGCTAAAGCATCTGAAATTAAGTACAAACTTTTCATTTGTTCTGAGGTTTCTCTCTCTCTCCCTATTTCTCTCTCCTATTTCTCTCTCTCTATTCTCTCTTCTCTCTCTCTCTCTCTCTCTCTCTCTCTCTCTCTCTCTCTCTCTCTCTCTCTCCTCTCTCTCTCCTACTCATCAGAGTATGGAACCTAGGAGCAGACAAGCTAGGCAAGGTTCTGCCATTAAGCTGCAAACCCTAATGGAAGGGACATTTTACTGCTGAGTGAATGAGGAGTACCATCTCATCCACCTTCATGCACGTCTTCAGAAAGGTCACTCCTCCCCAGAAAGGGTAGTTAATTTCCTAGACAAATTATTTTCCTTAATTTTTAATTCCATTTTCAAGTGGACAGCATATCTGAACCCTGAAACTTTCCAGAAGCTTTTTGAACATCCCTCACCAGAAGTAGTAGAGAGAAGATCAAGGCTATTATTGAGTCCCCTCATGTAGGTCTGGTTCATGCCAAAGTAGTAGGAATGCTCTAGAATGAACAGGGACAAAAATTAAAAGTTTAAAGCTAAGGAGGAAAAATCAAACTAACAGTCATTTTTTTTCCCCAGAAAATGAATCTCTAAGTTTCAGTTTTCTGTCTCTAGAGATTTAACTGACATTGGAGCAGAAATCCTCATGTGTTTTACTTGTCTTCTCCAGTGGAAATGAACTATCAGGTGCAGACCTGGGGTCCAGGGGTGATGGATGAATCGTGGGGAAAGGGGGTCTCTTCAAAAGGAGAATCTTGGCTCTAAGTCTGGCCATCACAAGCTCTTCACTAGATGACTTCACTATTAAATGCAGGTCATGTTCCCCACCTTAGTGAGACTGTCAGGAGTCTTGTGCTAACTGAAGAATTTAGTTTCTTTCTGGATAAGAACAAGTCAGTTTTCTGAGCTCCTAAAATCTCCCCAGATCTAGAAACTCAGGCTGAAGACAGACTCCATAGGGAATTCAGTTTTCTAAGCTTGGTTCCAAAATGGATTCAGACTCATCAATCTTCTTTTTTAATCTCTTAGTCTACTTCAGAGTTTTCAAAAGTTTGTTTTTGTTTTTCTAACTCACACATACAGAGAGGAGGAAGTCAATAGATCCTGAAGCCAGTGGGGTGATGAGTGTCGGTGACAACTGGGCCACTGAGGAGGGAGCCAGACAGGGAAGGAGGTTGAGAATTCGGCAGAAGAGAATCAGCACCCATGGTCCCAAGGGGCTGATCTGAGCAGCTGTTCCCTGCTTCTGCTTGGAAGTGTACCAAGGGTTTCTTGCATTCTAAGCCTGTTCACTCGGCCTAGCATGTGCTATGAGGAAATAATCTTGCCGCTGCGTAACAGTGCCAAAACAAAGACTAAGAAGGATGAAGGACCTAGAGGAACCCTTTGAGCCCAGCATCATTCATTGTACAGCTAGGACTCTGAGTTCAGAGTGGGAAGGGCATTCTGCCCAAGGACTTACAAAGTATAAAGTGAGGACTGAGATCTCAGGTTGCCTGAGATCTATTCCTGATGTGGTTTGCATATGAAATGTCTCTGGATGGCTTATGTATGTTGAAATCTTGGTCCCCAGCTGGTGGAACCAATCATTGAGAGATTATTATAGCATGAAGGTTCTGACCTAATTAATGGATAAAATCCATTGACGGAGTCATACTTTGATGACATTATTGGAAGAAGCTAGAAAGGCCTAGTTGTAACATAGTTTGCTGGGAACAGATTTTGTGACTGGTTCCTTCCTTGTGGGCTCTTTCACCACTAGCTGGCCATCATGAGGTAACCGGCTTTCTCTGTCACATGCACCTGTCACCGTAATGTTCTCCCTCCCCATAGTCCCTAAAGTGATGGAGCAAGCCAAGTTAAATGTGGACTGAAATCTCTGAAACTGTGCATGATGATCAGCAAAGAGCAAAAGAAATGAAGAGGAAAATGTGGGGGAGCAAGGAGAGGGGCAGGGGAGGCAGATGAGGGAGGGGAGAGAAACCGTTAAATAAGAAACAGAATTGACCAGATTAGGACCAGAAACTCCTAATCTGAGTGCCACTTAACGTCTGCTGTGCACCCTAAGGAGACTGGTTACTTGTATGCAGGGATCCCATTTGCAACCTGTAAAATCAGGAAGGGGTAACCCTTGCCAGCCAAGTGCTAAGGCAGTGGTCCTGATGCTTCCTAACGCTGCGACCCTTCAATACAGTTCCTCATGGGATGGGGACCCCACACACACACCATAACATTATTTTTGTTGCTACTTCATAACTGTAATTTTGCTACTGTTGTGACTCATGATGTAAATATCTGTGTTTTCTGAGGGTCTTAGGCAAGCCTTGGGAAAGGATTGCTTGGACCTGAAAGGGATCATGACCCACAGGTAGAGAATCACCGTGCTAAGGACACATTTAGCCCCTCCTTTCCTGACCCCAGACAGACCCTTTTCTTGACCCTCCATAAAGTGGCCTGCAGTCATGTTCTAACAACAACTCAGAGAAAATTTTGCAGGCATAGATTTCCTATGGGGATTTTTTTTTGTCAGAAACTCTGCAGAAATGCCTTCCAGCTTTTTATCCAGATGTATTTATTAATTTATTTCCTCCAGCCGGGAGCTGCCTCCAGCTTTGCTTTGCAGAAGTTTGTGCGAGTCTTTGAACTTCAAATAGCTTCCAGACCTTGTGTCTGTGCTGTGAGTAGTCAGCAGTCAGTCAAAAACACCCCGGGGCTGCATGAACAAAACCAGCTACAGAGTCTAAGAAATGGCAGTGGCTGCTTTCTCTGATTCTTTCCACAGTTTACCCCCTGGTTCCAAAACATGGCGATGATTACTACTATTTTGAGACCCTGGTCTCCTCCGGAGCCTGAAAACTGAAACTTAGTGTGCAGACTGCTGGCAGGGCTCACTATGCATCCATTTGCTTAGCCTTCAGAGGATCTCTTAGGCAGGTAGATGGGCTTCCCAGGAAGAAAGTCCAGGGTTTTGTGGTCCTGGTATGTGCAGACACAGCTCCTTGCCTGTGTTTTAGATGTCTTCCTTGTGGGAAGGTGTTCTCTGGGTAACAAAAGGCAACACAAATGGGAGAGCCGTTGATACAGAAAGCACTGCTTTGGGGAGCCTTCACCACTGATACAGGAGCGGGAGGGAGGGAGGGAGGGAGGCAACGCATTGGCCCTGTGAAAGGCCTAGTGTTAAAACCCAGCAGTGTGTGCTCATGTGGTGCATGGTGAATTCAAATGGCCTAAGTACAGCTTGCTCTCTTCACTCAGATCTCATTGAAAAGTCCCCTCACCATAACTATTCCCTATCACACAGGCCAGAAGCCCTCCCTACTTCTTTCCAAGTTCTGCGGGTTCTCCTTCCCTGCCAGACGCTGGAATTAGTCAAGTAAGCCGATGGAATCACAATTGCTCCCCCACATCTTTGAAGTTGTGTCAACAACTCTTACTTCCCTTTCACAGTTAGAAACATAAGGTCAAATGACTTCTTGGGACTATGAACTCTGAGTCCATGTTAGAAATGAGATCCCATCAGCAATGGGCAGCTGATGGCTGCTCAGGAAGGCATAGTAACTTTTCCTTGGGAACACGGCGCCCTGGTATGTTCCATGACCCAGTGTATTGCTTCATATCCATGAAGTCAGCACAACTGGACTTTGTGGATAATAACAATGCTGCTGCTGTTGCTAGCAATAATAATAATATGATAAGAAATCTAGAGAGAGAAAGTTGGGAGTCCTGGGGGGAGTTTGAAAAAGGTAGTGTCGGGGTGAGATATGATTAAAATACATTGTATAAATGTAGGACTCTTTAAAAGAATAAATCAAAATTATTATTTTTAAAAAAAATGAGAGTTAAAGAGATGGCCCAACAATTAAGAGCATTTGTTACTCTTGCAGAGGACTCAATTTGATTCCCAGCATCCACATGGTGGCTTAAAATCATTCATAACTTCAATTCCAGGGCATCTGATTCCCTCTCCTGACCTTCATGGGAACCAGGCAAGCATATGGTGTACATACATACATGCAGCTAAAACACTCATATTATATATATACATATATATATAATTTAATAATAATAATATAACCAACAAAACACAGTACCATCAAATGTATGGATTTTCGAGTACTTGACCTGCTTTGAATGTCAGGAATGTGGAAAGACAGTAGCCATAGCTCATTTCCATTTGTAAAGTCTCATTAATGATCCCAAGGCACAGGATTTCTAGTACAAAATGGAAACTGAGTTCACCAAAAACAATATCCCTGAGTCCAAATGTGTGCCAGAACATTAACTGTGAAGAAAACCAGCCCCGGAACACTGAGATGCCCAGCAGCCCTGTTAGTTACATTTCTCTTATTTCTCTCACCGCTATTTGAGCAACTTCCTGCTCCTGCTGTCAGCCAGCCCATTAAGGGTTTACTCTTCAAAGCCCTTGCATCTGGGAACACTGCCCTGGCCCTGAGTGACTCCTCCTCCATGCCCTGGGCCTGATAGTCAGAGTGCTACTTTACTACAGTGTGTGGAAATCTCAGTCGCTAACACAATCCTGGTGAGTAATGCCCTGGTGGACTCCTTACTCAGCGCAGCTCATGTTACCACAGGGATCATCTGCCCCCCCCCCCTGCAGTTCAACTTCCTATTTCACACCGTCTGCCACCCCTTCCAGTAAGCTTCTCTCCTCTCCAGCTAGAGGTGCTCTCATGCCCTCTCTCCACTCCCAGCTACTGAAGATAAACAAGATCCTTGCACATGAGTCTCAGCCTCTCAGCCTCGCTGTGGGGCACAACACAAGACAGGCTTCCCCCAAAGGAAAGAATTTTTGATTTGGCTCACTCTGCATTTTGATCTCCCAAATTCCCAGAAATAGAATTTTCCTTTCAAGGCATAGACTCTAAGCACGTGTGTGTGTGTGTGTGGGGGGGGGGGGGTGAAAGAAATAAACTGCTAACTGTTCATAATTTCAACTATCACAATATTCTTCCTTTAAGATTTTTCTTTTCACATTTATTTTGTGTGTGGTCTGTGTGGAAGTCAGAGGGCAACCTTTCCATTTCTCTCTTCAACCATGTGGACTTCAGTGGAGACCGAACCAAGACAGTCAGGCTGGGTGGCAAGTGCCTTTACCCACTGAACCACCACACTGACTCACCATGCTTTTTATTTCTCTCCCCAGAGGATGCTGTGGGTTATCGCCCACAATTTCTCTAACTTTTCACATTATTTTAACAGAGGACACAAGTTATCAATCTGTTTGAATGGCAGAGCTCCTATTTTCCTTGGCCTCCAGTATACAATCCACATATCCAATCTAATTTCATGTGGATTAAAATAGATGTGCATCCAGACATATACTTTCCTCTATCAAGACACACATGTGCGCGCGCACACACGCACGTGCGTGCACACACACACACACACACACACACACACACACACCATGGAGAATTTTTTTTAACATTTTTAGTTACTGGAATTACAATTATTTATATATTTATTTTATTGAAAATAGATTTGTTTTCATACAACACATTCTGATTATGGTTTCCCCTTCCCTAGATCCGCCCAGATCCTTCCCACTTTTCTTCTCACCCAAATCCACACCCTTCCTTTCTTTTCTCATTATAATGCAATTCCAAATTTTTAATGTACCTGTTATAACTAAGCTATACAAGGGTCTAAAGTCAAATGAATACCCTTCTAAGTAACTGCTGCTTCTCTGGTCTCTTGGTAAGAGGTACTCTTGCCATGGCATGGTGTGCACAAATAAATGAGTAATGGCGCTGTTTTTTTTTTTTTAATCAAACTGTGATCATGTTCTATCTATAATAGTCTTTGGTTTTATTTTTCATCTAATGATGCTTCATGAGGACTGTCCCACTCCTCCCAGCTGAGCTAATGGCTGCTGGTGGATTCGAGGGGACAGTCAGCTATTGTCTTCAGGTGTACCAACTAGCGAGCTCGCCAGGCTCCAGTGGCTGGTTCTAAACCCGTGGTCTAAACTCGTGGTCAGACGGGCATTCCTGGTTAAAGCCAGTGGCCAAAAGCCCGGGGGAAAAAAAAAAAAAGACAGGAATGTGGGACTTGTGGTGGGAGGAAGATAAGAGAGGGGAGGAGTCAGAGTAATTGGAATGCATTATATATTTCCATGGGTTATATAAGAGCAAGTTTAATTAATAAAAACTGTGAGCACTAGACAATGAGTGTCCACCATCAGAAATGTTATCAACAGAAAACATCTCACGGTCCTGCACACATCTCATACCTCCTTTGTCTCAGAAGTTACAACTTCCAGGGGCTGTGTTACTCATCTCCAGGATTTACAAAGGGAGTCTGGAACACTTAGTATCTCTCAAACTGACGTCGAATTCACTTTCTCCTTTCCTTTCTACTCATGTGTGAGGACAAAGAAAATCCTCTTCTTTGTGGAATCGTCGGGGTCATCATGACCCTCATGAAACACCAAATAGAAACAAGACATTCCCCAGGGAAAACTACAAATCACAGAAGGTCTTACAATTGCTGAGAACTAGAGAGAGCCACTGTCATTGAAGTGCAGAGAAGGGAGCCACTGTGCAAAGTTCAACTAGAACAATTGAAAGCAGTGAACCATCACCATGTCTGAAAACTAGGCTTATGTGTGACTGAAAGAGACTCACTCATATCCTGAAGTCCAGTTAACCTTCGGGTTAAGATTACCTGACCTAGTCTAGTCCCCCTCTTCTTCTCACCCTTCACTGTGCAGAGAGGAAGTAGACAAGGATGGGCGAGCATCACAGGCAGCATAAGATGGAGCTGTAATGGGATAGAGGTCTCCTGGCACCTTGTCCCCCTGCTTGGTTTAGACAGTATAGCTAGGAGATCATTCCGTTTAATCCAACTTTAAACAAGAGTAAGAAGCAAGAAGCGCTGACAGCTTCCTGCAAAGTATTGGGAGGGGAAGTGGGCACAGGGTTGTCAGCCACTGCAGTATATAAGATGCTTAATGGTTAGTAGCCGTTACGGTTCTTCAGAGATCCAAACCCAGTAGCATATGCATATAGAGGGATGCTTAGTTTAAGTAATTGTCTGTGTTGTAGAGGCCATCAAATTGAAATCTTGCAGTGTAAACCAGGAGACTGGAGACCCAGGCAAGAGATGATCCTGCAGTCCAGAGTCTGAAGACTGTCCACCTGTTGGCATGCCTTGCCTGCTAGATAGAAGGAAATCAGTTTTTGTTTCATTAAGAATTTCAACTGATTATCAGAAGCTTACCTACTTATAGAGGGCAATCTGGCTTACACAAAGTGCATAGATTTCAATGTGGTATCATTGTAATAAAATGGCTTTGCAAAAGGTTCCAGAATGTTTCACTGACTATCTGGGCAATGTGGACCAACCCAGTTGACACATAAAATTAAGCATCAGAATCATTCTGGCTTGGACCCTTCTTTCACTTTGTCAAGACTCAGCTCACAAGCCAGTGGAAGGTTTGAAACAGGGAGAGCATTTCCCAGAATGCAAACACACATTTTATGAAGCTGGGAGTGTGGGTTTTTTGTTGTTTTTTTTTTTTTGTTTTTGAGTCGGTATCTTACCATGCAGCACAGGATGGTCTGGAACTCACCATGTAACTAAGGTGTCCTCAAACTTGCAATCCTCTTGCTGAAATGATGGTCCAAGTGCTGAAATGATGGTCAGAGCCACCATGCCTGGCACATAAATATACTGTTTCTGTGTGAGTGAGTGATTTGTTAATAAAATGTATAAATGTTACAAGGTTATACTGAAACCAGCAACTTAGGTTCAGAGTATACCACTTTAAAGATTTCCTGTGATTTTCAAAGTATCCCAAGTTCAATGCCCCAAATTTCTGTTCCCTAGGAGTTATTAATCCTTTAGATAGACATAGATTGGGCAACTTGCTGACCAACAACTCCTAGCCATTGAGAAAATATGACTCCCTCTCATGTCAAGGAATTTACAATCTAGTGGGAAGAGCAGACAGTTCCCTCACTAGTGGAACAGTTCCCCACCGTATGTTTTGAAAGAGATTGGAATGTGTGCTGAAGAAATATTCTCAAGAGCCCCTGCAACTGTATAGTCCTTCCCTTTTTTATGTTCACTGAGAATCCTTGATTCTGAGGTAGACAGTGAGGGGTCCTTTTGACTGGCTCATCTCACCGTACTTGATTCAGCCAGTCTCAAGTTTTCTAATTATAGAATTCAGTCTTTTTCAGCGGCTTTAGCAGAACAAATTCACTTCAATGGTTTCCAGGTATAGTGCAGACTGGACTGTGAGGAATTCTGGCTAGAATGTGAATATGTTTATAGTTCAAATCAGTCACTTCATCCAGCCATATGGTCTGCCTCAGGCCTCCAGAAGTATAGCCTTGCTATTCGCATACATAAGAGCCCCACTTAGAGAGGGGAGGCATCTGGGTATGTGATGGATTTCTGAAGTCAGGACTCCATTAACAAGGTCACTGTGTTGTGCTGTTATGTTAGCAATTATCACAGAGGAAGTTAGTTTGGGATTAGGACCAGTGTTTCCAAAGCCGGACTTGTAACTCCCCTGGAAGTAGATTTTCCTGTTGGTGATAGAAGGATTGACGTTTTTAACAGCGTCTGTTGTGCAACAGTGACGGGACTGATTATTCTGAAGTCTTACGGAGGATTCACGATGATTAGTTTGCAGCATAGCACAGCAGGTGTTCCATCTCTGATGCACGAAGCTCTAGCTGTCCAGTGGGGTCCATAATTCTAACCTGTGACACCTCTGTGTTGTGCTAGGTAGCTAAGGAGACATTTGTAGGGGAGGGAACATTCCAGACTATATTAAATATTTAAAATTAAAGAGTATAGGCTGGTCATGGGAAAAGCCCAATGCTAGCATTCTACATATGCAAAAAGCTTAGAGACCTAGTGTGCTTTTTTATTTCCTGTGTCTTATGTGCATGCACGTGTGTGCGCGCGTGGCGTGTGCTGTGCGTGTGCGTTTTGTTGTGTGTGTGTGTGTTGTGGTTGTGTATGTGTGTGTGTGCATGTGAAGACCAGAGTTTGATATCAGTTGTCTTGCTCAATTACTTCTCCATCTTATTTTATCTTGTCTTATTTATTTTTAGACAATCTCTTTCATTGAACCTGGAGCTCACCAACTGTGTGTATTGTCTGGCCAGTGAACCTTGGGATTTGCCTTTTTCTGTCCTCAGGCACTGGGATTGAAGACGCACACAACCCTTCCAGCTTTGCTGTGGGTCTGTAGGATCCAAACACAGGTCCTCATGCTTGAACAGCATCCCCCCAGGGTCCTCTTCCCAACCCCGAATAATCACTTCTTGTTTTCATGCACGTCATTCTCTCTTGTGTGGGAAGCTGTGCTGTGAGCCGTCTCCTCCTCTGTGCTTCATTTTCTCTCTGAAGAATTTTGACCCATTTCAGAACTGAAAATTGAAGCAATGGATAGATCACTGAAGACAGATGGTGAGTACACACTGAATATATATCCCCAACTTGAAACTTAATGAACCAAATTTTATTCTGCCAAAGAAAGAGTCTGTTTATTCCAAATAGGACCTAATATCTGGAACAGATGAAAATGGTTAAGAAGTTTAATGTTGTTTATTTTCTAGCCAACAAATTAAAGTGCTGTGAAAAGCAGTTCTATTCCACAGAATTCGAAAAGAGAGAAACAGAAAGGTATCCAACTAGGTCAGCGTCCAATGAATATTTTGACCCCACCCCATCAAATCACCCTGGACCACAGGAGAACTAAAAGCTGTTAATAAAAAGATGCCACGGTAACATTAGTTACATAGCTTTGATGTTATTCATTGCATTATAAAAAAAATGCTTGGGTTGCAGAAATGGCTCAGCAGTTAAGAGCACTGGCTGCTCTTCCAGAGGACCAGGGTTCATTCCTAGCACCCACATGGTGGCTCGTGACCCTCTATACCTCTAGTTCCAGTGGGACCTGACACCCACATACAGCTTCCATGAACACTATGTATGTATGTATATGACTTCCTAATTTTAAATTTCCAAATTATTGAATATCCTTATGCCTCATCAATATTGATCTTTAAGTCAGCAAACACTGTCACAAAATTATGTTAAGTCTCATAGAATACTCCTTCCAGGGTGCCCTACTCCTGATTCATGTTGTTTTCTTAGGAAAAATAATAGGTAAAAGGTAAAGTGGAACAGAAACTGTGTCACGAGGGAAATACAGAAAAGAAGCCTATGAATTTGCAGGCAACATAACTTCTCTCAAAAATTCCACATGGGAACCCTCCAAACCATTTTTAAGTGTTTGATAAACAGGATTAGTCTATGTTCAGACACTGCTATTCCAAGAGTCACAAGATCCTCTACATACGTACACTTAATTTTCAAAAATTCCACGTGCTGGTAGTTTATTGTCAGCTTGGCACAAGCTAGAGTCATTTGGAAGAGGAACTCTCAATTGAGAAAATGCCTCCCTAACACTGGCCTGCAGATAAGTCTGTAGTACATTTTCTTAGTTAGAGATTGATGTGAGAGGGCCCAGCCCATGGTGGGTGGTGCCACTTCTGGGCTGGTGGTCTTGGGTGCTATAAGAAAGCAGGCTGAGCAAGCATAAGGGGCAAACCAGTAAGGAACACTCTTCCATGGCCTCTGTATCATCTCCTGCCCCAGGTTCCTGCCCTGCTTGAGTTCCACCCGGACTTCCTTTGATGATGGACTGTGATATGGAAATACAAGCAAATCAAGCCCTCCCCTTCCCAAGTTGCTTATGGTCATGGTGTTGGTGTTTCATTACAGCAAAAGATACCCTAACTAGACACCTCATGACATGGGCATTCTTTGTTGTCTTTTACAAATGAGGAGTCTAAAGTTTAAACAAATTAACTTAGATGATTTCATGTCCCAGTGCCTAGGGAAGCCAGACTTAGAAATCCAGGCATCCTGATCTCAATAAGTAAAATAACTGAGGATTAGGTAAAACAATCGTATCAGGAATGGCGAGTACCCTGAGGCTACTCTGAGGTAGATGATATTCATTCTAGACCTAAAGGGGGTTAGGCTCTGTTACAAAACCAAACTAGGCAAAAGACTAAAAAAAAAAAAAAAAAAAAAAAAGTGCAATTGGATAAGTAAGAGAACTTGAAAGGGACTCTCAAGTATATTCTGTCATTTGGAGACGCAGCTTTTTAAAGTGTTCCTGATGGGGCTCCTTGGGGAGAGAGAGGACCACTCAGCATTAATGCAGCTTTATTCACAGCCATGGAACACATGCAGAAGAGCGAAGCAGATGCTGTCAACACCTCATGGAGCAATGCGGAAGATTCCAACACAGAGCATGTTGCTGTAAACAGACCCTCCGAGCAACACGGAGCGGACAGTGTGGGTGAGCTCTCAGATCTCTCTCGGCTGTCCACGCATTTGTCTCCCTGGCAAATGCTCCCAACCTTTCTCGTGTTAGTCACAAGAAGCTACGCAGATAACTTAAAAATCATCGGGTATTAGGGGCTCCTATGTATATTTTTTTGTTATCATTTCACCCTACAGCAAAGGAAATTGAGGACCAATGTTACTAAGATAAACCCCAATGACCAATGTGTTCAAACCTATTCCAAGCACATAACATGGTATGCAAATTCAGGCTTTGTCTTCTTGGGGATATGAGTTCTCAATGGACCAGACTTTTCCAAGTGTCACTTCCCTTACATTATAAACTGGAGTCACAATCCCTCCCATCCTGCTGTCATAATGACAAAGCACTTAAATGCCTATCATTTTGTAAACTCTAGAGTGTACTGAAATTCATTTTGCTATTCATAAATAAACAGAGACTGTTCACTGATAGCCAGCTTTGTTTTTTTTCTATCAAGGTTTTAACAATAAAACTTTTAACAATTTTTTTGGGTTCTGAATGTTCCATTTCTTATATCTCATCCTTTTCTTTCTTATTTTATTTTAGTTAAGAGCAAATGTAGAGCAGTTTTAGATTTACAGAAAAATTAGGAAAATATTGCAGAATTCCCATGTGCACAGCTGCCTGCCTCGGCATTGTTTTCTCTTTGTGGACCTTCCTCCAGGCAAACAGATGTGTGGTACTGCTTCCATCTCAGCACAGGAAAGAAACATCCTAGTCCTTCACATTCCCCTTCAATTATTGTTATCTTCTACATCAAAGGAAAACTACTAAAACTGTCCCACAAATGGCTTTCCCTACTTTGCCTCCGTTATTTCCATAACCCACTGAGTCAGGGTTGTCCAAATCCTCTGTGATGCGGATCCGGTGATAACTTCTCTGTCTCCATCTCATTCTTCTCTCATTATCATCCAATTGAGTTCTCTTCCATAATGAAGTCTCCTTCTCCTGCTTCTGTACACCACACCCTCCGCTGGTTGTCCTTTAACCCCTTTGCCATCTACTTTTCTGCCTGGTCTCTGGAGTTTGCACATCTCTGCACATGGCTAAAACTCTCTGTTCCCATTATTTCTATGTCATCTTTAAGGGATCTCATATGGTTTTGTAGTTTCTATCCCCCTTCAGCGAGTGCCTCCACACTGATATTCCAGTTCACATCTCTACTTTGAGAATGATATCACATCTTCACTGGCTAGGTTCAAATCTCTACTTCATTGTCTGAGAAACATCCCAAGTTGTAAATAAATAATCAAAATAGAATGCCTTGGTGCTCCCACCTGTGCCTTCCCCAGACCCCATGTCAGAAATAGCACTATCCAGTTGTTCCAGCTAAGAGACAGCAGCTGTTTTTTATACTCTGTTTTTCTCTCGACCGTTCACAGCCACTCTACCAAGATGTTCCTTCAACTTTGCTTCAGACATACACCCTCAACCCATTCTCATTTCTCCATTTCTAGCATACCAAATGTTCTCCACATTGCAGCTAGGGTGATTCTACTAAGACATTGAATCATATCTTGTACTTTCCTGCTTCAAACTATGTGGTGACCTGACAGTGTGTTCCAACCACAGTCAAAATCTCCCATCTTCCTTATTTTTCAAGGTTGTCCTGGCATGGTTTGGCTTCTTTTTTCCCACTGGGTCTTTACATCCCACCATTTATTTCTCAAATATCAGGCACTCTCGTCTCCTGTTTCAAATATAAGAAGATTGTTCCTGTCTGATACCTTCCACACAGCATCCTACAGCTAGCTCCTTCTCACCTGGTCAGAGACTGTCCTTACCTGTTCGGGTTAAAGCACCTGCCTCTCCTCCCTTCACTTTTTCATATCTTAGTTTTAATTTATCCACTGTACACATAGATATTTTAAATTTCCCCGTTCGCTGCATTGCTTTTTCCCTCCCTCCAATACAAGCCTCTTCACAGCAGGCACCTGGGAGCCCACACTAATAATAATAAGGTGCTCATCAAATGCATGCATGGGTAAATGAAGGGGTGTACTCTGTAGTAGAGATACAGTTTGGAAAAGATTGAAAGCTGTGTGGTTACTTTACAACTTTCAGAACAGAGAAGTCTGTAGTTTCAAAGATTTCTGTATTTTATTTTATGTATATGTGTGTGCACCATGTGTGCTATGGCCATGGAAGCCAGGAGAGGGAGTCAAATCCATTGGGACCGGAGTGACAGGCAGTTGTGACCTGTCCAGTGTCTGTGCTATGAACCAAACCCTAGTATCCCAAACCACACGTTCAGAACAACCCAACTACTTCTACACTGACTCACCACCCTTCCACCTAACAAAAAGTATGAGTTAATTTCCTTCCTTCCTTCCTTCCTTCCTTCCTTCCTTCCTTCCTTCCTTCCTTCCTTCCTTCCTTCCTTCCTTCCCTCTCCTCCTTTCCCCTCCCTCCCTCTCTCCCTCCATCCCTTCCTCCTTCCCTTCTTTCTCTCTCTCTCTCTCTTTTTTTTTGAGACAAGGTTTCTCTGTTTATCCCTGGCTGTCCTGGAACTCTCTCTGTAGATCTGGCTGACCTCATACTCTGAGATCCACCTGCCTCTGCCTCCTGAGTACAGGGTTTAAAGGTACAAGCCACCATGCTTAGTTGATTTCTAAGAGTTTCTGGTTGATTAGTGAATGGGTGGGGAGTTCCAAACATTTGAAAGTTCCCTGGATGCTGACAGTGTTGCCAGAGCCAAGACAGTCTATTGATTGGCAGTACAGAAGCAACAAATGCTTGCTAACTGATCATCTATTCTATCTCAGGGCTTCCTCTCACATTACCTTCCCGAATCCTCTACTCTCATGCTATTAGCTTCCCCAAGTTGAGCTTTCAAATCTTGTCTCCCCTTTAATACTTATTGCAATTTTACAAACTAAGAAATTTTCTTCAGGTTGTAATAGCAGAAAGGGAATTAATAATTGGACCTCTGGTGGCAGTGATACTAAATTCCTCAAGTTCCTCCTGACTTTGAATCCAAGGTGTCCCAGACATTGGAAATATGAAAAACTTTAATGAGCAGTAAGAATGATCATGAAAGATGTTTCCAAATTCAAAGAGTATTCTACATATTTCTCATTTTCCCAACACCCAATGAACACTTATCAAAAGCCTTCCTATGCTGTGCTTGATACCTGTTAGATGGGGCTTGGGGGAGTGTAAGTGTCTCAAGAAAGATACTTCATTTTCTTGAGGTTTCATTTTGAAGGAAAAAGGCTACTTTTAACTCTTCAACACTTAGGCCATCTACCTCT
This sequence comes from Peromyscus leucopus, assembly GCF_004664715.2. NCBI lineage: Eukaryota > Metazoa > Chordata > Mammalia > Rodentia > Cricetidae > Peromyscus > Peromyscus leucopus. The sequence continues at coordinate 252,705 of NW_023505085.1, read as the reverse complement.
GGCCCCTTAACTGCAATGGAATTTGTTTATCAATAATGTGATATGGAGTCACCTAGACATTGGTGGACTAAGGGTCCCCATAGACCTCCATGGAGACAGAGAAACAGTGACGAAACTACGTAGTGCCACTCCAAGGGAGTCCATCTGAGGATTGGATAAGAGTTTGTTGCCCTTATTTGGTTAAACTGCAAATACTTGCTGATAGTGTAGAAAGTATTAGCACACCATTGTTTGTATGAGAAAGGTTTAGGAAGTTGTATTGATAGGTTTGGGGTTGTCTGAGTATGAAAAGGTAAAAAAAAAAAAAAAAGCCAGAAGACTCAACCTTGCCTCCCGGGCTCTGGATCTAAACCACTGGGTGAACGCTAGTGACATTTAGCAGGAAGGATCATGGCAGAAGAGGACATGGGGCTTCATTGCACTTTGACTTGTTCAAGAAGATTTTGGATATCCTAAGACAGAGCTGCCTTGGAGACTTTCAAGGTTATGGATTGCCAAGGTCCAGGGAGTCACTACATCCAACATGGGACATCTGAGGGAAAAAAAAAAACTACTTATACTCTGCTCTTATGTCTGTTAACTTTATTCCTCTAAGATAAAATTCCATCTATTCAGCTACAGCTCCGTCAGACATTCAGAACAAGAATAAATCTAGATATACCAAGCTCTTTATCCATCTACTTTATTTCTCTAGAATGAAATCCTGTCTCCATACCTTCGGTCCCATCCTGACACTCAGTTTCTCTTTGTCCTCTCTTTTACTGTTCCCTCAAAGTCCTGCTAACCACTAAGCTCTTATGCTTCCAGCCTCATCTTCATCCTCTGTTTCTTTGCCCTCCATCTCTACTTGTTTTCTACTACTCCTGGCTCTGATGAACTCTACAAAAGTTCTGCCTTATCATCTACATTACCTCTGTGTTCTTCTCTTCTTCCTGGTGATGTCGTTCTATCCTACAGAAAACACCTGTTCCTTCCTCCCTTCTTCCTCTCCGCCTCCACCTCCTCAGGAATGTTGCTCTACCTTCCACCTTGATATGTAAAAACTTCTTTTGTTCTCAGTCAGTTGCTCTGGAAGTTGCTCAAAAAGCAAAGCTATGGTCTCTAGCCAGCTGTCTTCTAGGCTCAGTGGGGGAGAGTTATCTAGAAGTTCAGGTAACTGAACTGAGGGCTGAACTGTTTGCCAATTGGTCTGGGAATATTTGGGCATACAAGAATTTCATAGCAGAAGGCAGCTGAAATATTAAAAGCTGGATAACACCTACTATTCATAATCAATGGCTTGTCTTTTGACAAACCCTTGGCTAGTCAAAGTACAGCTTTAATACACAGCTGAATCTCTATAATGTATTCTTGTGGCCCGCCACACAATGACAATGCTCAACAGGAAGCTAAAGTGTGGGACTGCCAAACTGTTTACTAAAACTGACAATAAATAATAATATACCTGGAGATGCAAAAAAATGTGTCTTCTGAGATGTACACCATGGAATTCAATAACCATATAAAAGGCTAAGTTTCATACTCTTTAGACAAATCTGTGGATTTGTTGTCTCTGATTATAATGAAGTTTCTCCCCTTGGAAGGAGAAATCCATCTAATAACTGGAAAGAAAGAAAACCATAAAATGCCAAGCCAACCAAAATGACCCTCACCCATACCTCCTAATGCTTCTTGCTTTCTCCTTTCAGTGTGGAAGCAGACAGCCATTTCCCCCAAGGGAGGAGGTGGCACATAAATAGAATTAAATCCTGACAACACAACCCAATACACGTTCTCTGTACTCCTGTGCAATCTCATTTCATCTCTGTTGTGACTGAGACCTCTGGTAGAGAGTTCACACATCTGGGGATGATTTAAACATCGTTGAGCAACACATGCTCTGTCGTTAGATCAAACCTAATCCTTTCTTTGAATTTCGTGCCATTTCCAGGAAAGGGGGCTTTCTCCATGGGAACCGTGCACACGTATATATGTGCGTGTGCGTGTGCGTGTGCGTGTGCGTGTGTGTGTGTGTGTGTGTGTGTGTGTGTGTGTGTGTGAAAAATGTGCCAGGCACAAGAACTTTGAGATTAAATGGAGTAGTTTTTCATCTCATCTCTGCAGCTCTCCACTAAGCAATACTAGTCCCCCCCCCACCCCTTTTTTTCCAGGAGTGCTATAACAATTGCCTTCAGGGAGCCTTCTGACTCAGACATGCCTGTGGGAGGCAGTGCTAGGGTGGGTGTGTGCCAATGGATAAGCTTTCTCCTTGTGTACCAGAATCCTACTTTCATTCAGGACTCCCCTACGATGTGTTGTATCAAACAATCTCTTTGTTGGTAAAAATGCTCAACTACTGGCAATTTCATGTGGTTTGTTCTGACTCTCCCTTCCTCTTGTATCTTATAGCTTAGGGCAGTGAGGAATTCCTTCCAGTCAACAGGATTGAAGGAGGCCTGTGTGGAAGTGACCCCTTCTAAATGGCAAGGTAAAGTCCATTTGTCTTTCTAGGAATACATAGAGCTCCTGGGGTAGCCACTCAACAACTGTGAGAATAGAATGTATTGGAGATGGAGAACAGATGGAGCTAGATGGAGCTAGAAGGATGATTTCCTTAGCAAATAGGTCTACGTAAGCTCTGGGCTAGTCAGATTTCTGCTGCTTTCACTGAAGCCTTACTTTGTCTTTACCTCGTTGCTTAATAGCTGTCCTATTTTGTTCAGTTTTGATATTACCGAAGCTTCCTTTTCAATCAGGCTTACTAGTAGATCTCAGTGTGTGCTGGTCATTTGATGCGCAGAATGAACCCTTGAAACAATCATGAATGCATGAGTGCATGCTGTGTGCCAGATAGGCTAAGCCCTGTGCACACAAGGTCTCATTTCACCATAACGTTGAATTACATAGGGAAAGCAGATTATCCAGTACCCACATTTTATAGGAAAGAGCCACTGGGAAGAGCTTAAGCAATATGCTCCAACTGCACAGCTGACGAAGTGGACAGAATCAATTCTGCCACCTCACCACCTTGCCTGCTAGTCACCTCCTTTTCTCACACTACAGTCAATCCTAGTCCGGGTTTCCCTCTTGCAGAGCTGTTCATTTCATTCCTCTGTAACTCTACTGTCCAATAGAACTTTCAGCAATGTTAGAACCATCCCCCTTCAATACAGTAGCTACTATAGCCATACAAAGTGACTGAAGACGTGAACTAAGGAGTAGGAGTCTAAATTCTGTTTAATTGTTGATTTAAATGGAATATCCATATGTGTCAAGTGGATACTGTATTCAAGTGTCTCTTTGAATGATCACAACCATAGAACCCTGTCCAGTGCCCTGCTCTGGCAACATCTGTTAATAGTCTTGATGTTTTCTGGTGGCTTTCTCCTATAGGTTTTGCTTCTGGAGATCATTAGAACCTGTCCCCAACTGCTATACCCTGCTTCAAACTTGGTACTATAAGAATGACAACATCTGGCTTTGGTGTGTCATGTGTGGCTCTTAAAGCAGAGGTCAAATACCAAAGTCACCTTGAAATGATAATAATACATATGTGGCACTTTTTCGGATTACAAAGAGGTTATGAGATAATCATAGTTTCAGATGAATGATACCTTTAGGGTACTTGGATGATTTTTTTGTTTGTTGTTTGTTTTTGGGGGGGTATGTAGTTTGTTTTTTCAGGTAGGGTTTTTTTCTGTGTAGCCCTAGCTGTCCTAGAACTCACTCTGTAGATCAGGCTATCCTGGAACTCACAGAGATCCACCTGCCTCTGCCTCCCAAGTGCTGGGTTTAAAGGTATGTGCCACCAATGCCTGGCTGCATTTGGGTGCTTAAAAACCAGGGTAACAAGAAATGAAAGTCACAGACTTCATAATACTTGCGTATTTCAAAGCTGAAATATCCCCCATATCCTCTACTTCTAGCTGGGAGGTTAACATCACCTTTATTGCATGAGTGGGTTCTAACTGGCTGGGAGGCTGCATGAGAAATCAATCAATCTCGTCTGTCCGATATTATCAGAAAACCATTATAGCCAAGTAGCTAGGGAAACTTCCTTCCAACAATAGGACTAGCTATGTCAAAAATGGCAAATGCTGTTTCAATATGACAGCCAGTGACTTTAGATTCCTTTGCTTGCAGAGCAAACTACTTCTGACTTGGCCAGTGTTGCTCATCTTAATTTAACTAGCGCCTTGAGAGCCCATGTTTCTCCCCACATATTGAGTAATCCTAAGAGAAGACGGATAATTACATTGACGGGAATACAGAGCATAGAGGCTGCCTAAGTGGACAAAGTGAAGTCATTGGAAATTAAAAACAAAACACGAATCCAGGAGTCCAGAGTGGAGAAGGGAAGTTTTATCTAATTCTAGCCAGCTGATGTCATCATAATCAGATCTATGACTGGCCAGGAGAGCAGGGAAAATGGGGGAGGTGGAAGAATTCAGATATACTATCCTGCATTAGCTTCAGCCTGATGTGTGCAGGATGAGGTTAGTGGGAACAAATGGATGTGTCTGAGCCTTAGCCTGGACCATTTCCCTGCAGAGATGATTCTGCAGCCCCAAAGAGGGACCCATCATGAATTTAATCCTTTGGCAACCTTCTGGCCCTCTCCCTCCCCCAGCCAGACTTTCTGTGGCCTTCCAAGTTCACCCTCCACAGTGGTGACGTCTCGCAGACTTCCAGCTCATCTGTGTTCAGGAATGGGAGGGTCGGGGCCACTGACACACACCAGTATCCTGAAGCCTATTATTTCCTGCCTGCCCTGGCTCCCCTCCAAGCCTCAACATGACAGGTGGATAAGTTCACAAGAAAGCTCAGCAATGGGCCAGTTTTCCAGGAATGCCGCTCTTAGCTAGATTCACAAACTCCCCACCATCCTGAACTGAATGGGGAGGCTGCTGAATGGGCCTGTTTTTTTTGTTTTGTTTTTTTTTTTAATTTCTTTTTTTTTCTTTCTATTCCCCCACCCCCTGTGTCTCCAGCTTGGATCCTGTGATTGTTTCAGCTGGTATGAACAACTCCCTACTCAGGCTTCAAGGGCTCCAAACACTTTCAAGAACCAAGTAAGGAACAAACACACTTTTCTTGTGCCTGGGTTCCCAAACCAATAACCAACAGTTACTGTGTTCCCAAATTAGTGGCCCACCATTGAGGGCTGGAAGGAGAGGCAGTGTGTGTTGTTGTGGAACACAGGATGATCGAGCTTGTGGTCTTAGCCTGCTTCCTCAAGAAATGTCCCAGTGCCTCCAAAATCTGAAGGCAGGAGGAGGTGGGGAGAAGCAGAGGCAATCACTGCAGCCCAGCATGATTTTAAAAAGCGAGATCAAATTTGGAAAGAGAGATTATTTCCCCTGATTAGGGCTTGGAGGTTACAAAAATGTCTGAGCTTCCAATAGGCATACGATTTCATCCCCCAAGTAAAATGGTGAGTTAATAGCATACATCGTCTTACAAATGCTTCTTGTCCACTGCCTTGGGCTGGTCAGTTTAAAGCAGGCTCCAAGTCATCATACACGCTGTATTCAACAGAGCACACACTGCAGGTTATTGGTGCCTCCCCCTATGCTGAGAGGGTGAGAACCAGATGGAATGGAATGCGGGAACAAGTCTAAGTCTTAGCCAGCAATTAAGAAAGAGAGGTGCTCAAGTGAATGATAATTTACCCGATGATGAATATCATAGAGGCATGTGTAAATACTGCACCGATTCAAAGGAAGGAGATACAGGAAAAGACACCCATCCCAGGGAAGTGAGAGCTGCAGTTTTTCCTATTCTGAGTTAGCAGAGCCAGGAAGATCCAGACTTGGTCTACTGGGCTGTAAGTAGTAGATCTGCTAATGGAACTGGTGGTTAAAAATGTGACTTTGGATGAAATGACATCTTTTTTATATGGAGCGCTCATTGGGTGGTAAGCAGTCTCCGAGACCTTACCTCTGTAGTTGGCATTTTCAGAAGCCCATAGGATGTTCTCTGTAAAGGAAAAGCATCTTGGAGGCAGCAGGACTGTAATTTCATTATTTTCCTTCACTCTTAGTTCCTCCCACACCCACACACCCAGTGCTCACTCAACACGCTTCCTCCCCTCCATCATCTTTTTTGGAAAAGATCTTTGGGGTCACGTTTACTCCCATCAAGAATGTCTAACATCTCTTGACTCTTTTTTTTTTTTTTTGGATAGCTCTAGAGACTCAACAGACTTCCTGATGCTTTATATTTATCACTTGTTTTTTTTTTCATAATGTTAACATACAAAAAAACTGAGAAACAAATTGGATGCTAATTATGAAGATTATTGGATTCTTAGTTGCTCTTTTCATTAGTAAAAAAAGAAATACCTCTCCCATGGCCATGAACCACATGCTCCTACTTGACAATGATCAGGTTCATCTCTTGACTCTTACTTGGTCATTTGTTCTCCCTTTTAGAAGTTAATTCTGATTCCTAGAGAACTAAGTATGAAGTTATACTTAAGGCCTGGAACCATCTGGAAAAATCACAAGGACATCTGAAAGAACCTGAAAGCACTGAGCAACAGCTGTAGCGTGAGAGAAGGACAATCATGGGAGGTCGAGATGGAGAAGCAGGTCCTGTCTGGCAGGTGTAGGGAGGTGGCCTCCCGCCCCTGACAACTTCCCTCCCCTGGATTACTCTACAACTTTTGTTGTCTGTGCATCCTATTCATTGAAAGTTGTGAGTTGCACCTAAATATTTACCTAGAGATTCTAAACAGTATTATGATGGATGCATATTCTTAGTAATTTCATATTTAAGGAAAATGTGATAATAAAAATGCTGAAACAGTTGACTCTCTGTCACCTTGAGTTATGATTCTTGACACACAACCATGTGTATGCTGAAAACCTCTGGGAGGGTAAGATAGTTCAGAACACAAAGGTAATGGCCCCGGGTCTGATGGCAGGAATTTGATCAGCAGACCCAGATGGGAGAGAGAACCTGCTCCTGCAAACTTTCCATTGACTTACACACACAGGCATACATACACACACACACACACACACACACACACACACACCTACACAAAGAGAGAGAGACTTGTGTTTTGTAGAACATGTCCAGCAGTGTGTAAAAAAGTACTGTAACAGGATCCTTGAGCATTAATGTGCAAAAAAATCCACATGAATTGCTCTAAAAATATATAACGATAATCCCATATGAATTCATTGGGTAGGACAATCACCACTGATAGTTACCAATATTACAAAAAGACCCAAATGAATTCACTGGGTAGGACAATCACCACTGATAGTTACCAATATTACAAAAAGACAGTCAGTGCTCCAGAGGGAAACACAATACTTCAGAACACCTAAAATATCAAATCTTACTCTGGCCAAGATTTTACATTTAACAGATAGTGGGAAAGATTATTTATTACATAATTCTTAATGATAAAATAAGTATACAAATTTATTTATAAAAAAATGAAAATATAGTAGTCAATGGATATATTAAACAACTTTTTAAATTTTATTTAAGTGTATCTGTTTGTGTCTGTGTGAGTATATACTACATGTGTGTGGATACCCATGGAGGTTAGAACAGGGCATCTGATCTTCTGGAGCTCAAATCATGGGTGGTTGAGAGCTACCTGATGTGGGGCACACTCAGGTACTCTGGAAGAGGAACAAGCACTGGTAACCACCTTGCCATTTCTACAGCCTTTAAACAGGACCGCGGAAGTATAACCAGAATCCAGGAAGTTTTGCAGGACAAATAGCCCAGACAAAAGATTTACTAGCTGTGTGGAAGATTTGTTTTGTCTTTGACCTTAAAAACAATTTAAGATAATTGTTCAGTAGGATGACTCTAGAAGTTGCTAAAGTATTGTGTATGACAATAAACTCTGGGAGAAAGAATGCTGAATGCATTTCCTGTAAAGAAACAGCACACGTTGGAATATATATATATATATATATATATATATATATATATATATTCTTGAACACTGCAAAATGAGCTCACGTATTTAAATGTAGTTCTTCCCAAATCTATGCAACTGTTGTATGTCAACTAAAATTGATAATGTAGTAACAAAAATTATGAAGAACTCTGGTACGTTTGAACATTAACTAGGCTTTGGTGGGTTTTTTTGGTTATTTCTTTAATTAATTAATTTTGTATGTAGGAATGCTCTGTCTGCATGTATACTTGCATGCCAGAAGAGATCATCAGATCTCATTATAGATGGTTGTGAGCCACCATGTGGTTGCTGGGAATTGAACTCAGGACCTCTGGAAGAGCAGCCAGTGCTCTTAACCTCTGAGCCACCTCTTCAGCCCCTGTTTTTGTTTTCTTTAAATAGGGTCTCAGTACATGGCCCTGACTAGCCAGGAACTTACTATGTAGAACAGGGTAGAATTCACAGATATCCTCTGCTTTTGCTTCTCAAGTGCTAGGATTAAAGATGTATACCACCATGCCAAGTGAACCAGATATTTCATACAAAGAAAATGTTCATAATTTTAAAGGTCAGATATACCAGTAAATGGACTTTTCTGGAATTTTATCACTTAGAGATACACATTGTAATACTGGTAGATGAAGTGATATCTGCAGTTGGCCATAAAACATGCAGAAATGGAGATAGGAATCAAATTAGGTTGCCCATAGATTGAATTATGAAAGATGAATAACAGGAACATGGTAATCCATTCTATTTTAGAAATATAATATGCTTGAGATTATCCAAACAGGAGGAATTTGAAATTCAGATTCCTGGGTATCCTCGTGACTTTTGTTGTTGTTGTTGTTGTGACAAACACAATGATTAAAAGTAAATCAGGAGAGGAAAGTTTTTTGTTTATTTGTTTGTTTGGTCTGTTTTTTTTTTTTTTTTTTCAGCTCACACTGCCAGGTCACAGTGGATCACTGAGGGGAGTCAGGGCAGAAACTGAAGCAGAAATCATAAAAAAAAATGCTGCTTACTGGCTAGCCTTCCAGCTTATGCTCTGCAAGTTGTCTTATATAGCCTAGGACCATCTGCCTAGGGACAGTGCTGCCCACAGTGTGCTGGGCCCTCCTCTATCAATGAATAGTCAAGACAATGACCCTGTAGACACGTGCCTAGGTCAATCTGATAGAGGCAATTCTTTAACTGAGGGTCTCTCTTCCCAGGTGACTCTAGGTTGGGTCAAGTTGAGGATAGAAATGAACCAGTATACCAGGTTTTGTGTGTTGAAAATCCTGACACCATAAAGCATGGTGTCACACATAACAATATTCGTGTATGACAATCATCCTGTGAGCAGTGACCAGCATCCTTTCATGACTTGGACTTTGGAAGAGTTCTCCCATGCTTCCCTACTAAACCAAGGCTCATTCTGTGGTCACATAACCATCTTGGCGAACACTTTCTTACTAGTCACACAGGCAGGAGAGATGCTGCCAGGCCTCTCAGGAAGGGAGACATTAAGTTGGTATCAATTCTCACTCCACCCCTTCCAGTAGGAAACAATGTTATCCTGGAAAGAGAAGGGAACCAGGAGGTGCCAGTCCACCTCAGTGCTGGCAGGTGGCATCACAGGGCACAGGCTACACATACCCTTTTTCTTCCCACACTGAAGACCTTTTCAAATGGCAAGTATCCCTTGGTGCTGGAACTGAGATGTGGAAGGCAGGGCTCACTGCCTCATAAAGCGAGACACAGACTTAACACAGGAAGAAAAGTCATGCTGTAACTCCATGGAACATGGGCACCCACGCCAGCTGTTTGCTGGCAGGTGGTCTTCCGTGAAAACCAGCTGAGCCTCCCTAGGATAGCAACATGATTTGTATCAAGGCACAGCTCTGTAGTTCTGCCAACACAAGAAAAAGAGTCTTTCAGAAGAATCTCTTGTTTATCATGAGAGGTTGTAGGTTTCAGATCTGCCTGGAGTCAGCTCATCTCAGGGAAGGTGGAAGAAATGACTTCATCTTACCCCTGCCCCCAACACAGGACATTGTGATGTGTAATAGCCTTACCTTTCCTACTCAATCCAAAAGGACCTCATTATATACCACTGAGAACCTATGAACTATCCTGATGGGCACTGTTTGTATCTTGATTTTTTTTACAGACCAAGATCTTGAAGTTTATTTAGGGTCTCAGTGACTTGTCGAAGAACACTCAGCTCAGGGTCAGAACTAGAATTCTAGTCATCTTGCTCTAGACTTTGTGCATTTAAACATGCCCTCACACACACCTTGATGCAATCAACTTGCCTTTTAATTCTCATTCTTCTCCTCCCATCAGTATGTGGTGTGTGTGTGTGTGTGTGTGTGTGTGTGTGTGTGTGTGTGTGTGTAATATGTGCTTGTCAGTGTGGATATGTGCTTAAACATGTTGACCAGAGGTTGATGACATGAGTGTCTCCTCAGTGACGCTCTTCACCTTCCTCTTAGCCCCTCACTACACTTGAAGCTCATTGATTCAGCTAGACTGGCTGGCCAAAAAGCTTTGGGAATCCATCTGTTTCCATGCTCCAAGCTCTGGGGCTACAGGCCAGTGACACCCAACCCAGCTTTCTGCTTGAGTGCCGGGAAGAGGGATGCAGGCCTTTATGCATACCATGGGAGACACCACCTCAACCCCTCGTTTTTTCGCTTGCTTGCTCTGGTTATAACATTATAACCGTATAGCCACTTATATGCTTGGTTTAAGAGCCCTGTTATGTTGCTTTTTGAGTACAATAATCACTATTTACCTCTATATTTTTCATGTAGCTTTGGCTCAAAGGTGCCTGGTTGAGTGTGTACAATCTGCAACTTACATAACTTAGTTTGCTCTGTCAAAATGTCCCTCAATGCACTAGAGGAAGTTAGACCAAGCAAAGGGGTAACTGTGATTCACCCTTGCATAATTAAAACCAAAACATCTTGGGTAACATCATCATTTATGCCCTTCCTAATCTGGCTTTGGAAACGAGTGGCCGCTGTGTTTTAAGCATCGTGACTTCACACGGAGGTGGGTGACAGGCCCGGGAAGCAAATATGTCTGCGTGGCCACTTCCCAGCCTTTCTTGCCCTTTGGGACTCCAGATTGGATTGGGTGTGAGGAGGGAAAGGGCAGCCCTCTGGGGAGATTAATAATATGGTCTGAAGGATGGAGATCAAAGAACAGCCTTGGCTGCAGACCGCACAGTGGCTCTCTGATGTCTGCGCACCGGGTACCCCCTGTAATCTCACACGGCATTTTGCACCTATCCTGGGGTCAGCTCTCTTCTCCATTACTCTGTCCTCACACCACTCTTTTTCTCTGTCAAAATGACAGCTCTGCTGTTGGTCTACACCCAACTCTGTCTAGCCATCAGACAGCACCAACAGCAACCTTCTTACAGTCCAGTAAGAAACTGGTTTTCACTTAGTATGGAAATCCAGGCAATGTGTGTTTAAACTTTCCGTAATTTATTTACTTAAGGGATTGATCCTACTGAGCTTCTCTATGCAGTTTCTAATTCCTCTAACTTATGATGAAGTCATAAATCTCATCAACGTTTCCCTTCCAATCACCTGTGTCACGTTATCTGGGGTTTGCACCAACGTTTTCTAGTGGTGAGTGGGAGTTATTGGTAGAGTGATGTCACACAGCAATGGCCATGAACTCTACTGCACCATCAGGATAGGTCCACGGACTTCGTGATGCTGTGTTTGCTTCCTCCTGCTTCAGTCCCTGTTTGGGAAGTTTCCTTAATTCTTAAAAAAATAATAAAACAAAATCTGCGTCTTATTTTTTCCTAAAGTCTGCCTTCAGATGTTTCTAGTGAAGTTAATTTAATTTTTGTCTTTGAGACTGTGGTGATCCCCCAAGAGGCTCCTCTGCCCTCTTGTCTTCTTTACGGTCCTCTTCTCCCTTGCCTTTTCTTGACCTAGTTCAGTGTGACAGGTGTTGTCTACCTGCCGGGTAGATCTCAAGTGCCATCCATGGAGTGGCCCAAGAATCTTGGCCGCTGCCCTCCAAAATGCTCAGACTCCTTTCGTAACCATTTAAAAATATGCCATCGTAGCTGTGGTTCCAAGTTCAAGGGTTTTATTTTCACTGGGTGCTTCAAATATCACCACATGCTCCAAATAGAAACAGGGTGGCGGCTTGTCTATGAAAATTTGTGTTTGTCCATTCTTTATCTTTCTGCTTCTGTATTCCTTCCCCATCCCACACCGACACTGACCCTTACTGGAAATGTATCTATCTGGGAGCAATTACTGCCTGAGGGATCGAGAGCTTTCTGCTGGTAAACACTTCCCTTCCCCGGGGACATCATCAATCAGCCTCTTGGGCTCCTATGAAGGACATAGCAAACTATTTGGTCCTCATTTTGGAGACTTTCCAGTTTGTTGCTGTTGTTCTCCAGGAGGAAGGCACACTCAAAATTCCAGTTTAAGACCCTGGATGAAAAGGTGAGACATGAATTGTTTGACCTGGGTACCTTCAGGCTGTCCAAGAGGATTTCTTAAGTCGGCTGAGCAGGTGGGCCTCGTCATTTGATCCATAGCTTGTCACGAACCAATCAAGTCCCTAAACTACAATTCTGCTCAGAGGGTCAAAATTCTGTGCAATGCCAAGTCCTGACACGTGTCCTTTGGAAGGTGCTCTTGGGAATGTCATCTTTTTCCAACTCTTTTCTCATTCCATAGGTAAGAAACTTCTTATATCTACAGAGACATGAAATCACTAGGAAAGGCAAGCTAAAGGAAAAGAGCCATTGACTAGGTAGCCATTGACTGTGGGTGGTGAAAAGGAGACAAAAAGCCTGGCTTCAGAATTGTCACGAATTCCTCTCATTTTGCTCTGCACAAGGTATTTCTTTAACCCACCTTTTCAATTATGTATGGTGCCGTGTGTTTCCTCTTAATTGTCAGTTGGGCAAAGCCCTTATGTTGTAAGGAGACACCCTAGCATCTGTAGTGACCTTAGGCAAAGCGATTGACACTAGATCCTGGAGTCAGATGTCTCTAGTGACGCAACTTGTTCTCCCAGCAGCAGAAAAGCTTCCTGCCACGATTAAGTTAGAACCGTGGAAGTGCTAAAATGTGTGGTTAGCCTTCCTCTGATGCAAGCGCCGGTGTTATTGAGCCTGGTTGCAGAGGAGTGTAGCAACACAAACCCTACCTCCAATGTCTCCGCTCCCTTTGGCCCTGCTACTGTGCAAGACAGCGTGCTCTGTGCATGGGCCAGGCACTTGAACTACTGAAGATCACATTCACGCCTCCTCCAAACTTACAGTTTTTTTTTTTGTTATGTTTTATTTTGTGTTAACTCTACCCCTACACTTCCTTCCTTCTAGGTTCACAAAGCAATAGGACGCCACTTATTTATGGATGGCAACATCTGAGCCCTCACCAAGGAGTTGCAGCAAGTCAAACAAGTAGCAATCCATTCTGCATTGGCACTTTGAACAGGAGCAATCATCTGCTTGCTTTCCTGGATAGGAAGCTGGGGTGAGCAAACCCGTCATTCTCTTTCTTTTGAATGTAGCCTACAACCTCCAATGCAAATGGCAGAGAAGCCGAGAGTAAGGAGTGGCAGATAACAGGATGACCCACCATTCCACGTTAAATCAGCACAAAGTCTTTCTTAACTCCATGGGCCCCAATGGTCCCAAAGTCTGTTCATTTTTAATGTTCCTAGGCAAAGGGTATATCTAGAAGATGGTTGCCTCCTCAGTGGTTAAATAAGGGTTACTCTCAGTTGCTACTGGTAAATTTGCCAATGTTGGATCACAACTAAATCAATGATTCAAAAACACATATAAGGTCATGGGCCATAAATATTTTGGATTAAAATTGAAAATGATGGAGAAACAAATTAGGGACCAACTCATCTAGGTATTCCATTCAAATAACCCTGTTTGATTGTTCAAATAACTTTGTTCTGATTCTGTCTGATGCCTGAAGTCCTGGAATCCCAAACAGGGATGATTAATATTCAGATTGGGAACCAGCATTATAGGGTCTTACTGTTTTTATAGAAGATTTTTGTTTGTTTTTATCTTAGCCAGCCTCGTTAGAGATCAATTCCAATGCACATCTTGGTACCATTTGAATTTCTAGTCCCTAGATGCGTTTGGCTTGTTGTTCGTGATCATCTGACACTGGACAAATGAGTCAACAAGCGAATGAATGACTGGAAACGAACTCAGTGCCAGCGGGTTGCTGGCCTGAATCAGCAGCTTCGAAGTAAAGCAGTATCATCGTCTGGTGTTTCCTGGAATTGTGTATATGTGTGCAGACATGCTCACGTGTATGTGCAGGTATAAACAGAGGCCAGAGATCAATGTCCAGTGTCTTCCTCAATGGCTTTCCATCTTATTTTGGCTACAAACCCACCTTTCTACTAATTGGTTCACCCAGAGGTGTGCCTCAGTAACGATCTCTCTCAATCCAGTCAAGATGCTGGTCAAGATTGACACCCCACCCTGCCTTCCTTGGAGCCAGAGGAGGGCTCACATTGGGAACTTTGAATTCCCTGCATAGGAAACTGCAGGAGGCCGAGAACGAAAGCACCCTTTTAGATTCTGTGTTTGCTAGTTGAGGAAGGTGTCTTGGTGTTTATAAAATACTGAAAATATGTAGAGGTCATTTTCAGAGGACCTGGCTGCAGACGTAAGTGACTCAGTAATTGTTTCCACTGAAGGTTTAGTCCAGGGTTCTCAGAACTGCCGCTGACCTTGGTCAGTCTTCAGCTCAGACTTCCTGACCCTGCACTGCTCCGACTACTTCGGACATTTATTCCAGAGTGAGGCATTCAAGTTTACTTGTATCTCAAAGGAGCAAGTGGGGAGATGACTGGGTTCTACACTTAGAATTCAGGCCTATTCTGTATGTGTGTGTAAGCACGAGCATGTTCGTGTATACATGTATACACAAGTGAGCTTTTACACATATGTACTTGAGTGTGGAGGCCAGAGGATAGCCTTGGGTGTTATTCCTTAGGTGTTGTTCTACCTCATTTTTTTTTTCTTTCCCAGCAAGCTCTCTCATTAGCCTGGAGCTCACTACGTACATTACACTGGCTGGACAGTGAGCCCTAAGGGTGCTCCTGTCTCCACCCTCTCAGCTTTAGGATTTCAGGTACATACCCTAACACTTGACTTTTTTACATATTTATGGGATGGGCAATTGAGCTCAGACCTTCATGCTCAAAAAACAAACACTTTCCTGACAGAGCTATCTCTCCAGTCCCATGCCCAGATCTATACTGGTGGCGTGCTGTCCATTAGCTGACTTCATCTATGACTCAGTCTCCTGATCTGTAAAATGAGACAAGATCTACTTCACTGGGCTGTTGTCCAGGCCAAATGAGATGCTGTAGGGAAGTTCAGATCATGAAGGGTGTTAGTGCAAGACTGATGCAGGCAGCTGTTGGGCTCATGAATTCAACTCTCAGGCGCTAATCTGTTTTTGTTGGTTTCAGAGAAATTCCGAAGACCTTATCTCTTGGTGATTTGCTTCTTCAAAGTCCAATCTAAATCCCATTTTTTCTACTCTTATCTCTTGACTGATTTCAAGGCTGCTCTTCCTAGTGCAGGTCAATTTCTGGTGTCTCATCCCCTTTCCCAAATAGACACTCCAAAAGCTGGAGTGATTGAAATGAAATAAAAAAAAAATAGATTTTAAAAAAAAATCAATGAAGCTATACATACAGTCACTCTTCAGTGTTGATGGGAAGATCAACTGATTCAGCAATTTTCCAACAGCTGTAAAATGATACATCTTGCATTGAAACTGAACACGTACCCACCCTTGGATCCAGGAATCCATTAGTAGGTATATAGCCCACAGAAATATGTGCACATGTCCTTCAAAAGTCATGCAGAGGAAATCTCATAACGGTACACTATTTTTCTGTTTGTGTATAGAAAATTACCTCCAGACTTTAGAAATAAAAAAAACATTAAGTGTTTGTTTATCTCTCAGTTTCTAGGAGTAAGTGACTTAGCTGGATGCAAGGCCGTTTTATTCCTTGGGAGTAGTAAGGAGGGCCTACATTGTTTGTCAGAACACATTCCTTCTTGTACTGGGATCCTTTTTTTTTTTTTTCTTTATGTAGGAAGAAGACAAGAAGAAAAGTGCCTGTGTCCCAATGATAGTCACAGTGCCAGCCCTGGCCAAGTGATTCTGGCTAGTGAAGGTCTCTCATGAGGTTTTCCTTGAGCTGTCAATGGGAACACAGTTATTAGAAGGCATGATGGAAGGAAAATCCACTCCAAAGCTCACTCAACTCTAGTTGCTGGTTAGAGACTATGCTGGCTGGTTACAGATACAGCATAGACCACCTAGTAGAGAGTTTTATTGAGAAAATCATCTAGCTTAGGTTTGTCTGTGGGGATGCCTGTGGGTAATAGTATCGATTGTTAATTGATGTAGGAAGACTCCAGTCCATTGAGGGCGGAACTATTCCCTAGGCACAAGGACCCTGAGTATAAGAAAGGAGAAAGCTAGAATGAGAGGAAGCAAGGATGTACATCCTCTCCATTTGCTCTTGGCTGTGAATGTGATGTGATTAGGTGCTTGAGTTCTTAATATGATATTATCTGACATGATGGATTGTGACCTGTAATCATAAGCCAAATAAACCCCCTTCCCCTCCCTAAGTTGCTTTTTTGTGAGGATGTTTAATCACAACAAAAGAAATGAAACAGACTTCTTTCGGTTCTTCCACACATGGGCTCTCCACGGATGCCTGGCTATGTTCACGGCTTCCCTCAGAGCAAGTGAGAGAGTGAGAAAGTGAGCAAGCAAGAGAGACACAGACACCTAAAGAAAAGCCTCATTGTGTTTTATAACCCTGTCTTGGAAGTGACATATCACTACTCAGCCGTATTTTATTTGCTGTACCAACCAGTCCTGGGAATAGTGTAGGTGGAGAACCACAGAAGCACGTGAATGCCAAAACTCAAGGATCACTGGGGCCATATTGGAGGCTAGCTACCGAAAGCTCCATTCCTAATGATTAGAAACTAGAAACTCCTTGAATACCTATCCACAATGCAAGGACCAATGTATGTCAGTGTCTTTGGATGATGCAAATCTATACAGAAGTAGAAATGATCCCTATATAACCATATATAACAATAAGGGCACATTTCACAGATAGGTTTATTGGAAAAAACACAATGCATTCATTATTCCATTTATTCAGTGGGTTTTTTGTTTGTTTGAAGAAAATAAGAACCAAAAAACAGAGGCTGGTGAGATGGCTCAGCAGTTAAGAACACTGGTTGTTCTTACAGAGGACCCAGGTTTGGCTCCCAGCATCTACATGGCAGCTGAAAACCCCTGAAACTCCATTTCCAGGGGATCCTATGATTCTTCTGACTTCTGTAAGTTCTTGTTTGCATGTGGTACATGTACATACAACACTTCAGATCCCACATGTACACAAAAAATAAAAAATATTTTTAAAAACCAACCAACCAACCGACAGATAACGCTGCCCTGTTAAATGTAAAGTGTTCAGAATAACGGTTCTCCCTGAAGACATAGTGCCTGGAAATGAACACAAAGGAACTTATAGGGCCGACAATATTTAAACAATATTTCGTTATCTGCATGTTTGTGTATATTAGTTTTTTTTCCCATCATTGTGATCAAATACATGGCAGAAGTAACTTAAGGGAGGTAGGATTTATTTTGACTCACAGTTTTAGTTCAGTATGGCAGGGGCTGTATCAGATGTCACGGTTAGTGGATCACGAGACAGGGTCTTCCATGTTGGTGGATCAGGAAGCAGAGAAGAGGCCAGGAGCAGGGGTGGGCTGTAACCCCCATGGCCTACTTCCGGTGAGACTTCCGTGTCTTCCAGCTATGACATATGTCCCACAGGTTTCACAACCTCCAAAACATGGCTGCCAGCCAAGGGACACAGTGAGCCTGTAGGGGATAGTTCGCATCCTAACCATAGCACACTTCCACAGGACTGGCTTGAGGAAATTCACTGAGCACTACACCTTTCCACATATCTATGATAACTTAATAGAAATATTAAGTGGATGCACAAATACTTTTATTGCCTCTTATGGTGGTTTGAATGAAAATGGCCCCCATAGGCTCATAGATTTGAATACTTGGTCAGCAGGGAGTGGAACTATTTGAAAGGCTTAGGAAGTGTGTCCTTGTTGGAGGAAGGGTGTCACTAGGCTTTGAGGTTTCAAAAGCCCATTTTAAGGCCCGGAGTCTCTCTCTTCTGCTGCTTGCGGATCTGGATGCAGAACTCGCAGCTACGTCTCCACCAACATGTCTGCCTGTGTGCTGCCATGCTTCCTGGCACAATAATGGACTAACCCTCTGAAACTTTAAGCCAGCCCCAATTAAATGCTTTCTTTTATAAGAATTACTGTGGTCATGATGGTCTCTTCACCACAATAGAAACACTGACTAAGACGCCTCCCTTTCTTAAGGAGACATTTGAAGAATTATTTTGGTTATAGAGAACCACGAAGCCAGGAGCTGTACATGAACTTTGTATACTCCCCAAATTTATATGTGAAACTCAAATCCCAGTGTGATAGCATTTAGACACAGGGGTCCTTGCAAGATGATGGATCTTGGGGATCAATCCTCTTGGATGAGATAGTGGTCCTTTAGGATTTCTTTGGTCATCTCCTCTGAGGGTGCATGGTGAGAGACCTGCCTATGGACTTAAGAGAGAAGGCTTTTATCAGACAGACATTCTGTCACTACTTCGTGCTCAGATTCAGAAGACTCAAAAATTAGAACAAATACATTTCTGTGTTTACAAGGCCCGCAGGCTATGGCATTTGTATTTTCGTATCTCAAAACCGCAATGTTGTGCCCTCAACTCATTCATCCCAGGGCTAGGCTTCCTTGGCTGTGAGTTCCTGGTTAAACAAGTCACTTACATCGGCTGAGTTTGCCGAGCAGAGTGGTCTCCTAGTCTCACAGCATGCTGAGGTACGGTCTGTTGACTGAGGAAGCTGTGAGGCTTGGATCTGGTCAACATAGGGCAAGAAATAAGAGTACGGAGTAATGATAATTCCTCATGTACACCATAACACTGGGATTTGGGCTCTTGGAATTCAAAACACAAGAATGAAAATATGCACTCCTTACTTCTCTGCAGATTTCTACCATAGTCTTCTTATCTGCAGAGGGATATGGACGAAATTGGCTTGAATGACTGACAGGCCAGTAGGAGAGGAACAGTGAGGAAGATTTTTCTATCTGCTCATCTATTCATTGATTTATTCTCTCTCTCCCTCCCTACCCCCCCTCCTTACTTCTGTATCTTGTCATTCTTCCATTCCTCTCCCTCCTGTAATTCCAGTACTCCTGAGACTGAGACAGGAGGATTGCCAGGATTGCCAGACCTTTCAGGCAGCCTGGTCTACAGAGTGAGACCCTGCATATAGACACACTTCCATTCCAGTTTGCAAAACGTATGTGGGCATACTTAGCACCTGCTTGCCTGTGTATGCTAGAACTGTGTGTAAAGATAGACACTATTTGAGCAAGCATGTTGCCATTGTGAATATAATTCAAGCCTTGTTTATTTCCCTTGCTGGAGCTGTGGTTCACAGTATATTGGGACTACTTCAGTGCCTTACAGCTTTGCAGGAATGCATACCCTTTATGAGGCCTGTTGACTCTCCAGAAAGCAAGGTCTCCACATACTAGGAGAACCTCCATTGACCAAAAAAATTTACAGAAGTGGATAGAAATGGGCTACTTGGAGAATCTTCTCCAGTTCCTTTCATCTAGGAACCATATTGCTATCTGTAGATACTATTCTATTTAATCACATAGTTAAGGCTTCCCATAGGATTTCTTTGGGGACTCTGGTAGCAGTATGTGGCCCCCTGCTGGCCAGAAATAATTCATGCATTTGCTTTTCAATCAATTTTGAAGGGCTGGAAGCTCAGCTGAAGAACAGTGGGCCATTTCTGTGTTTACTGTGGAGCTGGGAATGTGGGGTGACTTACTCTTGGGGAAGCTGCAGTTCAAAATATTTTCTTTCAAGATTTAAGAATAGGCTGTAATTCTGGATAAACCACCTACTTTTCCTTCTTGAGTTCATTTAACACCTCATTTGAGTATATGTTCAGTTTCTGTGAAAGATAATGTAGCAGCCAGCACACTGGAAACAGCAAACATTCCTAAAGATCTATCTAAGGTTTGGAAGGGACAAATAAATGTCTATATCACCCATGTGATTAAAAACTGAAACAATAAGAAGTAACGGCTGATGAAAGAGCAGTTGTGTTCACATAGAATGAGGCTACCAGGAGGAGGTGGCTTTGGAGCCAGAGCTCTGGTGAGAAGCAGGATTTGGGTAGCCTGAGATGGAGAGAAGGATGGGGAAGAATGGTATTATCATTATAAGGGAGAGAAAAGTCTGGACAGACACGGAGGTAGGAAAACCAGAGCCTAATGCAGGGTGGTGGAGTCTAGTCTTGGCTGAACTCATAGGGAGGGTTATTGGATTGAGAGTGAAAGATGAGATGTATCTAGAGCAGCCTGGAAAAGCTTGAACTTTCCCTGGGAAATTTCTTTGTGAGGCAATGTTGAACCTTGACTGTCTTTGATTTAGAACAACAACAACAACAACAACAAAACATATCAAGTCACAGCAATAACCTCTCTACAATGAGCCCTGGAATTAGTTGCAATTAGTTGTGAGAAACCATAAGGTGTTTTCTAGATACAAGAGCAAGCAAGGGCTGGGATGTAGCCAATGTCAGGTGGCTCCTGGCAGACGTAATGAAGTTCCCCAATAGAATCCCTTCCAAGGAATGTGGCTTGCCAGGTCCCCCCACCCCAGCCTGCAAAATTTAAGGCCTCATGTTGAACTATCTTCTCACTCTGGTCGAGTGAGGAATGGGACTGTGGGATTACATATGGGCTAACTCAGAACCACAGAAAAATGATAACACTAACCTTATTTGTGTAGTATTATGACCAACTAAATATGCAATCTGCATTAATTTATGATTTACATTAACAAAAAGTATAATGCACATGTAATAGAACATGGATAAATTTCTGACCCCAGACACTGATTTCCTAATGGAATTTTTAGAATCCCTTTAGAACAATATCAATGTTACTGAGCACATTGCACCATAAGATGAAAATAACAATCTTCCAGGAGAAGAAGAAATGCCATCTCCAGCTGAGAAACACACAACTGATACTTTGCAAACGAGCTGAGGGAGATGGAAAATTTGGAATAGCCATAAAAACAATGACAGGGGCTAGAGAGATGACATGGGGGTTAAGAGCATGCAGGGGACCCAAGTTCTGTTCCCAGCACCCATGTGAGGCAGCTCACAGCCACCTGGAACTCAAGCTCTCAGAGATCAGACGCCTTCCTCTCCTCTCAACTCCAACGGCACCAGCACTGGCTGCACAGACCCCAACACAGACTCACATGCATACACATAATTCAAAAAAAATAAATCTTAAAAGAAAAAGGACAGCAGAAACAACCACTTAAGAAGTTTCAGCAGCCATGAGTATTTATTATTTTGAGTGAAATACACATGAAACTTTTGTATAAAAACCATCATTCAAAGGTGCTATGTTGGATTATTTCAGTATTAATTTACCCCCCCATGCCATTTGTGTTGTCTCCTACTTTTCTGTTTTCTTCTGATATATCATTACAATCATCTAAAATTGTACATTGTTAAAATATATATATAAAAAATTAGTCTACTCTTCAAGATAAAGTACCACTAGTGATGAGTTACTCAAAGTGAAAACCTTTTCAAAAGGGAGGCGAGAGAATCAACTTAGTGGAAAAAAAATATAACAGAACCTTATAGGTACACAGGAATGCCAGGTCAGTGCAGGCCTTTGGCGGAACGTCCTTATAACACCACTTTGCGGAGCATGGGCTATTTCTTTTACGGACCCGGTACACCAGGGTTCTTGTTATTTGCCCATCATCCCTTGGTTATTCTTGAACGTGAACCAAATGCTATTTAGTGTTGTGCATATCCCATGTTCCCAAATGCATAAGGTAAAAAGAAAGCTGATTTCTTTTGTCTTAGAAATAGCCCTTAGGGTTAAGTTTGTCGTTAAAGATGTTATTCCCCACAAAGGGGAACTGTCTTGACCCCTCATGTTCAATCTTCTCTATGCCCCAGTTCCATCTTGGTAGTCCATTTCAAAGCTGAGCCCATTCCTCCTGGGCTGGTTCCCTATGAACGAACTCAGCAAGTGGGAGCCGAGTGTTAGGGTGAAATTTCCCATTTGGTCTCACTCCGTCTTAAGCAAACAAGCTTCTCTGATTTACCACAAGAGCGGTCTGACTCTCGCGTCTCTTGACTTTCTTATTTTTTTGTCTCACCTTCCAGCACAAGGCGCTGAGGGCTAATAAAAGAAGTCCAGAGGACAGAAGGACCAGGCGAAGATGGAGATGATGGAACCATGAGAATTGAAGCTGTAAGCCACAGCGGTGACCACGATCCCCCGGTGATGAAGACCACCACAGCAAAGGGGATGATGCAGCGGTAGCAGGAGAGTTCGGCACCCCCTGTGGCGGCTGTCAGCTGCACCTCACTGACCAAGGGGACCTTGGTGACCACAACTTCACTCTTGGGGCTTTTCTCCATTATCACGGGCGTGTGGGAGACTTTGGGGATCCCAGGTTCTCTTTTTATGGGTTCTTCCGTCATTTTTCTGGGGATGTTTCTTACCTGGCTTCACAGGTTAGATTTGGAAGCCTGGCCAGGGTGGAAGCTGTGAAGAAGAAGGCAAGGGGACATCAGCTAAGTCACCAGCACGGGATGCAAATGAAAGCAGGGAGGTGCAGAGGCACCTCCTGTCCAGGACACACAGGAGCACTTTGCATTCTCCACTTACTGCGTTCTTTTACATTGGGCAAAAGGGAAGCAGCTATGCACAAAAGGGGGGGGGGGGAGAGAAATATAAAGCAGGAAGCACTTTGCAGCATTTCATATTCCTTGGTGGTCTACAAATAGCCTTTCTAAGCGTTCTTCCTTGCCTATTGCCTTTATTTGCTCTAAGCTCAGAAAAGCCTGATTCTTAATCCAAAGAGGGCTCATTCAAGAGGAGACTATGCTATAAACAGTTCACAACTCACAGCAGTGTGAACTCGGCCAGTTTTTGCCAGGCATGACACGCATTCTTTCCAAGCTATCACCCATTCACTGCTCATGAAATCAACGTCATGATCAACAGCAAGCGCACAAATGGCATGCTTCTTTATCAACCGATAGCTCCTTAAACAAGGCACATAGTGAAGTGTGTGCTCCGGACCTTTCCGACCCCACCCTACCCCAATTCACCCACACCACCATCACTCCCCTCAGCTCCAGGACAGATGTTCAGTTTAGAAAACACAATGAGGTCCCAACCAACTCAGGACTTATGATTAGGATGTGGTACCATCCCCCTACCCATCTAAGTAGGGAAAAGTAAGAAAAAGAAATTTTGAACACTTTATGGTATATAATTTTTTTCCTGTTTTCCCGATGCTTAAGACAAGATTAACTGTTAATCAGCTATTAGAGTAACAAGCTGTCATGTACAAATTTTCTATTAAAATCAACAACAAGGAATTTTGACATTCTGTATTTTATAAGACGCTTACACAAATAAGCATAAATTGTCACAAAAAATTGACAGATTAATTTTTTTCTTCAACGTCCTTCTGTATAAAACTTGCCCCTTCCTAGGTGTTTTGGACTTGAAGGTTTTAGTACAAGACTTGAGATCAAAAAGCATCTGGCTGAAAGCCTGGTCTGAGGAATCAGGAAGAAGGTCTTGTTGAAGCTCAGACATACCAGAGTCACTGACTTGGACCTGGAGAGGCAGTTGCAATGACTGAAGATTTGCGGGACACTTAACACCCTTTTGAGGACATTAATCCTTTGAACTTTGAACGTATTGAGCATTGATCGAAAGTGAGCACAACACTGAATCAGACTGTCTTCATTCTTCCTACTCCTAGGAGGTCAAAATATCACTCACCACGGAGTAAAAGTCAGAGAACTCTACCTGATGTAACTTGTATATAATTTAATCATCCACAAATTAACTACTATTGTCCAATGATACCCTAACATTATACTGGCTAGTCAGGTAAAGGAAATTTGACCTTTTATCTGAAAAAAAAAATTAAGATCTCCCTCCCCACAAAGCTGAGATTATCGTAATTTAAAAAAACAAGATATGTCCCCAGATTAGCAACACATACCTCACGGAAAGGCAGTCCATTACCGGGGAAAGGCACTTGACTTGGGAGAGAAGGACCAGCCAGAGTATCTTCAGCTTCTGGGAAGAAGCCTGTCACCCACTCGGCCTTGGTAAAACAACAGGTCAGGTCAGGGATTGACTCTGGGGGACAGAAAAGCCATAAACATACTTAACTGTAGATTGCGTTTTGAATGCTGGAGCTCCTCTCTCCTGCCACCCCTGCTCTTAAGTGACGCTTGTTTTCCCCTCCCCCTCTCATTTTACTCCCTCCTCCTCTGGTCCGCCCCTCCCTGTCATTTTTTTTTCTTCCTTCTTTTTTCCTTGCCAGCAGATTCTGAGTTTTGGCTTGCCCAACTCTGCTCAGTGACACGGTAATTCAGGCTCATCACTTCAGAGTCCCCAGAGACAGGAGCCAGCGTCGACTTTGATTTCTCTCGCAGCGTTTACTAAGCAGGCTGCTTTGAATTACTCATTTTTTCCCCAGCCAAACCCCAGATCTTCCTCTGCCTGCCCATCAGGCCTTTTTATGAGAGAGTCCAAGAGAATCCCAGAGTCAGCATTGGAGACCTAGCTGAGGGACAGAAGCGGGGAGGGGGGCACAGACGTTCCCCGGAGGCAGGAATAGCTGTGGAGTTTTCAAGCAACTAAACCTAGCCTCCAGGCCAGCAGAAATCCAAGCTCCTAGCTCTCCCAGTTTTTACCATATACTATATACATGTGAGATGGCCAACAGAAACTTAAAGGCCCTCCCCTCGTTTGAGGTTCCACATTTACATACTATGTTTCTGCTTAAACTGGGAAACCCTGGCTATCCTGATTGAAGCAGGATGGCTTTACTACTTGTGCTAGGACCTGGGGCGCTTTGGCCAACCTGAAATCCCGCCATTGTGATCATCAGCATTGCTGACATGGACAGAGTGCCTACTGTGGGTGTGGCACAACATTAAGGACTGTCACATATTAGTTGATTCTCACTCACTTGTAAAGGAAGCTTTGGTGGATCAAAGAGGTAAAGAAATACGACGAAGGTCACAAAGAAAGAGACACTTGATTTGGACTCCAGTCGCATTTTATTTCCTAGACAGGGGATTGAGCCTGGGGCCTCACATGTACTAGGCGAGTATTCTATCTTTGAGCTATATTCCCAGTCCACTCTCTACCTTGAACTTTAAATCCCTCTGTCTCAGCAGCTTCGTCAGGAGCTAGAGCCACACACAGAGCTTCACCACCAGGTCCACTGGACTTCAGTCATGAATGGGTACACGCTCACCAACGGAGCTTGTGAAATATAGACTCCGAATATGTAGGTCCATAGCTATCTTCCTGCCTATGTCAAGCCTGCTGTTCCTTGGCCATTTTAATCAGCAATATTCAAACACACACCTGGCACACCATTCTCTCAATAAATAAGCTCAAGGCTGTGTCCCGCCATGTCAATGGCCCGATATGGGTATGCTTCTTACAGAAAGCCACTTGATGTTGCAAAGTATTTGAAAAGCAGAAAGCCTGAGGTGAAAAGATTGGTGGCAATACTAAAAGAACGATGATAAGCCTGTTCCTATATTTCTCAATGATATCCACTCACAGTTTGTTCAATCCGTGTAAGTCTTCCTAAATCCTGGTACAGTTCACACATTCACGTTAGTACTGGAATAGTTCTGTTTCCCCAATCTGCGGATGCTCAGGTTCCTTTAACTACTGACCTGGATCCTCTTATTAAACACCCCACCTCCTGTACTCTCAGCTTTCCAGCCCAGTCTACAAACATGACACAGAGATCAGAAGTCCTTTCTTCTCAGATGGAAGCCAGAGAAAGGGCTTCTTCCTTCCAAGAGATCACACTGAGAAATCCCTGAGACCTGGCTGAGGCTGAGGCTCCAGCATGCTGAGTACAGCAGGTACCTGCAGGCCTCTTGAAGGCCTAGACTGCTACCATCCTCGCAGCTTTCAACGTGAGCCTTAGAGAATTGGAGTCTCACGTATAACTAGTGGCATCACTGGGTGTTGAGATTGGGCATATCTGGAACCTAGGACCTGGGCTACGTCACGTGGAAGCTCTCAAAGAGAATGTCCTTTCCCCTGAGAACTTCCATCTTTTTTGGGGCAAGTCCTTAATTTCTAGCACAGGCCATTTTCTGTAAATTGAACAAATCCCCAGTAATCCCAAGGAAGCTCCAAACATCCTATATCCTACGATAGACTTCCTTGCTTCCTAAGCCAAAGGTAAAGAAATGAACCTACGGAGAGGTGATAGGCAGCCTTTCCCATGATGAGCCCTGGGCTGAACCAGCAAGGAGAGACAGCCAGCAGAGGTGGGGCCCCAGAGTGGAAGACCCCAGGTTTGTTGCTACTTCTAATATTGATGCTTTCGGCCTTCTCCTGGCTTCAGGTGTGGCGTTCCTGCCACTCTGCCAGCACGGGGTGCAGGCATATCTGTCTAGGTATGAAGACACCAGTCTCCACACTCAGAGGTCTTCTGATTTGCACTGGTTAAATTCAAAGAAATAGAAAGCTTAGGAATGAACCAGAAATTGTGCCAGAAAAGATAGCCACCAAGGCAACCAAGGACACAGGCAGCTTCAATCGGTGTTACTCTCAACTAGCAATTCAAAAAGAATGCGCTGTGATGTGTGCAAAATGGTTTTTGGTATTAAAACCATGGGGAATCGCTTCAGGGACACCTGGCCCCCGCGTGCAAATTTCTCCACAATGCATCCAGCCCCCCCCCCCTTTTTTTTTTCTGCAAACCCTCTACGTGCAGAAAGGGGAGGAAATCTCTCTGGTTTCTTTTTAGAGCGCAGGGCTTGGGAAGGCTCTTTAAGTTTGGAAAACTTTTCTGAAAGGCTTCCCAATGCGCGAATGATATCAGTCCTCCCACGGCGAACCACGGCAGGCATTCTACAGTTCTCTCCTAGATCTTTCAAAGAGCAAGAAAATCGAGCCTTACCTTTCTCAGCCAGAATCCGACTGAGACAGCTGCTAGAGGCAACCAACAGGCAAGGCCGACAGCGGGATGCAAATCACCACGCTAGGGACCGTGCGCAAAGTACTCAGCGAGGCTTACAGACCATTAAGGACCGAGACAATTTGGTGAGAGGAAATTCCTTACGTGCTGTTGCATTTCACTCTATGTTTTCCTCTGTGCCAACATCATCCATCCATTGTAATTGTAGGCGTGAATCCACACTATCCCAAAGATTTTTAAAAGGTCACTGAGAACCTCTTCTGCTTTTTTTCCCCTCGTTTTAAAACCTTACGCAAACATTCATTTGCAAGGGTTTCTCTAACCAAGATTCTCTTTTTGATATCACTCCTTTGTAAAGACATAGACCTGCAGGAAGGAACTCCTCTGTGGTCTCCTATATTTCAGGGTCGAGGTGGGTGAAGGGGGTGGGTGTGAGTGGAGGGGTGGGTGAGTGGAGGGGTTGGGGTGGGCGAAGGCAGGCCTTTGGAGAGGTTTGGGAACGGTAGAGTGGGGATCCTCTGCAGATCTCTGTCACCAGCCTATTCAAGTGATAAGAGTGGGGGGGAGATAAAGGGCTGTGGTGCCTGGGTGGCCCGTCCCCCTGAAGCCAGGTAAGCTGGTTCACCAACGCTTCTCATCTGAGGATGCCCAAATGGCATGGAATTGGTAACACACTGGACGGTCGGTCACATCTAAAGGGACGGAGGCCACCAAAAGCATCACTTGCAAGAAGAGTGTAAGGATTTAACATGTCAGAGAGAACTGCCCCTAACTTAAAAACATCCTGTCTTCACTAGCAAGATGGCACAGTTGCTTGTGGGGAGGGACCAATAGCAGCAGGTAA
The DNA here is from genome assembly GCF_004664715.2 of Peromyscus leucopus. Classification (NCBI taxonomy): domain Eukaryota; kingdom Metazoa; phylum Chordata; class Mammalia; order Rodentia; family Cricetidae; genus Peromyscus; species Peromyscus leucopus. Next base: position 224,728 of record NW_023505085.1, on the reverse strand, counting down.
AGCAAGAAGGATGGCAAATGTTAAGGACAAAGAGCTCACTGGTGCATTTCCCACCAGTAGAAACCAGGCTGGGACATTTTCACTTTGCTGTTGAAGCTCTGGCAGCTTCTCCTCTGGGAGCACACAAGCTTTGCATTTGGAGAAGAGCGGCCCTCACGTGCATTTGATTACTTTCCCACTTCATTTTGCTTTTGCTTGGCGTGGTTGAGCTGGCTGGCTGGCTTCCGCATCCAGGAAGATGCCAGTTCCTCCGCTCCTCTCTGTCCAATCACCACGTGAAGATCTCCGTCATCTCCCAGCCCAGTTGAATTCAGTGGGATTGGGAAGCTGGCCAGTTTTTCTCCCAGCTAATCCTTTGTCTTTTCTTTTTTAATAAGGGTGTGTCTGCAGTTTTTACTCTGAAATCAGGGACATTTGGGAAAGTGATCTGTGCTTTTGTGTTCCTTCTGGATAATGTGTCATGTGATGATTCCTTCCAAAGACACTCCAGGCAGTTTTCCTTTAAGTGGAAAGATCTAATAGGAATGAGGAGCAAGGAGTTTGCTTTAGATGCAAACATATTTTACTACTTATCCGTCAGTTTCCAGGCACTGAAATCCCCTCAGATCCACACGTGGAGAGAAGGGATAGCATGGACTTTTTAGGGCAGTGGTTCTCAACCTTCCTGATGCTGCCACCCTTTACCACAGTTCTCTCTTGTGGCGACCCCCAACCGTAGAACTATTCTTGTTGCCACTTCATAACTGGATTTTTGCTGCTTTTGTGAATCCAATGTGAAGATCTGTGTATTCAGGTGGTCTTTCAGGGTTTTCGACCCGCAGGATGGGAACTGCTGTCTTAGGTGCAGGTCTTGCATAAGCATCTATCCTGTGCCACACAGACCATAGCCCGGAGACTGGTGTTTGTGTTTTTTGTGGAAGATTCTGAGACTCTGCAGTGTGTGATGCTTTTGTGAATCTATACTCCTAGGGAAAGTGGCAGAACCCAAGGTGTAACTCTAGGTGCTTCTTCTACCTTGTGCCACAAAGAATCTATTGCCCATTTTTTTATACTGGTTTAAGATTATATGAATAGTTCTCATTGGGGTTCAGACTCACATTAGGGGATTGTAGGGTGACATACTGTCATTAGGTTTACTTTTAGGAAAGTACCCTAAAAATAGATATCTACCATATCAGGTTACCCTTAGTTCTCTGAAAGAAATTTAATTGTTGAACTGTGTATCTCTTCCCCTGTGAGTCTGAGCACTGAGGCAGGTTTGGGTGTGTATGAAGCCAGACTGACATGGGTGGTACCCAGAAAGTGTAGGGAAGGTGTTACAGCAAAAGGGACATTTCAGGGGTTTCTCAGACCTTTCCTCTCTCTTCAAGGCTTGTCAGTTCCTCAATATTTCCTGGACTCCTTGTGGAGCCAGGAACTTAGTAATCACTGTGGCTGAGAGATGCAGAAGCAATGGTAAAAATGAGGTCTCATCTCAGAGCTAAGTCCTTGCAGGAAAGGCACATGAGAAGCAGGGCAGACACTGCACTAGAGTGCAGAGGGCTGCTGCACATACCCCAGAGAGAACGATCGATTCTGGACTAGGTGTGAGCTGGAGATGAGTGGAGACTGGAAGCTTCATGCCAGACAAGCATGAGACACTATAAAGAATGAGGAAAAAAATGTAATTCTGGATAGAGGAAGTAATCTGTATTGCATAAACACCAATTTGACAAGTCTGAATCTCCTTCAGAGAATGGTAAATAGCTTGTATGGGTCAGGCAGAAAATGGCCAAAGGAGACTGAAGTGATTCATGTCATATTAGTGACCAAATGATGCATTTGCATTTGAGAACAGAGTGGTTTGAATGGGACGCCGCAATCAGCTCTGAATTATAAACAGTGCTGGAATCTTCTGAGAAAAGTCACACCGGGAAAGGAGAACAGGCTGGGACAGCAGGCAAATCTGTGACAGTGGGACTCTGATACTAGGAAGTGTGGACAAGCAGGACTTAGGGAGACGGCTAAGAACAGCACAGCTTGGCAGTGGATCTTATGTGGGACTGGCTAGCAGGACAGATGTTTATAAGATGTTAAAACCCCAGATGATTAAGAGTTCAGTGGGACTGTCAGCATGAAATGGATCAGGACAAAAAAAACAGGAAAGAGATCTGCATTTGGTTCCGTTACCCATATGTGTCCTCATAGATTGATCATTTCATTTAATACAAATGATTCAAGGGGGTGGGTGGTTGTAAAAAAAAAATACTCTGTTATACAAATGAAGATGTTTAGGGCCTTATTAGACATCTGCTGGACAATGGGGGCATGGCTGACTAAACCACCGCTTGATTGTCCCAGGCTTGTCTTCCTCGCACTTTGGAATGCCGTCCCCCTGTTCAGATGACAACCGTGCTTTCTGTGGCCCCTGAAGCTTGTGCTCCTGAGAATAAATGATTGGGCTTTGCAATGATTCATTTTGCCAGTAAAAACATGCCATCACCCTTCCCACAGGGCTTCTGCAGGAGTGCACTGACGACCGCGTGCAGAACCGGTTCACAAAACCTTCTGAACGCATTTTAATCCGCTTAAGAAGTCTTTGATGTCCATGATGTGGTGGCAGCAGGAAACAGAACAGTTGGCCCGGCTGAATGGAGTTCAAAATAAAACTGTTTATGAACTTAACTTATGGAACAAAGTAGGGGACAGTGATCATCGCCTTCTTTCTTTAGATAAAGAAATAAAATTAAATTAAAGTCTTGTTTCATGAAGACAGTCATCTGTTGTTTCTTCCTTGTTTACTTAAGTAAACTATATGGGAAAGAGACATTATGTCTTTGTAAAAAAAAAAAAAGAAGCATGGAACTTGGTAAAACCAATGATCCCAAGAGAGTGCAAGGCCCCAGAAGGAGAACAAGATGTTTCTTCTACCATGACTCAGACTGGGAAACCAAGATGACTCCAAACTCCCAGGATGACTCCAAACTCAATTGAACCACTTGCACTCAGTAATTCTGCCCTCGATACCTTTTTTGAAGGACGTCCAATTGGATGGTCTCAGTGTTCTTGGGGGCATCTTGCTCCCCCGAAGTGTTCCTGATTATTTACTTTCTAAGTTCATTTTAGTATGGAAAACTTGTTTACAGCCCTGGTAGAACTCCATCACCCCCCCCCCAGGGTCACAGCATAAGGTTTGGATCACTTCCACTATAAAGCTAACATTTCTAACTCTCCACGCTGTTGTGCAATGAAAAATAGCCATGAGTGTGACAATCAGGAAACTTGGATTTTCATCTCTTCACTCTTTATGCAGTGAGCAGGGGATCAAAACGTTTGAAAGTTCATCTTGAGATCCTAAGTAAACCTAGTACTATTCTCTCTCTCTCTCTCTCTCTCTCTCTCTCTCCTCTCTCTCTCTCTCTCTTCTCCTCTCTCTCCTCTCTCTCTCTCTCTCCCTCTCCCTTTCCTTCCCGCTTCCTTCCCTCCTCCTGTCTCTCTCTCTTTCTTTCTTTTCTTGTATATGTGGACTCAGCCTAACAGAGCTGAGGGCAGACAACTTAGGTAAAAAGCCAATACTGCCAGCCAAGGCACCAGAGCAGCTGTAGGAAACCTCATTTTAAAACAAATAAACGAACAAAACAAAACAAAACAAACCTCTGGTGCATCATCTGTCTGCGAAACCACTGACCTTGTACTGTGAGATTAGCCATCTATTTCCATGCAAGAGGCTGATTCACAGACTAACTACAGTACGTACGTTTTCTTCAGTTCTGTGAGACATTTGAGGTTCACAACGTTTGCGCCCTGATATCCGATCTTGCTGACCATAAATTGACACACTAAGGCACACTAAGGGTGTGTGTGGACTGTCAAATCACCTAACAGGCTGCAAAACCAATCCAAAAGTCAAGCTCCAGGGGCCAGAATGCACACTAACAGAGCCTCACCCTGCTGTGACTGACATGACGTAAGTCGAGACCTCAGTTCACAGTTTTATGTGACAGGACACCAGAGTAGTCAGCTCTAGGAAGGAGGGGTCAGAAAGCCCAAGGGTGAAGCTCTCTGGGAACAGGAAACTGTCCTCCCTCTACCAACAAGACTTCTGGACAGAGGGGCTCAATGGGCTTTGTAGAAGCCACTGGGCCCCAATAGGCTGCCAAGAGGGTGTGCTCTGGTCACAGGGAGTGTGCATTTCCTTACTGCATTGCCTCTCTCCACCCACAGGATCTAGAAAAGAGACACAGCACTGTTGTTTGGCTCTGTTCAATGCATTAGATCCCTGTATGATACACAGCCGTGGTTCACTGTGTTGCCCCTTTAGGATATTTGGTGTGTGTGTGTGCGTGTGTGTGTGTGTGAAGAAGCCAGCAACTCGCATTTCCTTATTCATATGAAGTCTGCAGCCTTTTGTCCCACATTAATATGCCAATTTAAACATGTATGTGCATTTAACCATGTCACTCCCTCGTTGAAAACCCACCCATTTTCCCATCTTATTAAAGGAGGAGACCCTCCTTCCCCGACCAGGCACCATGAATTGGCCTCTCAGTCTCCAGCCTCAGACCCAGGTTGGTTCCCATTACAAATCTCAACAGTGTATTTTGTGTTCCTATTCTTGCTCACTCGAGATGCTGTTTGCATGTCTCTCTGGCTATCTTGGTCAGGCTCTACTGCTAAGACATCCTCCCTTGATAAGTTCTCTTCCATCTGCAGCTACATGTGTCTGGGCACCTTCTGGTCCCATGATGCTCTATGCCAGCTCTTCTCTATCTAAGCCTCAAAATTGCTAAACTAGGAAGAACTAGAGTGCTCTTCCAGAATAACAAACGGCAATACTAGCTGTTACTCAGTGCTACTGGGTCCAGACCCCTCTAGTTGTGACAATCGGATGTCTTCAGACTGGACTAATTTACCCCAAAAAGCAAAACTTCCCTGAATTGAGACCCTTACTTGGTGCTTACTCATGCTACAGCCCTCACCAAACAGAGTAGAGGTTAGATATTTCTTTATCTACTCTGATTTAAGAGACTAGGAGCTACTCAAGAGCACAGGACATACAAAATTTATCTGTTATCTTCCGTACCTGATACACAGTGAGGCCAATAACACATATTTGAGCAAAACTCAGTTGACGGTTTTCAGATGCCTACAGTTAAAGCTATTGTACCAGGGGCTGGAGAGGTGGCTCAGTGGTTAAGAGTACCAACGCTCTTCCAAGAGGATGCAGGTTCTGTTCCCAGCACCCACTTGGTAAGTCACAACCTCATCTATAACCCCAGCCCAGGAAATCCAGTGTCCTCTTTGTCCTCTTCTGGCCTCCAAAGGCACTGTAAGTGATACACAGACACCCATGCACACAAATGCCCATATGCACAAAGTAAAAAGAAAAGGAAAAAAATAACTTTTTCAAAGAAACTATCAGATCTTAGTTGGCTTAAAAGATGACTGATGGATAACGTCTCTGTGCCTGTCACTCATTTGGAAAATGCGACAGTAACACCAACCTTGTCACCATATAGGATGACAGAGGCAAGTGTGTGGAAGGGCCATTGCAAGCCCAGCCTTGGGAAGGCAGCATTCTTAGGGGACACCGCTGCTGTGCTTTCATGTTCTCACCCAAAGCCTGGATAACACGGAGCACCCAGGTCCACCCAAGCAATGCAACCCTCTTTAACAGCATCGGGGTGATCTTTAATGTAGAAGAATATAAATAGAGAAAACATTATTAAAAATAACCAAGCCCCATTATCCAATGAGGCTGACATAATTGTCTGACAGTCATGAGCACACTGCTGTATGATACACTATGGATGTCCTGAAAGATTAATGCCCATCCCTGTCTCAGTCCACCTACAAAGGACTGAGCTTGGCTGAAGGGGTGTCCTCTGCCTCAGGTCTGTCTGATTTCTGTGTCCTGGTGGATAGACTGTACTGTTCTTTGACTAGTTCTTTTCCAGTCTGTGCTGGTGATGAATTCCTATGAGCGAATCCTGTATCCTATGACAAACTTGATTTGGGAAAGCTCAAAATCCCAGAGTTGGTAGGGAATCTTATCAGTTGTTGTAAATGGTTGTTACCCAACAGACAGAACACCTCACTTCCAGTACCTATTGTCTCATAGGACTTTTTTCTCACTCTCTCTGCTCATTTCTGGTTCTTGACTTTTATAAATTGAGTTTACACTCTGGGCATTCCATCACCATTGGAGTCTACCCCTCGTGTGGCCTGTTACCCGTCACCGTCATACTGTGATCTATAGACTTCACGCTCTCGTACTGGATTTGCGTCCGATTGAGTTCAGCTTTCAAAGGACCCATTAAGCAGGCAAATGTGGACTGGATACCAACTGCCACTAACTAATCCCACGTAAAACAACTTCAGAAGGTCTTAAACTCCAATCTCTTTGCAGCTGTACTTGACAACAGACAGTCTGGATGATTCTGTTACTTCTAAGAATCAAGACTAAGCCCTTAACCTCGACACTGGAGTACTATGCTCTTCTTTTTGAACTTAAACATACTGTCCCGTTGGGGGACAGGGCTGGCTAAGTTAAGTTGTGCCTGCCCTGTCATAAGCATTTTGAATCCCACACCCATGTAAAAGACTGGAGTTAAGGGCATGTGCTTGCAGCCCTCTACTGGGGAGGCAGAATTTCCTGAAGCTTGCTGGCCAGTCCATCTTCCTGAGCCCTGGAGCTCCAGGGTCAGTAAAAGACTGTTTCAAAAAAACAAGGTCGAAAGTGATTCATGAAGATACTCAATACCAATCTCTTGTCTCCATATGCATGCAGGCATAGTGTGCGTGCACCTACACACAACACATTCACACACACACACACACACACACACACACACACACACACACACACCAAGCTTTACTTCTTTTAGGCTGTAGTTAGGACTTGTTTCCTGTGAGAGAGAGAGGGTTTTTTTTTTAAGCAGTGATTATTAATTTTTGTATTGTGTTGATATGGTTTAATTTTTTTTAACAAGCAAGCTGAAGGTTTAGACTAACAGACACTTTGTCGTCGTTATTGTTGTCTTTTATTGTTTCTAACCCCTCCTGAGCACAATTAAATTTTCTCATGAGATTCTATATATGCAGGTTAACTGGCTTTTTTTTTTTTAAAAAAAAAAAAAACAAACTAAAACTGCCATTAAAATGTGCTCATTTCTTAAAGCACTAACATTTTTCTAGTTGAAAATTTTGGAGAACTTGCAACACAGATGCCTGTGTGCTGTTGATTTACCTGTATTATCACACATAGCTTTTTTGTGAGCTCTGGCAACCTCATCACATTGGATTGCACATTGCTGATGAGCCAGTGGTCTGTAAAGGCTTGGGCCAGGAGGGAGGTGAAGTCAGGTGGTACTGTGGTCTTGGAAACTGACATGGGATTTCAAATTTTTCTTTTTCCAAATAAGTATTTTTTAAAAGCAGTCAGCTATCATACTTACCACAATTATTTCTTTAAAATTTTTATTTATATTAACTGTGTGTGCAAGTGTGTGTGTGTGTGTGTGTGTGTGTGTGTGTGTGTAGGCCAGAAGAAGGTGTCAGCTGCAGTTACAGGGGGCTGTGAGCCACCCAATATGGCTTCTGGGAACTGAATTCTGGAAGCCGAGAACTTTAACCTAGGAACCAGGTCTGAACTACAAAGGATAAATACAAGTAGAATAAGTGGACCTAAATCCTTTGGTTCTATTAGTATTAAATATTATTCAGATTGTGTGGATTTTCAGTGGAGCCAAGAATGCTGTTTATGTAGAAGAGTTTCTAGTTATTAGAGGAAACTGAATAGTGAAGTCAGTTTGTGTGTACACACTGGCTGTCCTCCGTCACGCTCTATGACTCTCTCGGGTTGCTTGTTCCTTTGCCTTTAGAAAGCGTGTTTAGCAGCGTGTGACTAACATAAACCAATAAAGCTGAAAGCATGAAAAAAGTGATGGGTAACAGAAGCTTTGTCCATGTCTGTAAACTCTGTGGGCTTCTTCTTAATCAAAATCCACCATCTGTAGACTCACCAGTCAGTGTTGAATGGGATGTGAATCAACACCACTGAAAAGGCTCACTGAAAACCCAGCAGTATTTGTTTAAGAAATGGCAATCAAGGAGGCTGGAGAGGTGGCTCAGGGGGTCAGCAGATCATTTTCTTTACAAGCATGAGGACCTGAGTGCAAATCTCCAACACTCATGTAAAAGGTCAGTAATGGCTGCTGTGCCTGTAACTCAGCTTTGGGAGTGGAGACAGGCAGATCTTGGAACTTACTGGCCAGCCTAGTCTAAAACAATGGCTTCCAGTTCATATACATTAATACAGTGAGACACTTGTCTAAAAGAAATGAAGAAAGTCACCCCAAGTCATCTGGTTCTTACTGGTCTATGCAAGTGCACACATGAGTATGTGAACCATGAGCATGCAGCGCACCAAAAACATTTTTTATTTTTATTTCTTTATTTACTTTTGAGACAAGTTTTCTCTATGTATTCCTGGAACTCACTATGTAGACCAGACTGGTCTGGAACCACACTGAGCTTCTTTTTTTTTTTTTTTCAATAAAAATGATTTTGGTCTGGGTATGGTGGTGCACACCTTTAATCCCAGCACTCCGGAGACAGAGACACGGGATCTCTATGAGTTCCAGGCCAGTCTGGTCTACATAGTGATTCCAGGACAAGGTCAGAATTATATAGAAAGATCTTGGGTGGGAGAGAGAAAGAGAGAGAGAGAGAGAGAGAGAGAGAGAGAGAGAAGAGAGAGAGAGAGAGAGAGAGAGAGAGACTCCTATTCCTAAATAGCCGGAGCAGTTATCTGGGGTCTCCATATCATATTACCTTTATCTGTTTCACTTTGGTCATGAAGGTGTTAGGGTGGGGACATTAAGTACAAGAAGCCTTTTGAGTATTTGTGAGAAAACTGTGGGTAAACTCAATTCTTCAACATCCTTCATATACCTTATTTGTACATTTATCTATGAAAAAGTATATGGATGTGTGGATGGACTATGGTTTATTCACTTATTCATTAATTTCTTCTAAAACCATTCCATTTTCCCTTCAGAAAACTTACTGAGATCCAGGTAACAAGTTTTCTAAGTGTATACTACATTATTGCTGCATATGTATATATACATATATATATATATATCAAAATTAAATCAATTAACCATATGATTCAATAATGACTATTAAATTGGGAATATTTTCAATACATATTTTATATGCAAGCTTCTATTTGAATATTTTCTTTTCTTTTTAAAAATGTTTTGTGACTCAGGCTGTCCCACTCTTTAGCCCTTGTTGTCCTGGAACTCAACATGTAGAGCAGGCTGCTCTCAACTCACAGAGCTCCACCTGCTTCTTTCTCCTCAATGCTCGGATTAGAGGAAACTAACACCACACCAAGCCCAGGATTTTCTTTTTTTGTTCATTTATTTTAATAACTCATTTGTTATCCCTAAAGCAATCCTTATGAGGACTGAATTTTATACCAACCATGGCAATATACAAAGTGTAGTCTGTACCTGGCAGAAAGAAAGGTAATCTGGTTATTTACTCACTGAAGGGTCATGTTTGACTCTCCAGATAACACATTGTTGGAAAGTTTGAAAAATAAGTGATGTCAAACCACAATTATTCTTATTATACCTCAGAAATTTCATAGGACAGATGAGTAAAACATAAATAAAAATAATGACTAATGTTTTGGAACCCACAACCCGCTACACACTTTCTTTTTGTCTTTATTTTTAGGTCCTCTCACTGCAAACAGGTACTAAATAAATAAATGTAATAAAATCAAGATCACAGCAGCGGGCGGTGGTGCACACGCCTTTAATCCCAGCACTCGGGAGGCAGAGGCAGGCGGATCTCTGTGAGTTCGAGGCCAGCCTGGGCTACCAAGTGAGTTCCAGGAAAAGGCGCAAAGCTACACAGAGAAACCTGTCTCGAAAAACCAAAAAAAAAAAAAAAAAAAATCAAAGATCACAGTTCTGCCTAGTCTGTGACCAAAGTTAAAATATGTGAATTATCTCTTTAAGGAATCATTGTATCTTCTCTTTGAAAACATAGTCAAAATGTACAAAAATGAAACACTATCCACTAGAGTAACTGGAAAACAAAAATCATACTAATACCTCCTTCAACAGAACTATCAACATTATTGTGTTTTCTTCCTATTTTTAACATGTGTATTATTATTCTTTAAAAATAAATACTGAGACAGACATGACTGTGCACACTTTTAATCTCAGCACTTGAGAGACAGAGGCAGGCAGATCTCTGAATTCAAGACTAGTTTGATCTACACAACAAGACCCCCCCTGTGTGTGTGTGTATACATATACATACATACATATATATACATATACATATATATATACATTACATACATACATACATAAAAATTTTGAAGCAGGGGTCTGGGCAAATATCTCACTGGATAAAGTGCTTGGAAGGAGGGAAGATAAGATTCCTGGGGCTCATTAGCCAGCAAGTCTAGCTGAAATGGTAAGCTCTGGGTTCAATGAGAGATTCTGTCTCAAAATATAAGGTAGAGAGCAATAGAGGAGGACACCCAGTGTCAGTCTGTGGTCTCTACACGTGCACACTCATGCATATCCATGAACACATATATATACACCACACACACATACATAACACACACACACACATACACACACACACACACACACACACACACACACACACGATATGCTATATGCTACTTTTTAAAATGTGTGATTTTGGATTTTACAAACTTGTGATTTCAGCATTTACAATACATGCAAAACTCTCTGCATCAGTACATGGTTCATGGTTCACCAGAAATACCAGCAGGTTTCCACTGCAGATCAATCCTGCATCTCTAAAGTTACACATTGAATCTGATTCCAGCTGTTCTTTGTTTTTAAATAAAGTTTCTCTACAGGATGGTCTCTGAATTTGAGGCCAGCCTGGTCTACAGAGCAAGTTCTGGGACAGCAGGGCTATACAGAGAAACCTTATCCCCAGGAAAAAAAACCTCATGTCTTATCTCTACAAAGAGATGTTGGTGATTAGAACCAACACTCACAAGAAGATAATATAGGAAGCTAAAAATGTACTGTAGCACTCAGATTGCAATGGATGTAGAGTGTTACTAAACATTTCTCTTGTTCCTTCCATTTTCTGCACTGCTTATCATATATGCTACTACATTGCATTGGAATAGTTACTAAAATTATGGAACATATTTAAATATTTCATGTTGTCTCAAGAAAATGTCAATAGTCATGAAGAAAGAAAAATATAAACATGTGAGATATGAGAAAAAGATGAGATCATAATCCAAGACAATTAGTCTATGAAAAGCAGGAATTGCAGGGAAAGAGACAGACTGAGTAGACAGAAGCCAAAAATAAAAGTAAAACAAGGAAAAGTTGAGGTAAAGAAATATGATTGACACTTAAAGAGATCCATGGAGGAGGAACGAAAGAAAGACAGCCCTGGATATACCCAGACAAAAGTGCTGAAGGTGAAAAGAAAGTAGAACTTCCTGTGAAAAGCTGAGGTTTTTAAGAAGAAACAAAAATAAATCAAGCCATTTTGCCCAAGGTTAAAGGTCAAGCAATTAACAATTTTTTAGCATGAATGCACATTTCTTAACTTACACTTTAAACTTCTTACTCAAGGATAAGGGGGACACAGTTTGAGAGTGTGAAAATTGAGCACTGAAATCATTCTCTCAGACATTTTATAAAGGCCAAAGCACAGTATTTAAAAATGAAGATGCAGGATAGGGAGATGGTTTGGCAGGTAAAGATGCTGGCTGCCAAGCCTGCTCACCTGAATTTGTTGCCTGGGACCCACATGGAGAGAACTGACCCCACAAGTTGTCCTCTGACCTCCATATAAGTGCGAGGACATGTGCATCCTCTACACACATATAAATGTAAAAAAAATATAAAGGAACAGGAGATGGATATTTTAAAAAACAATAAAGATTATGTATGTTTTTATTCCAAAATGTTTTACACATCCAGGAACAGGCAGAGACGATGGTGAGAGAGGCTATAAACGAACTCTGTGTTACACAGGGAAAGTCAGTAATATTTTCTTCTTGATACTAATACCCATGATATATGTGAATACCTGCATGTAGCGGAGCATGGTAACTCATGCCTGTAATCCTAGAATTTGAGAGATGGAGGGCAGAGAATTGTGAGTTCAAGGTCTGCCTTTCCTACTTAGCGAGACTATATCAAAATAAAAACAGTAACAAAATAAAACAAATAACCCACAGGGATAGAAAGATGTCTCAATGATTAAGAGCACGTACTGTTCTTGCAGGGACCTGAATTATGTTTCCAGCATCCACACCAGACAACTCACAATTGCCTGTAACTCTGACTCCAGGGGATCCTACATCTTCTTTTGGCCTATGTGAGTTACTGCACTCATGTGTACACACTTACACACAGACACACATAACTTAAAGAATGAAGCAAAAACCTCTGAAGGTACACACTAATAAGATTTCTTTCTTTTTGAAAAGTTCTTTTCTCCATGTCCATTTTTTCATCTTTAGTGCAGCAGGTGTATAAGATGTGCATCTTTTCTTTCAGTTATCCTGCTGCATAAAAAAATCCCAACCCAGATCCTGGTGGCTTAAAAGTACTGAGGTGTAATTTAGGCAGAGCACCATGGAGACAGCTCATCTCTCTGCAGGGCTTGAACTATGTCAAGGGGTGTGGAGGGGTGGGCTAAAGGGCTCTGTTGTGATGGCTGATCTTGGTCGTCAGCTTGGCTGATCTGCAGTTAACTAAAAGGCAAGCCTCTGAACACACCTGTGAGGAATTTTCTTGGTCAAGTTATTTGAATCAGGAAGACCTATCCTGAATGTGGGTGACCCCTTCTGGTGATAACTCAGACAAAAGGAGGCGAAAGAAAGGAGTGAGGTCTCTGCCTGCTTGCCTTTCCTCTTGTGGACAAGTTCATCAAGTCTGCTGCTGCTGCTGCTGCACCCCTTCACTGGTATCAGAACCAGAGGTTCTTCAGGAACCCTCCAAGCCCTTCAGCACCAGACTGTGATGACTGAGGCACCAGGCCTTGCAGAATGAGAAGCTACTGCGCTCTCAGCACATCGAGTGTGGAGAAAGCCATTGCTGGGCTGCCCAGACCATATTGCATAAGCCAGTCAAATAAATTTGAGCATGTACTCCTTCTACTACTCTGTTCCTCTGGAGAAGCTGAACTAAGATGTGCTCCTGTTTGAGACAACGGTCATCATGCTTGAAACATTGACTAACTACTGGTGTGGAGCTCTGCCAGGGCTGCACTCAAAGACTTTAAACCTTTCCTAGACACCCTCATTGCAGGCTTCCTCTTGACATGGTGTTTGGGCTCTGAGAGTCGTTCTGGCAGAAACAGGAAGCTGTACCACCAGTTATGACCCAGTCTTTAGAGCTCCCAGACTATCACTCCTTTGTTTTTCCACTGAGCTGCATTCCAGAAATCCCTATTAATTGAGGCAGGGCTTGCTATGTAGCTCAGGCTGGCCTTGAACTCATTATCCTACTGCTTCAACCACTGGAATTAATTACAAGCATCTGCCATTATACCTGGCAGAGCATCACTTTTGATACAGTCAGGAGACCATTGGAGGAGGGGTAAGGTCATAAAAGACTACGGGAGATGGGAGATTGTATCGTGTCATTTTTAGAAAGTACAACTAGGGTCCCCTTAAGATTACTGAAGGAGGAAAAGATAGTCACCTCTCTAAATGTGTGAGGGTATAAGCTTCACAGTTATAAAAATAGCTAGACACAGAAAGGTCTAGATCTGAATCTTCTGTCCATAGATCTGTGCATGTGCTGCAGAATCACACCCATCCAATGAAAACAGTGACACATGGGTAAACATGACTTCTGATAAACCTGATTCTGAGTTCAATCTCTGGGACCCACCTGGTGGAAGAAGAGAACCAGTTTCTGCAAGTTGCCCTCACATGAGGCCTTAGCACATGTGCAGTCACACAAAATTAATTAATCAGTTAATGCATCAAAAATAAATTGAAAATTAGAAATAGAAACACAAAAGTCAGTGTTACAATGAGATAATGCACTTTTGAGAAACAAATGTAGTCACAGACACATTAAGTAGTCAATAAATGTTTGTTTCAGAAGACAAAAAACAGGAGGCTGGAGAGACGGCTCAGTGGTTAAGAGCACTAGCTGCTCTTGCAGAGGTTCTGAGTTCAATTCCCAGCAATCACACAGTGGATCACAACCATCCGTAATGAAATCTGGTGCCCTCTTCTGGCCTGCAGGATACTGTATGCATAATAAATAAATATAAAAAAGAGCACAAAGCAAAGATGCTGTGAGACCACTATTAATACTCTTCCAGAATTTCTGGCACACTGGTTCTCAGGTTTGTTCTTGGCAGAATTTTTTTCCCCTCATAAACTCTTTGGCAGAGCCTAATAATAAAAGATGAACACAGGAAAGAGAAATGATTGGTACAGATAGTAGAAAAACTTTAGTCAAAGGCTCAGGGAAGATTGCAGAAGAGGGGGAAGAAAAAAATGGAAGAGCAGGAAAGTGTGGAGTGCTGTGCCACATGGCCTTCTAGGCGTGAGATGCAATTGCACTCTCAGTGATTGTACTTACACAAAGCCTGCATGAGATCGGACCATCAGTATTCCATCATGGGGTGGGGAGGAGATAAAGACCACATCCTCTTCCTGGAGATTTATTGACAGCTAATGTCTATAATGCCAGGAGGGACTCATGAGTCTTCTAGTAGTTTCCCAAGTTCTCCTGTCAATAACCCCTTATGCAGGCTTCTGTAAGTCACCTTACTTAAACTCCTACACACACACACACACACAACAACACACATACACACACGCACACAGAAGAGAGGGGGATAAGTACAAGGTTGACTAGCTGGGAAATGAAGGGGGTCAGCTGTAGTAGGAAGGGTGCAAGAGGTTGATACATTTTTTCATAATGGGTACTGAACTCAGCCTTACCCATACTAGGTAAGACCTGTGCCCCTAAGCTTCATCTTCATCCCCAGCCAAGCTTATTATTTAATGGAGGAGACAGATGCTCAATTAATTACAGGGTGAGAGCAGCACTTATTCACCTTAAACTGTTTTCCTCCTGCCTCAACTGGGGTGCAGGTCCTGGGCTATCACACGAGCAATACTTTATCTTTTAAGGAAGAGAAGGAAAAGTTTCTACTCTTACCATATACTAAGTAAGGGATGACCAGAAATACAATGGGGAGAGTTGCTGTGGAAGGAGAGTCCATCATGGCAGGACAATCCAGCCTGATACCTGAAGGTTCAAGGAAAGGAGGTGTGGAACAGAAAACACCATGGACGACATTCAGGAAGTGGAGAAACACTGACATAGAATCTGAAGGTAACACAGGAGAGCAGCTTGAAAGGATGGAGATGCAGGCAGGCAGCAGTCTGCGGACAGAGGGTGAAGAACTTGAGTTCTCCTTGATACTGTGTGAAGACATTAAAGGGTTGTGTGATGGTTAGTTTTTCCAACTGTTACATCCTAGAACCACTTGGAAAGAGTCTCACTGAGATATTATCTAGATCAGGAATGTCTGTGGGGGTTGTCTCGATTATGTTAACTGATATAAGGAAGACTCAGCCACTGTAGGTGGCACCATTCCCTAGATTTAGGATCTTGGCGTGGAGGAAGCAAGCAAATCTGGGACATATATGTATTCATTCTCTCTCTGCTATTGATTGTGAATATGACTAGTGACTTCCAGTTCCTGCCTTGACTTCCCCACAAAGATGGACTCTGACCTGAAATTGTAAGCCCAACAAACCTCATTTTCCCCTTAAAGTCGCTTTTGTCAGGTTATTTTCTTACAGCAAAAGAAACAAATTACAAAAGAAACTATTACAATTCAAGGGCAGGAATAGCATGATCTGCTTATCCACCTTAAGCTAGCTGCTCCAGTCTCTTGAATGAGGAACGTTCCAGCAAGGAGATGATCAGAATCAGAAGTCAAGAGGAACTGTGAAGGTGGCCTTACCTTAGCGTGGCCAAAACAGACAGAAAAACATGAGTGAGTTCAAGCTGCAGAGGAAGTAGGAAGGGTAGGGACTGTTGGTACATCAATGGTGGGGTTGAAGGAAAGAGAAGAGAGTCATCGAAGGTGTCCAAACATTCAAGTAAACTTTATTTATCCTCATGGACACATGGCCCTAGCAAGACAGCAATTAGTAGGGACCCTAATGAGATCCTTTTTCCAGATGGACTGCTGAATTTACCCAGAGCATGGCCTACATTCCCAGAGGAAGATAGCCTGCCAGGCTGTCCCAAATTTGAAGCTGTTTTATAGAAAACTTCAAGCATATAGGGGAAGGCCAGTATTCATGCTGATTAACTCCTGTGTGATTTTGCTGGAATCACAGCCAGAGTGAAACTCTACACTTTGGGCTGAGAAGTCCTGGTGCTGGACTCAGATCCCTCACAGTAATTAGGAAGCGGAAGGGACTTGGTAATACAATACAGCCAGTCTGCCTCTGGAATCCCCTTCCTGGAAGGCAGGTGGATGATGACTTTATTCTCTGAATCTCTTCCAGGATTCAGATAAACCTGGCTCTTTGAACTGTCAGGTTCACTGACTGTTTCGTGTACAGTACTTGTATTAATAGACAAAACTGCAAAGCCCTGTCTCCCGGCGCCTGTGTTCAACGATCAAAATAATTAAACAGCTTTCTCCCAAATTGCATCTTGGTTTTCTTACCTGTAAAATGAAAGCTGTAGGCTGGATAATATTTAACCGCTGTGTCCTGTTCTCACTGGGACGCTTGGCTGAGGTCAGAAATCTGTGCTCATGGCTGCTTTCTGCTCTCCCCTGTTATGACCTTAAAGAAATTAAATTTAAATGGAATGAGCTATCAGATATTGTCTTGAATAAATTCTTCTATTAAGGTGTCTGCTGTGTACTACATGGAAGTATTGGAGCAAATAAAAATAGAATCTGCTAAAGAGGCGTAAGAGAATCGTTTTTTTTCAGTTTGAAAGTTTGTACTTGTATGGCTGTGGTGACTCATGAAAAGCTACTGAGTATAGAGGTCTTGTAGATACAGTCTGAGTAGAAGATTCCACATCCATTGTGGGTGACCTAAGCATGAGAGAGAGGCTCTAAAGCAGAATAGCCCAGACTCCACCCTGCTATATGGCGACCTCTCAAAACCTACATTTTTTTTCCTTGTAACACCCAAAGAATCTAACAGCATTGGTCTCAGACTGACATCATGGGAATTAAACATGAACATTTTCCATAATTTCTGGCTCATAAAGAGTACGTGGCTAAACTATGGTTGGCTAGTTTGTAGAGGTCACTGTGTATGCCTTGGAGACCAGCTGGAGCAGGCTTTTGAAATGTGTGATGTATGTGCATATTTGTGTGTGTGTGTGTGTGTGTGTGTGTGTGTGTGTGTGTGTGTGTGTGTGTGTGAATGCACATACACGTGTGTGTATGTGTAAGAGTCAGAGGACAACTTCAGGTACCATCCTCAGAAACACTGCATGCCTTATCTAGGATGGAATCTCTTACTGGCCTCGAGGTCACCAATTAGGCTAGACTGGCTAGCCAGTGAACCTCAGGGACCGTCCAGTTTCTACCTCTCCAGCACTGGGAATTAAAAGTGCATGTCACCATCTTGGCATTTTTACATGGCACTGGGAATAGAGCTCAGGTCTTTATGCCATATAACAAGCTCTTTACAGAATAAGCTAACTCTTTTATGCTTCTCCCATTGTCCCATCATGATAAAACTTGCGAGTAATTTACAAGTCCAACACTAACCATTGTGCAAAACTTTATGAGCATTTTAAGAGTAAACATTCTATCTGAGTCACGTGCCTTTCTGTTGTAACAAAACAGCTTCCAATGCGTCTCATAAGGAAGAAAAGGCTTGCTTTAGCCCTGTCTTTAGAGGTTTCATTTCATGGTTACTTGGACCCCATGACTTTGGACAGTACATCATGGCAGAAGCACATGGGAAACCTGTTCACCTCCTGAAAGCTGAGTAACAAAGAGGAAGAGAAAGGGAGCAGGCTCTCAACATCCCCTCCAGGTCATGCCTTCTAGCATCTAACTTCCTTCTGAGAGGCCCTACCACCCAAAGGTTCTACCATCACTCTGTAGGACTATGCACTGGGGACCAAACCTTTAAGATACAGACTTGCAGGCAATATTTGAGATCCAAACCTCAGCACAGTTGTACACTGTGAATCAACCAGAGCAGAGCTGTTTGGGATGGCAAATGGGGCCTAAAATCCTCTGGGGCTGGACAAATGACTCAGGGTTAGGACTAGTTGGTCTTTCAAAAGGCTTGGATTTAATCCGAGGTGTCTCACAACTGTCTGTTAAATCCAGTTACAGTGGATCCAGCGCCCTCTTCTGGCCACCTTGGGCACTGCATGCATTAGTACACATACCTATATACAGACAAAACACTCAAAAAATACATCTTTAAAAAGGAATTTCTGGTGTACTGACTTTTGCCTCACAGAGCTCTTTGAGGTGTGTTTTCTAGTTCATCCACTCAGTGACCCTTTGGGACAGGTATTATTTTTATATCATTACTGAGTAAGTTGGATAAACATTTCAATATGGTTTCCCTGATTCTTAAAGTGACAGGGTGCTAGATCTCCTTACCACAATTCTGTTTGGGGGATCCATCTACCAAATCAGTGTTATGTTGTGAAATAAATTCTAGCAGAAAGTGAGAAGGGCTGATCTTTACTCAGATCTTTTTCTCTGTGATACCAAGTAATTAGTCATTTCTCAGCTTCTTGATGGAAATGGTTTCCATTAGTCAATTTAAAAAAAATCTTCTAACTTTTAAAAGTGCTTCATCTCTAGACCATTCCTCTGAATTTTAGTGTTGGTGTCACATGACATGAACATCCTTTCTCCTGCCAAATCTCACTGGATTTATAGTTTAAATTGATTAAAATGGTCATCTCTGATGTATTGAATATCTTAATCAATGAATGCAGTTATTAGTCAAGTGTCAGTGCAGAGGAAATAAAATGCTCTTTAGGTATCTAAGCAGGAAGAAATTTGATATTGGAAATTGATTGCTGGCTAATATCATGGTTTTGCAGAACTCAATTTAAAGAGCAAACCTTCACCATCTTTGTGAGATCAGTTGTACTTCCATGCAAGACTCTATCAAGATGGAGCCTGTGGACTATTGGCCTTCTCTCAAAGAAGGGGAGGGGTGTGGAGAGGGTCATTGGACCCTCAATTCAGTATCCAGTCACTCCTCTCAGCATTTGTATGTAAATTCACCCTAATTGCGTGTAGGGCAGGTGTTGGAGAAGGACTAGAGGATATAGTCTGGAGAAGTTTAATTGAGGGGTCTCCAGCTATGATTCCATGAGAAGATGGGTGTAGACCTCCTCCTGAGGCTGCCTTAGCTTGACCCAGGCTGCTGCCTATAACACCTCCCTGCACTCTGTAAGTATGCCTAGCAAGCTCACTGAGCCCCGAGTGTGAACAGCCATGGACAGTACTTTGGTTTGTTGTTGGGACCTTAAAGAGAGTGTGCATATATTGCTCACCTAGTGAAAGAATTTTCCCCGACAGCTGTAGTGAATGCAGGTATATTTATTCCCGTATTCATTCATTACACACATTTATTTTTATGAAACTGAGTTAAGGCTTATTAGGATTTAATATAAGTTTAAACATGAGGGTTACTAGAAGGAGAAGCACTCAGGGAAGGGGCAAGAAGCACCCAAATATTGGTGTGGGCTTCTCAAAAGAGAGCCAAGTGCTCCTACCTGCTGAACCATCTCACCAGCCCTGTGCTGGAATTCTTGGCTCTCAAACTAGCAGGAGGCTCTGGCCAGATTAAGCATCAGGAGATCTTTTCTTTTCCCATGTCTTCTTAGTTTCCTCCATCTTTCCAGCCTGCTTCAATGTCTCTCCAGTGAGTGATTTTGATTCCTTAATCTTAAGGGTTGATGATTGCTGATGGTCCATTTCTGTAACTACTTGTCTGCCAAGCAGGAGCGTAGACCTGCCTACCCAATGATCAGAAGCCTCAAGCTGTATGAGCTAAGGGGGCCATGAAAAGGTCAAAGAGCTGGGAGATTAAAGGACCATTATTTGGTACATATCTAGAAGAGAGGATGTCACTAATCAGGGCACCGAACTCTACAGGCATAATACAGTATTCATCAGGTTGTCCTCAGATTAACTCCACAGCAGCAAGGCCTCCTTTGCATGCACTGCCTAAAAATTCAGGTAAACTAGCAAGTGGGTATAGTTCATTATTCTGTTCTGAACTGTGATGTGACCAATCATCTTAAGCTCTTGCTGTTGTGACTACTGCCAGGATGGATGCATTGTGACCAAAATGACCCTGCTCCCTGCCTGATGTTGCCTTGGTCAGGGCATTTTATTCCAGAATCAGGAAAAGGAACTCTGACACCCACGGAAAGATATTGGTGGATTTCCCCTAACATTTGTAGTAGAATACTTTCGAATGTATCAAAATGTTGGAGGGGCAAACCAACAGAGACCTGGATGCCCTTGCTCTACATTCATCTGCTGTTTATATTTTTTTTATTTTACTTCCTTAAGTGAAATTTGAAATTTGAGGGCAAATCATGGCGGAGCATGGTATTTATCCCCTGAGAAATATAGCTCTCATTTCCCAAAAATGAAAGTCACATTCTCTCAATGAAACAACATCATTTCTATGCTTAAAAAAAATTAAGAACAATTTTAACAATCTGAAAGCTTCCTATTAAAATATCCTTTATTAGTCCAGAAATGTCAAAGTGTTTTGCAATCTATAATCCAACTAGAATTTATATGTCACATATAGTTGTTATTTCTCTTGAGTTTTGGAGCAGTTTCAATTTATATCAATTTTATGTTTTAATTAGAGTAGGTATCTTGGATTTTCTGCTTAATCTATTTGATTGGTGTCTTTGGATTGGTTACAGGTTAAACATTTGGCAAAAATGCTTAGATGATGTCAGCTTCTCATTGTGCAATTTCAGGGAACTGTAATGTTAGTTATCCTATTATCTAGGAAACTATTGATATGATCAGGTGATAATGACACATCTCTCCATAGAGTTACCCAGGCCTGTGTGTAGGTATTAAGAAATCTGTGGGTAGTACTTGGAGGTGGCTGAGTAATCAACACAACCTTTCATATTACAGCTTAGCATCTGTGGGGATCCTTTCCCGAATCTAACAAAACATTGAGGGTGAGAAAAGGGAATTTTCTAATTCATTCATTTCTATTTCAGTTATCTAGCATTCATATCCAGAGATGGAGCTTCCTCCTCATTACCACCATTCAGTTTTCTCCCCGCCCCAATCAATAAACACAGATATTTTGTGTGCATGCATGTGTGGACACAGATGATTGTGGAGCTGTGTTTGCATGTTAAGCATGTATGAGTATGCATGTGTGGGCACAGGTATTTGTGGAGCTGGGTTCATGTTAGCATGTGTGGGTATGCATGTGTGGGCACAAGTATTTGTGGAGCTGGGTTTCATGTTAAGCATGTGTGGGTATGCATGTGTCCATGTACATTTAAAGGTCAATCTCAGATGCTGTTCCTTAGGAAACATCCATCTTTTTAAAATTACTATTTATTATTAGTTTTGTGTATATGTGTGTTTGTGTGTGTGTTTTGTATGATTTGTGTGTATATGTCATGACACAATGTGGATGTCAGTTGGTGTATACATATGTCAGTCTTTTTAGTGTGGAGTCTGGGATTGAACTCAGGTCTTCAGAACTTCTATCTGCAGAGTGATCTTGTTGGTCTTACCTTGTTTGTTTATTTCATTTGTTTATTCATTATTTTTTTTTTATTTTTCCCCATCATGTTTCTCACTGGGACCTGGGGTCTGATGATTAGACTAGGCAGCCATCTACCTCCGCCCTCTTAGGCCTGGGATCTCAGTGTGTCCCAGCATGCCTATTTTTGTTGCGTGGCTGCTGGGGATAGAATTCAGGTCCTTACACTTGTGTGGCCAGCAATTTAACATTGAGCCATCTCCTTAGCCCCAAAATTTCTTTTTAAATTTTTGTTCTTCCTTGATGTCACATTCCCTAGAATTTTGCTCATGAATATTCCCACAAGCCAGCTCCTGTATATTTTTAGACATGATTCCAGTATTCTTTGAATGTCTTCTCAGTTTCAGGCACACAATGTCCCCATGTTTATAAGTTCCCCACACAAACCTATCATCAGTTGTGTCCAAGTATTTAGCAGAGACGGTATATAGAAGCCAAGATCTGGATCACTGCGTGTGCTCATCGGTACAGGGAATTGGAGACAGAACAAGTCTCTTAGGGTACTATATGATTTTAATGAATAGAATTACACACACACATTGGGAATTGAACATGGGTCATCACACATCTTAGGTAAATACATTATTGAGTTACATTCCCAGCCCAATACATTCATCATTGAGATTTTATTACTGGCTAGTGCTTCACTGATGGATATATCAAAATGTGGTCTATCTGATCACTCACTGAAGAACATCTTAATTATTGCTATTTATCTGCCCATGCCAACATTGCTATAAGATGTGTGTGTAGTTTATAGTATGAATAATACTTTACTTCTTTCTGGTGAAATATCTAGTAATTGAAAGATTAGGTTGGATGGTAGTTAATGTGTTTAACTTCTTAAGAAATTATCAAGAGGTTCCCAAAGTGCTTAGACCATTTCTATTCCCACCAGCAGAGAGAACTTGAGAGAAGAGAGAGAGAGAAAGTCTTAGCTCCTCCACAGCCTTGCCAACACTCACTTTGATCAGGCTTCTATTTTTTTCCTTTAAAAATTTTATTTATTTGTTTGTCTTATTATTTGTTGTGTGTGTGGTGTGTGTGTGTGTGTGTGTGTGTACATGCCGTTAACACATGTGTAAAGGTGAAGACAGTGGGGGCTACTCCTTCCATTGTGTGTATTCTGGGGATTGAATTCAGGTCACCAGGCTTGGCGGCAAGCACCTTTTCCCATGGAGACCTTCCTAACGTGGACCAATTATTTGCTGTTAGCCATTCTAACAGATATATAATGACACCTCATTCTGGTTTTAATTTAAATTATGCCAAGGAGCAATGATGCTGAATAACTTGCCATGTTATTTGGTAGCAGTTATTTGGTGAAATGCCTACTTAAATATCATACTCACTTTTTTTTTTTTTCATTTTTTCTTATTGACATTTGGGAGTTCATACCCTTGCTTTTATATGCACAGTTAAGCAATATCAAAATTAATCAATATCTCTTATCTACCTCTTAAACAAAATTCAGGCCTTACCTTGTGCTATTTTACATTTGCTGAAAGTTTGAGTTCCATCTTCTTTTCCTGTGCCTTTCCCCCCATCTCGTTTCTGTTTCCTCCCCCACCTACTCGTCCCATATCCCAACTTCTATGCTCTGCAGATCCCGGTAGGGGATTGGTTTTCTGCGCAGCTATGTGCATCTTGTGACTCATTCATTTCTTTATCTCCCCGTACTGTTCTCTCATGGCCACCTCTTCATTCCTGTATCCCTCTTACCTTAGAACAGGCCAACTGTTTGACAATGCTTCCATTTTCATTTCAGTCACCACATTTTTCCATTTGCAGAAAGTCTACTTTTTCAAATTCATTGTCTTTTTCTTAGTGTTCTATTCTTTTATTCCGGCCTTCTTTGGTTTGCTTCAAACGTATTAAATAATTGCTTTCATGTTGGACTGGTTTGGGGGGCTCTTTGCCTCTAATTAAAAGATTAGAACTTCTTGTGGTTCTAATTGTACATTTCCAATTCTTTTGTACAGAGAGCTGTTTCTTTTTTTTTTTCTTTCTTTCTTTTTTTTTTCTGGTATTGAGGATCAAATCTGGGGCCTCATGCCCGGAATGCAAGTGTTCTACCACTGAACACCCCAGCCTCTCTTTCTCAGATCTGGGTGACTCTTATTCTGTTTTGTATACCCATCTTCTGTGGGTGTTATGCTCTCTGTGGTAATTCCTGGTGCCCTGGTTGTGGATCTCCTGTTTGGATTTCTGGCCACAGCCCAGAGGTTCAATGGTCCTGAGTCAAACGTTGTGCCTATTTGTTTTCTGTGGTTCTCATGAAATCGGAATGCAGGCACCAAAGGCAGACGTGTTGTATTTGGATGCTCCACAACCCCAGGAGACAGAAAGTCCAAGGGCTGCAGTCTGAGGTGCTAATGCTTATGCTTAAACCGCAGATGCTGCTGTAGCCACAGAAGGTGGGGAAGCTGGACCAGTGTCCTTATCAAGCAAATCTTCCAAGAACTCTCCTGTTTTCAGATGAAAGCAAGAAGTCCGTATCCTCAAGGAAGCACACATTCTTGCTACAGCTTCAAGTGCAGAGAGATTAAGATCCATGTTAAATTCATCAGTGGACCAGCATTTCCCCTTTATCACACTAAGCTGTTGAGAGACATTCTTTGGTAAGCATAGAACGACAGCACTCCAGTGGCTGGATACTAGTGGCCAAACCTGCTCCTTGGCTTTACAAACAAACCAAGGCTTAGTGTCTATAAGTAGACAGGTGCTGAAAGGGAGCCAAAAGGATTCATTCTTCTGGTCATGCTCAATAGCCCCTTCTAAGCAAGAGTTTCTCCACAAACACAGGATAGAGAACAGGGAGGAAAGGTGAGAAAGGTTTAGGATGGAGCCATCCATTCTGAGACATTCCAGTGATGTATCTCTCTGTGGCTTTCACTTTGGCTCTTTGTCCTAGAATCTACAGTGCCCTTCTTCGTTCTCATCCATGCTGTGTGTACAGAACTATGTTTGGCCTGTCTTATCTGAGACCAGGAACTTGGGTCACTGTGTAGTCAGTTCATCTAAAAAGCATCTACTCTCCAGCACGCAGGAGGCAAAGGCAGAGATATCTCTATGAGTTCAAGGTCAGTCTGGTCTACATTGTGAGACCTTGTTCTTCCAACTCCCTAAAAAATGGCCTTTTCTCACGAAGGTTTATTTTGTGTAAATCATAGGCCTATTTAGATCCTTTTAAGTCATTCAAGAATTTTTTGGATTGCATGAAAGAAAAACTACTTGCTGAAATTATTGTGTCCTGCACTGACGATAATAAAATAAATGTGTGCGTGCGTGCGTGCGTGCGTGCGTGCGTGCGTGTGTTTTGGGCAATATATTAAACACATACAATAAATGCAGGTTGAATTTGGTGTCTTATTTCTTCTATGGTACTGTTTATTCTCTTGAGCCTGTCTTCATTCATCTATTGTTCTGTGACGGTAAAGTTACAATTTTATCAAAGCATAATTTCATAACGGATTCCTTGAAGATATTTGAAAACCTTCCACAGTGGTTTTGTTGTTGTTTGTTTTGTTTTGTTTTGTTTTGAGGGTGATAGGATTGCTTGTTTCAGCAGTAGATTTTAGTTTAAGTCATATAGAGTTTAAAAATCTAAGGAAGCTGGTAAGCCATTATTAAAACAGTAAGAAAATGTGTCTTGGAACAATCTTTTGTGTTTAGTTTAGGAATGTTTTACTTTCATCTGCCCTGTAAGGAAACCCATGCTGGACTGAATAAAGTAGTAATTTATCAGTGTTGGCAAATGACCCTGGAATTGATTTTAAATAGCTTTTCTAACAACTTTTTTTTTCTAGCATAGAACGAATTGCATTTCAGTTTATTCTTGTAAGACAAGAGGGTATAATCATTAGACATTGCTTTGCTAGGCCCTGGGAAGCATATTCTACAGCCCTCGACTATGTAGCACAATTTTACAAGATTAGGCCACATGGCTTTCCAGACACGTTGGCAAACATGTGGCTGTTGCACTAATAAACTACCTACCACCCTCAAGGCAGGTACAGTTTTCTGCTGAGAGATTCAGTAATATCATGAGACTTGAATGAACAAAACGATCTTTGAGTTGCACAAAGATCTACGTTATGCAAGCTACAGAAACCCAATACCATAGCTCTCAGGCCATTTGTACTCATTGGGAGACAAAAATCTTGCCCATTGTGATTCAGTTTAACTATTTTTTTTTTTTTTTTTGGTGTGTGTGTGCCATGTGCTTAACTCCTTGGCTTTCTGATGAAGCCAAGGGATTGATTCCTGAAATAGTGTTTCAAAATGCATATCAGAAAGAACAACTTTATTGAGGTCTGAACACATCTGACTTCTGAGATTTTCCAAGTGTTTATGTTCTGCCCCCCACCCCAGTCTTCCAAAGAGACCTTCTTGAAGGGGACTCCTGCACCTGGGGTGGGGTCCCTCCCAGACCCTGGATTAGTCACAAACTGCACACAAGCATCTGTTTTCCTTTATTAAGTGGGGAAGACAAGTTAAAATGGCTGCTTTTTGACTCAGGCAGAAACAGCAGCAAATGACCTTGCAGGTGTGATTTTTTTTTTTAAAGGGGAGGAAAAGGGGAGTCTGTGTTAGGATGGCTAGGATGCAGTGGTAGATGAGATAAAGGACTAGGGAGAAGGGGAAGAGATAAGGGAAAGGGGGTAGGGGTATTTGTCCCAGAGAGGCAAAGGACTGCCCCTGGAGAGAGAGGAGACAGACGTAGACATAGACAATGGCGGTTTATAAAGGTAAAGGGGGCTGTGTTAGGATGAGGTGTTAATTTTAAATGAGCATGTTAATTAGGTGAACCAAAGGGGGATTTTGATTGCTGCTGGACTTTGGTAGTCAGCCCCAGGAGGAGGAAGTGGCCAAATATAGGGACACTTTGGTGGCTAGCTTTATAATGTAATCTAACGGTTTTTTAGCAAAGGCCGAGGGATGGGAGAGAAGGGCAAGGCCTGCCAGAGCCACGTGTTCTAGTGGGCTAGCGTCTATCTTTAGACAGGTGGTAGCAGCCACACGTTTGAAGGCTACGGAGGTGATTATGGGATGTGCTCCCCCATCCGAAGAAGTCTACTTCTTCAGCCCTTTCTTCTTTCCCCAGCTAAGCTCTAGCTTTGTTGTTTGTTTGTTTTTTTTCCATTCTCTCACCCTTTGCTTAGCCTCGCCCACTTTGAGGCCTGGACAACCCCTCCAGCTCCCGCTCCACCCCCAGCCTCCTCCCCGCACGCCGGCCTCCTCTGCCAAGTCCCGCCTTCTTTTTTTTCCTGCCAATCAGGTTGGGGCCACCTTGTGACACTGCCCCCGAGCTCTCTAAGGGCCAGTGGGTGATCTGCGCTCGGGCCGCTGTATCCCGGCTGCGAAAGATGGCAGGGGCCGCGGGCTGCTTCTCCGACGAGCAGTTCCGGGAGGCCTGTGCGGAGCTCCAGCAGCCGGAGCTTGCCGGGGCCGACTGGCAACTGCTGGTGGAGGCCTCGGGCATCACCATCTACCGGCTGCTGGACCAGGTAGCGCTGACCCGCCCGCTTGTGAAGATCAGGGCCCCGAGTACCCGGGTCAGGACTCCCCGCAGGGCTGGTTTGCTCTGCTGGAGTGACCAGGCTCCTCTGAGTTAACTTTGCCCTGTGTGGTTGGGCCATTATCGGAGCTCAGCCTCAGGTCATTCTTGTTGCCGGATTTGTGGATTGTTTTATTTTATGTTTTACTTTGTAGCGTTTGCAAAAAAGAAACCCAACGGCCTGGGAGCAGGAAGTTGTATTTAATGGCCATGATTGGATGGCACCTGGGCGTGCCAAAGGTATCCTGTCTAGGGTCTGGACTTTCACTAGAAGAAGGTATAATGTGTCCAGTACAGGGGATATGAGCAGGAGAGGTTCGGCTATGGGCTTTTAGGTGTCTGTGACTATCTACATTCCCAGAAGAGAGACATTTGGCAGCAATTGGTTGATAGACATAGGAAATGAGTAATTTGGGGTTTAGCCCAACTCAGGAAGTAGTTTGTTAGGAATAAACGATAGAGTTAAAACACTGGTCAGCTGATTCCTAGACCATGCCTAGACCTGCGGAGGACATGGGTTCTTCTCATATGCCAGTGCTGTGGGGAGTGGAATGGGAAAGAGGGACTCAGGGACTGAGGGCTAGAGTGGCCAAGAGGATAGCAGTCGTCTCACCATTTTAAGTCTGTCTTTTGGATTCTATTTTAGTTGTATTTAAGAACTTGCTTGTGAAGCTTCAGGCAGCAGGCAATAGAACTGTGGAAGGAGTGGAGTGATGGTTGAACAGTTTCTTTGGACATAGCCCCCAGGTGGAGAAACTGGAGGCTTGTCATCATGGCTTTACTGTAGGCAGCCGAAGTTCCCTGCACAAGCCCGGAGTGTCACTGTGAAGGAAACAGACAGGAGGGATGAAGTCACCTCACAGAGACCCAGGAAGTTCATGGCAAGGGTGCGGCTGGAGGGCTCACAACCTGGTAAAAGTGGTATAAATTGGATTGGACCGAAAAGAAGGTGGGGAAACATCTGGAAAAGAATTCCCTGTCAGCTAGGTGGTCTCTACTTCCTTCTTGAGGTCACAGGACAGCCTGGATCCATGCAGTTGCACGTCCACGGAGCCTGGAATAATACTTCATGAGGTCAGCAAGAGGAATTTTACTGGATGCCTCTGCATGTCAGGGCCAGGAATTTGCTGATGATAATGATCAGTCTGGTGATGGCTTTGTTTCCGTGTCCCTTAAACTGAGAGGTGCACAAAAGAACTTGTAGCTGCCGTTTGCCTCTTTCCTAATTGTGCTACCCCACTCTATTCGTGTTTTGCTAAGGATGGCAGTTGGCTCAGCAAACTTGGCCTGTTGTATACAGGGGTTACAAGATGAACAAGAGACAAAATCAGCATCCTAGTGGACCTGAACAACTCTCTGGGTGAAAGTGGATGCTTTCAGACAAAATCCTTCTGTGCTCTCCCTAATCCTTACGCCTTCCCTGGCAGCCACCTATCAAGGTGATATACACTGGCCAAGTCGTGTATCAGGCATCAGATGCCTTTCCCTCCCTTTCTCTCCTTTTTTAGGTTGGGTTCTCAGTACCTCTCACCTCATATTGCTTCATCTTTTAACTGGTTTCTTGGCTTCCGTTTCTTCATTGTCTTGTATCCCACACGTTCAGCACCTGAAAGAAAGGTTGTGATCTTGTCATTATCCTTTAGATGTCACCCTCAGTCACAGAATTATTGCAGTCATTGTAGTAGCAAAACAGTTGCTACAGTGTCACCTTTAGTCACAGAATTATTGCCAGTCATTGTAATAGCAAACGGTTTGCTACAATGTCACCCTTAGTCACAGAATTGCTACCAGTCATTGTTAATAGTTACCAGTTGCTGTATGTTTTCTTAAAATCCGGCACCGGATATTGACCTGCTCATTTCTAACTTCAGCCTTAGGATAGACACTGTTGATCATCACCTTTTTACCCATGTGGAAAGGAGTGTGTCCAGGAAACAAATTAGTTAGTCAAGATTAGAACCGGCACCTGAACCTAGTCATCTGGTTCCACATTTCTTTCTTAAATCCTCTGCCTCTCTGAGCAGAAGGCACATACAACCTGGTGGGGATGCTGAGGTCTCAGCTCACCTTTTCCCAGCAGTGTCTCCCATACTCACACATTCAGGCCATCTTTTGTTGATGAAAGATAAAGAAATTGAGGTTCTAGGAAGGTACATGATCCATCCAAGGCATAGAATTAAGAAGCACTACAAGAGCAACACTCAGTCCTTCTGTCCACAAGGCCCTTTCCCTATTCTACCTCCTACATCACCATTTGGTAGAGCACCTGAAATGTGGAATGGGTTATCCTGGGAGAGACGTACTGCCTCATCATTAACATACTGAAAAAGAAACCAAGAGTGGTTATATATTCAGTCAGTATTCATTGATGCTCTATGAGAGCCAAGTGAAGTGCTGTGACTCTTACGATAGTGTCAGTTCCCTGAAGGTTCCGGTGGCTTGGTTAGGAAGATGCCGTGTAGGTTGCTTGTGTTGATGGCCTTTAAGGATCATGCTTGGCATGTTGTTGATGGCCTCAAGGTGGTCATTGATGACAGGCTGCTTGGCCTACCATCCTCAGATCAGAGGTAGTTCACCTGAGGTGGTAGTCTGGTGGCTCCTTGTGGTTCCTCACTGAGCATCCTTTATTGAAATGAGGATGGAGAGAAGCAAAACGTAGGTCACATCTAAATGTGCCTGTGAAAGGTTTACCATGATGTTTTGGAGCGATGAAAATAAATGCAGAGGCTTTGGGACATTATTCAATGTAATAAATTATATTTTAAATTAAAAGTAGATTTGTGCCATTTTGTAGAGTAGATGCAAATGATTCTGAATCCTGTTGTTGGACAATGGGGACTTTTCCTCATGTAATTGTATTTATCTATTTTTGGGACAGAATTTCATCGTGCAGCTCTAACTGGTCTGTTATTCACTGTGTAGCCCAGGCTATCCATAACTCCAGAGATCTTTCTGTGTCAGCCTCTCTAGTGCTGTCATTTATGGGCATGCACCACAGTACCTTCCTAGATGGGAACTTTGGACAAACAACATTTTTATATACATTTGGTTTTCCCATTTATTTATTCAGTCACAAAATGTTTCACGTGGAGAGTTTCTTCGGGACTGTTCTCTCCAACACTATTATCTCTTGCTTCAACTTTCTCTGTTCTAATCTCATTTCTTTTTTCTACCCATGTTTTAGTGGTAATAACTTAGCAGTATACAATGTGCAATGTGCAAAATACTATCACACATATGCCGTCATCTACTTCTTCAAACAAATCTGGAAGCCAGGCAGGCATGCGCTTCCTCTTACCACTCAGGTAGAAATGAGAAACTGAGTCACAGAAAACCTTGTGAGTAGTAACTGGCATGAGCTAATCTACTTGGATAAAATCATTATCAAATATGCAGCTTGCTGAGGGGCTAGAACACATCCTCTTTCTGAAGGCTGAGCAAAATCAGGTGAAGGCTGCCTTGTGGCATCATGAGAAGAGCATGGACTTTGGAGGCAGGCAGTCATGAGTTCAGACCTCAGCTCTGCTCCATTCTCATTCATTCTGTTATTCATGGGAGTCATGTGCTGCTGCCTTTGCAGGCAGTGGGGAGTGAAGGAGATGGTTGCTGCTTCCCTGAATAAGTCTCTTGAGCATGAGCTGGATTCGCTGATGAGAATAAACCCCCTAGATGATAAAGAGATGTTGGGGGGTATAATACTATGAAGAAATCAAGCAGGGGCAAGGGAGGGAGAGAGTAGGGAGAAGGCTCAGCAGGAAAGAGGACTTCTGGGGAAAGCAAGAGAACTGAGTTCAAATCCCCAGCACCCATTTAAAAAAATCTGGCCATGGCTACATAGGCCTAGAACCTCAGTGCTGATCAAGTCCTGTGTGTTCTTCAGCATGACATGTTTACCTGTTACTGAGGCTGCTGGTCCAAAGACTGTTCTTTCAGAACCACAGATGTCTAGGGACAGTCTGCCATGACGCTTGTGGGCTTTCTGATACTGAGAGGTGCCGTCAGAGGCAGAAGAGTCTTCGGGAGACAAGGAATGCTATAAACAGGTGAGAAGAAGGGAAGTGACTACTGAAGACCAAATCAGTGTCTGTCAGAAGACTGGCTGTCCCTGATGGTTGGGATAGTGAGCCCCTGCGAGTGAGTGTGGTCCTCTGAGCTGTTCTCATAGATTCCCTAAGAAGAAGAGCCATAGACTCTTAGGAGATCTTTCCCAGTGATCTCTAGTCATGTCTCACAGCAGCTTTGGACTGCATTACCATGGCAATAGTCGACAACATGGCCTATAGACTGAGTCTGGCACACAGAGGTCCAACTTTGGTTTAGGCAGAGGCTGGACTGAAAAGCTCCGTCTGATGACTTAGTGGGTTATCTCTGCATACTGGCCTCAGAGAAGGGACTACACTGGTGTGTACTAGACCTTGGCTGTGTCTCAGCTGGATGAGAGCCAACCTTCGTTTCCCAGCGATGGCTTTTACTGGCGCTGCTGACCTCACGAAGTGTTTCAGGCCCGAGAGGACAGTGAAACTGCATTGATCCAGGCTGCACTGTGGGCTGAAGAAGGAAGCAGAGGTGACCTTCGCAGACAGGAGTCTCTGCTGACTTCAGACTTCCTCTACTGTCCTGTAGCTGGAGCTAATCCAACGCGGGCCACAAACTTCTTTTACTGCAGTATGATGGGTCTAATCTGCCTGCAACTCCTACCTTCTGGCTCTTGGCGTGAGGGATCAGATTGCTTCCAAATTCAGGGAACTCACTGAACTGTAGCTTACTAGCAAGCAGGGCCGGCTTATCTACAAGCTGGCCACCTGTTATCCCCAAGATACCGAGGCCACCTTTCTCTCCTCTTTCACTTCCCCCAAGTGTGCAGAGACAGGCGACAGCCTTTGTTCTCTCTCTGGGTGAGTGTGGGTGTGGAAGTGGTGTGGGAATGCTGACCCAAGGTTTAGATTTGAGGGGTGAGGTTGAGTAGGATGTCCTGCTTCTGTTTCCAAGTATAAGCTAAGCTTTGTGGTCTGCCCTGACTTTCACCACACCCCTGCTGGGGGCTTCAAATACAGTGAAAAGTTTGTATTTGGCTGCAGAACCCAGAGAAGAGTTGATGACTCATAAAGAAGCATTTGAACTTACTGGGTCCTTGGTCATAAAACTATACCAATACCCAGGTGAACCAGAGCAATATTTGGAGTAATGCTGAACAGAAGTTTTCACCTATAAATTTGCCCTCTTTTTGACATCCTGCTGAACATCCTTAAGCCTCAGTTTCCCTGTCTGAAAAATGGGCTAATAGCTCATATCTCATATTAATTGTTGTGTGAGCTAAATGGGATAAGCCGTCTAGGTGGGTCAGTTCATTATCTCGTGTTCAGTAAGTGGTCAGTGAGTGTTAGCAATCAATCATTACTTTAGCTAGCTATCTGCAACCCTTAGGTTTTAAGCCCATGGTAGTTTCTTTTAGTTTTTTTTCCATCGTACTTTCTTAGAACATCAATAGTACAGTAGATTTAACTAACTGTGCTCTTCACAGTCTGTAGCCATAACAGCCCATCTTTGAAACCCTGACTTTAATTTTGGCAAAAATGCCCTACTTCTTATGGCCCCTGAATTTATCTAAGTCCCATAGAATGGTGGGAGTTAGTGAGCATCCACAGCTATACAAGGGCACCTTGTCTCCCGGGGAAATGGAAATGAGCTCTTCCATGAGGAGGCCAAGTCAGTGCACAGCAAAGAGAGCATTCATGGGGGGGGCGGTGAGCAAAAGTGGCGCTCGGGCTGCCTTATAGTTAGTGATGAAATGCAGATGAGCTCCACAAATGAGGGATAACTCATGGGTGATACCTTTTGTCTCAGTCAGGTCAGGGGGCATGTGGGGGTGGGCAGGGTGATATCCACAGGTGATTATCCACTATGCGGCAATGAATAGTGAAGGCTAGCTGTAAATAATATTTTGACAGTTTATATTTTCTCTCATGCTGAGGTCTGTAGCTAGAGTTTTTCCTGCCTTGCCCACAGTCAGAACAAATCTTTGTCAACCTGCCGGTCCACAGCCGCTCAGACCCAACCAAGTAAACACAGAGACTTATATTGCATACAAACTGTATGGCTGTGGCAGGCTTCTTGCTAACTGTTCTTATATCTTAAATTAACCCATTTTTATAAATCTATACCTTGCCACGTGGCTGGTGGCTTACCAGAGTCTTTACATGTTGCTTGTCCTGGCGGTGGCTGCAGTGTCTCCCCCCTCAGCCTTCCGCTTCCCAGAATTCTCCTCTCTCCCTGTCCCACCCACTTCCTGCCTGGCAACCTACTTCCTGCCTGGTCACTGGCCATCCAGTGTTTTATTTAATACAGAGCAATATCCACAGCAGAGGTCGAATGAGCACACCAATGACCTTAACAGGGGAACTGGAAAGTAAATTGCGTGGATTGAAAAAAAAAAAAAAAAAAAAAAAAAAAAAAAACAGCTTGGAGTTTAGACAAGCCACCAGAATCAAAATTGCATCTTAAAATCTAGCCACACCAGTTTCCCGTCATGTGTCCGGGCCTCTGCAGCCCCTGTTTCTTCATTTGTAAACTGGGGATGCTGACATGTCCCTAAGCTCAGTGTCTGTCATAGAGCGGGTGACCTGTGAGTGTCAGTGGAGTATCTGTGCTCCTCAGTCCTCACTTCTTAAGCTGGAAAGAGGAGATCAAATTTTCTTTGTACCCCCTCCTGGACTTCCGCTGGATCACCTGATGTGACCCTCAGACTCATTCTATGAGCTGGAAACTCTTCTTTGACCCATTTACAGGTTAGTAGGCAGAGAGCTTAGACTCAGCTCAGCTCATGGCTTCAAGCCCATGCTGTCACCACTGTGCTGTCGTTTCTAGCTACAGAGTTCAGGAGACACCTCTTAGGGACAACAGTGGAAAACTTGGCCACATCTAGTCTGTTAAAATTGAGAACATTATCCTTTACTCCCGTCCTGCTTTTCTTCTGGTCCGAGTCTGACTTTTCCAGAAACATCTAAAGCAATACTTTGGCCATCCAGAGCACTACTGGGCTTAGGGACTCAGGGAAGCCTTCCAGGGAGAAGTGCACTCTGAAGCTAGAGCACCGGAAGGGACAGGTTACAGGCTTCGCCACCAAGTGTCATCAGTTGACTCCTAGCAAGTCACTGGGGTCTTTCACAGCATTGGTCTGTGGCCCTGACTAATCTTATGTGATGGGCTTTCTTCACCTTAATCTTTAGCTCATGATCTGGATAAGACATGTAGAGAGAGTGGAGCTAAATGAGATGCTCTTAGGGTAGAAAGAGCTGGTGTCAAAAGACTCACTGTCTCGCTCTGTTTGACCTGATACTAATGATCATAGCTCTGAGTTTCATGTGTCTGTCTATCTCAAGGACCATGCTGATGACTCAATAAGATCATGACTATAAATTACTGGGAAACTAAACTATGACTAACAAACCAATTCCCAATATTATTGAAAAAAATCAATAGCATGTCTAAAAGGATCAAAAAAATTCCAAACAAACCAAGTGACCACTGAGGATTGATCATCAAGGGAGGCTTATGGTGAGGGGTAAAGTCAAGATACAGCTTAAAGCTGATCACTTCTCAGAGCCAAGAGCCCAGATCCCTGCTAGCTTGTGAGTGTTTTATGACTTACTTAGTGTCTCTGCAAAATTAAACATTAACTGTCAATTTAATGCCCATTGTAGTGGCCCTTTGAATTAACTCTCATTAGATGGAAGGGCAGGGCCCATTGTGGGCCATTAGTTACTTAGCTCACATGACTGACCACTCACCTGATTGGACAAGCAATGTAGGGTCACTTCTTCAAATAGGTGGAGGGAACGTGCATAAAGCATAGGGACCCCTATTGCCTTGGTCTATGATGTTCTCAAAACTGACCAGTCTTGATAAAAATTACCTCTGTCTCCATCTAGTTCCTGTCATAAAATCTACTGGTCAGGGCCACCATCAGGGCAGCAAGTCAGTAATCCTCTTTTGAAGGTACTCCCACTCTCTGGAGTTCTTCCTCACTTTCCCTTATAAAGCTACATTTGCTCTACTCCTCGGTCATATTTCCTTATTATTTTTCAGCATAAGCCATGGTTCAGCATGGCACTGGAACTAGTGATCATCATTCTAGCTCCCCAAGTTAATAAGCTCTCTGTGGTCATTTAAAAGGAGAACGACTCTCATTGGCTCATATGTCTGAATGTTTGGTCCCTACTTGGTGGAGCTGCTCAGGAAGGATTAGAAGGGATGGTCTTGTTAAAGAAGTCACTTTAACAAGTGTGTCACTGGGGACGGGCTTTGAGATTTCAGAAGACCTCTGCATTCCCAGTTTGCACTCTCTTTCTGTCTGTCTGTCTGTCTCTCTTTCTCCTACTTTCAGATAAGGATGTAAGTTCTCATACTGCTGTGGCACCATGTCTGCCTGACTGCTGCTGTGCTCACCACCATGATGGTCATGGAGTCATCCTTGAAACTGTAAGGAAGCCCTTAGTAAACTTTTTCATAAGTTGCCTTGGTCATGGCATCTCTTCTCAGCAATAGAAAAGTAACTAACACACTCACCAAGAGTCAAGAGAGATTCTGTTACTCTCAAAGAACCCACATGGTCCTTTTTCTTTTTCCTTGACAACGTTTTTAGCAGTGCTTTGAATTTCTATAGTGTTTTAGTGAATTTATACATAATCCCATGGTCTTTCAAATATTCACAAGTTTTAACACTATTCTGCCATTCTGTTTTAGAGTACTGTGAAATGAAGAATCAATCCAGACCTAGAGCAATAGAGACTTTCAAGGAGTTAGGTGGACATTTCAATGGGGAGAGTTCTTTAGGTCTTCAGCATTGCGAAAGCTAGGCAAGTGAATTTTCTCTTTTAAACCGTAGTAAAATAGGTTAGGAAGAAGCATGCATGGGAAGTGGGATGAAAGGGTGGCGTGATTGACAAGAGATCAAAGTCCTCTACCCTGAGTCCAGCCCATTCACCAGAGGGAGTGCAACTGCTCAAGTTAGGGTGGGTCAAAGGTCAGGCCTTGAAGCAAGGAGAAAAGTGCATTTAGTTTGGTTAAATATTTTGTTTTGAATTGATACGAGGACAGGAAGCTCAGCTAAAATTTATAACCAAAGAAAGGGAATTTGGAGGGTCTGCTCAGGTCTTGGTGTCATGAGTCTGTTCTGTCATATGGGGAAGTGATTTGCTTTTGTTATTGTTGTTTTATATTTATCCTTGTAGTCAGTGCATATGAACTAAGGATGCAGAGTTGAATTTTGAAGTTTTCTATCTATATCTTCTATCTATCTATCTATCTATCTATCTATCTATCTATCTATCTATCTATCTTCTATCTATCTATCTATC
Source organism: Peromyscus leucopus (assembly GCF_004664715.2). Lineage (NCBI taxonomy): Eukaryota > Metazoa > Chordata > Mammalia > Rodentia > Cricetidae > Peromyscus > Peromyscus leucopus. The sequence continues at coordinate 187,965 of NW_023505085.1, read as the reverse complement.
TATCTTTATGTTTTCCTGTGTGAGTTCACATGTACTACAGTACATACAGATACCCATGGAAGACAGAAGAGGATGTTGGACCCCCTAGAACTGGAGTTATAGGAAGTTGTGTGCTGCCTGATGTGGTGCTAGGAGATTAATTCAGGTCCTCTGCAAGAACACTGAGCCATCTCTCCAGCCTTCCTTGTTTTGAGACAGGGTCTGACACTGACTCTAAAGCTCACTGATTGGCTAGATTGTGTGACCAGCAAGCCCTAGGGGTCTTCCTGTCTCTTCCTCCCCAGATATTTTTACATGGGTGTTGGGGATCCAAACTTAGGCCTTCATGCTTACATGGTCTTTTTTTTTTTTTTTCACTGTTTCCTAGTATCCCAAGTTTCAAATAAAATTCTGCAATGTCAGTGAGGACCATTTGGATCATTTAGGATTGTTTTTCGGAACAAGTAATAAAAAATTGGGCTGAGGATGCCCTAAATAAAGGTACTTTTTGGTCTTACATAACTAGTCACTCAGAGAATCTATGGCATGGATATCAGTTTAGCTGATCCATTACATTAGTGACACTGGATCTTTCTACTCTGCTGTTTCTTATTTGTTGTTTTTCAGTCCCTGAAGATATGGCGCAGATCCAAATATGTCCCCATTCAAAGCAGGGCAAGGGTATCACTTGGATGCTCTCCAACACAGGAGACTAGAAAAGTTACTAGCCATTCACATTCTCATGAGAGCTCTTCCCACAAGGGAGGAAGTGGGTGTATACCATATCAACCAAACCTTGTTTCTTCTGGCAGTTGTATTCCATGCATGATATCGGCTAATTCACTGCCACTCACATAACCTTTCAGTATTTGAAGAGTAGGAAATGGTCTTAGAAATGGAGTATTACACACCCAGTATATTTTTGCTATAGAAGAGGAATCTGAGCCACTTTTAGAGGGGTAGAGGTATATGAATAAGTATATATGGAGTTATTCATTACAATGTTGGCAAGCTTGGGAAAATATCCAAAACAAAAATTTCAAAATGATTTGTAAAGCTAATTTTTAAAAGGCCCCATACATTGTTGACATAAACTCTGTTCAGGTAAAGCTAAGCTTTGTGTTTTTCTAAAATTCAACTGTGAGAAATTGGTACCTAATCCTAAGGGAGCTGCTTCTTCACTGTTTCTGAGAGCACACACAGCTGTATAAGTGTTATACATATTTAAAGAGTGCAAGCAACCCTTGAATGATAATGCTCACACTCTAATACTCACCTCTGAGAACATATCCCTATTGAAAAAATGAACTGGGATTTTGAACTCAGTGTTTCATGATTATTTTGGAAATACTCATTTCTATAAAAATATTCTGAAATAGAAATGCATTTGGGGAAGAATTGTTTCATGTTAACTTTCCATAGTCTTAATATACTACTAAATTTGAGGTAAAAAATACCGCTTGTTGATACCATATCATATCCATTTGCTCATGTAGACAAACATCTACTCCGTTAAAGAAAATACTATCGGATATTATTAGCAGATACTTGCAAATTAATGAGGTTACATATCTCTGATTAATAGTTCTTTATAATGTCTTTAGACTTTCTACAGTGAATATGGATTGTTTTTATAATGATTTAAAATTACTTTACCTTTTAAAGGATGAAATAAAAAATGAGTATGTTAGCTATATCCACTTAGAAATCATTGAACAAGAGAGTGCTTTGATTCAGGAACTTGGGCCAGGCTGTGGAGCTCAGCAAAAGAATGTGGGACTGAGAGATTAGGAAGGGGGCTCCGAGGATCTTGTTCCCCTGGAGTGCTGGTGTTTCTCAGTCCTGCTACAATGGGGAGAGGGACTAAAGGAAGTCATTCACAAGAGTTCATTCCCTCCGTGTTCGTGGCAAACTGTAGGCCATTCTATTTTCTCTTTGACTTTCTGGCCCTGCTCTATGATACAGACAGAATTTGAGTCATGCAGGGATGTGATTGCATTCAGGAAGGCAAGGGACCTAGTCTAAGAAAACAGTTCTGTCTTAATTTTTGTAGATGTCCACAGTAAATCATGGAAGACTCCATGATCATATCTTAACATGTAAGTATCCTGTTTTTGGTGAGCATATGTAGAAAACAGGACCTCTATTGTTATGGATATTTGTATACTGTGTGAAGATATACTGCTGTGATTGGCTTAATAAAGAGCCAAATGGCCAATAGCTAGGCAGGAGGTATAAGTGGGACTTCTGGGCAGACAGAGGAAGTAAGAGGAGATAATTGAGGAGCAGGAGAGGCTTGAGGAGACACGGAGGAAGCAGGATGGGCAGTAGGTGACTGAACATAGATGAATAGAAATGAGTAAATATAAGTTAAAAGACCTAGTGGGATTAGCCTAAGCTAATGGCCAAGCTTTCATAATTAACAAGAAGTCTCCGTGTTATTACTTGAGGGCTGGCTGGTGGGACAGAAAAAGAATTGTCACACTCTATTTTCCCAAACAAATTGTTCATTCTCTCTCCTTTGGTTGGAATGTACCTATATTGATGTAAATAGGCACATATGGGGAAGCCCTCACCATAGCGCTTCCTGTCAGGACAGGCAGAAGATGTTTCTCCTGAGGCCCCTCATCAGATCCCAGGGATAGCCCTTCGCTCAGGGTATCAATCCATGCTGAGGGCACACAGGTCTTAGATACACCCAATTCTACTCTGCTTTATTAGAGAGCCCTGGTAACAAGCCATCTGCTTGTACTGCTGGCAGATCACTCTGAATTTCCCCGTCCGTTTCTGCCAGGGTTCTTTCACATCCACTGGAGATTCCTAAACTGGGGTATGGTTTGTTATGTTAGTGCCAGCTGAGTTGGAAGCCACTCTTTAGAAGGATCTCCCAAGACTTTCTTAGCTGTGGCATGGGTCCTTGGCTTAAGGAGCTTCTTTAGCGAGCAGTCAGTGGAAACGCAAGACCCATCTAACAGCTGGGTTTTCTCCATTTGCTTGTCACTTGCTTGTCTCTGTCAGTTCATTGCCTTTGTCCTTTAGATCCACCACTTTCCTCTTAACACCAGGGACCAAGCCAGACCAAGCTCAGGGAATTCTGAGTTGCCACTGTACCCAGTGAAATGTGTAGTGGGGCACGTGGAGCCTAGAGCCCTCACAGACAAGGATGTGGCCTGACGTGAGAAGGAAGGAACTCACTTATACGTGTAATCTAGAAATTGTCTTTTCTAAACAACTGGACCATCTGTTTCAACATGATTTGAAGCTGATGGCAATTCCCTTTTTAGTTTTCTTTCTCAATAAAAGTGAAACAAAAGCATAAACAAGCCCCACATATAACCCCTCCCCCATATAAAACATAGAAAACTCTGTCTTGTGAATGACTTTGCAAAAATGCATTTGGTTTCATTGTACTCAGTGGATGTATAAAAACTATACACCCCACTCAGAGTTTCTGGTTGACTATGTAACATGGATATGTGCCTGGTATCTGCAAATCAAACCAGAACCAAATAGAATCTTGCATGCCTCACAGGTCCCCCCCCTTCTCCAGTTTCTTCTGTGTCGGTGAGGGCCACTTCCTCACCGACCATGTCCAACAATGGTTGACAGAGTCCTCCTTGGCGATCTGCTTTCTTCTCGTCATCCTTCCAGCAACAATTCCTGGCATCCCCACCATTGCTGTTAGCTCACTGTTTTTGGTGACCCATCTATTATCTGGATTAATGCACTGGTATTAAAGCATCTCTGTTCACCTATGGCACTGTTCTCTACCAAGACTCCTGATCTTTTGAAATCTAGTTAGATCTGGTCATTTCTAATCCATCCCTAGTCATATCTGGCCATGCCTCTGTCCACAGACATCTTTAGTTTTTCCAAAGCGATGAGAATCAAGACTTTACCTCTTCCCATGGTTTTCCAGGATCTTTGGTGTCTTGACTCCACAACTTTTCTACCCGCAGCTCTACTGTTACAAGACCTTTCTCTTGAAGCATGCCTTTCTTCCATCTCCAGTGACGGGTCATCTGACATTTAGAACATTATATCCAGATAAATCTTGGGAGATGGTTCCTATAGAGGCTTTTTCTATCTACCTCTTGATATGGGTCCCCGCAAAGACACTATTTACTATATAACTCATCTTATGTCCTACTTCAATCATCTGGCCAATGCTGACAACTATCCCCTCCACCAGTACCTACAGCTGTATATTGGATACATGAGACCAGGGGTCCTATCTCCTTCTATACTGTGGTCACAAGACCCAGCGGAGGTCAGTGGTTGATATGGTTGAAGCCCAGCCCCAGCTGTTTTTCTTGTGATACAGAAAAACTCAACTCTGTATCAACAGAGTGTTCCTCCCGTTCTGTTTCCATAGCCAACTGACTTTATGAGTATAAAGTGTTTGGTGTCCTGGAAGGTTGTTCACCAGCTCTGCTCGCGGATGTGTACATGGACTTGACTACAGGAAAAATGGGACCAATATGTAAAAGGTGAGTGATGGCTTGCTTAAAAAAATCATTAAGAAGTTAATCCAGTCTTGTCTAATTTAGTCGTATATACTTGAGGTTGAAACCCATGTCGCCATTTCCAGTACTGCTCTGCCCATATCTCAGAGTCAGTCTGCCCTTTGTCCTCACAGTTGCTTGGCCCTGCTTCCTGAGTTGTGTTAACCCATGTGCCTTGGTTGCCATGGAAGCCTTCTGGGAAGATGGGTCTCCAAACTTCCTTTTTGGAAGACGAATCAAAGATCTCCAAATAAGCAAGGGTACACACACGTGAGAAGTGAGGGAGTGGGATTCTGAGGGGCTGGAGGGCACTGGCGGTCCAGACACCTGCCTGAGGGAAGGCAGCATGGTCAGAAGTTCACTGGCAGTTGATGTTCGGTGGTGATGCTCCCGCCACCCCTCAGCGGCTAAGCTGAGGACATTTCATGACCTAAGGCAGGAAAAGAATCCAGAGTCCATATAGTCTACGTAGTAGAGGTTTTACCTTGGAGAAATAAAGCCTCCTGCATCTTAGAGGGGGTAGGGGCAAGTCAAGACTTCTGCAGCTATCAAAGAAGCAGCCTTATCCCCCCCCCCCCTTTAAAGAAGAATATATTATTCATGGCAGGGAAAGATCCAGGAGTTTCTGGCTTCTGTGAGTGCTGCTGTTTTGGGCCTCTCAACAATCCTGCAGGATGTTTCGTCAGCTCTAGACTGTGTTCCTCTGCATTGACCTATTTCTCAGGCAGATTCCCGCTCCTTACGAGAGTGTCCTTCAGAGGACACAGGCTCATACTCTAATCATGCAAATACCTCTAGGAAAGAGAGTCTCATTTTCTTAACCAAAGTCAGCCAGAATCCCAGAAGTCCTTCTCCACTGTTCATCGCAGGGGGACTGCTCAGTCTGTGAACACTGGTCATGGTATTGGGGCCGCATACTTCCCCTCATTAGGGGAATCAGCACACTGGCCTCTCCAAAGGAGGAGGCTGGCACTGTCTCGCTCTCCCAGCTGCCACATAATGCTGTCATGTGATACAGACTTTGCCAACAGATGCCCAGGTGGGTTCTTCTGGGAAAGGAGCAATGTGAGGAAGCAGACAGCCTACAAATCCTCTTTGTTCATGTCAGCTAACACACCGACTTTAAAAAGAAAAGTAGTCGCAGGGCTCTTACTCTGTTACCTACCATCAGCTCTTCACACTGTGCTTACTGTACAGTAAAAGCCACTGTTAGCTTTGCTAGAACAATCTGGGAGTCTTTACCTTACTGCTTCTGGATTTTAGGAGTACCCAAGAGCCTTGGACTATTTGGACCTAAGCTTACTACAGGAGCAAACTAAAGCCCTGGCCACTTGATTGCCATAGTCATGTCTTGCTCCTTTGCCTAGCCCTGAACACTTTCCCCCACTTAAACCTCATAGTAGAGATGGACAGGTGTGCGTGTGCGTGTGCGTGTGTGTGAATACTGAGCAGATAGAGCAACAGATGCACTTATCCCTTGCTCTCACGACTGTCCACAGTATTCTGTGGCACTGAGGGCCACAAAGCTCCCTAACCCATAGTCTGCTTCTACTAGATTTCTTTTAAATGCTAACTGTACCCCAGTGCATCTCCACAGGGGTGTCTTGATCCTTCCTGGGTGGTTAGATGAGAGGCCACCACACAGTCTGGCACATGTCTGCTCGTCAGTTCCTTTGCCGTCTCCTGTGAGAGCTGCACAAGAGCACAAACATTAAGGGAATTTAGTTACTGGAGCTGTGGCACGTTGTGGAGAAACAAGACTCTCAGGGTTCAGCCGCGTTGTAGCTGTCTACGGACCCAGCCCTGGATGAGCCTTTTGTTTCCCAGATGCCGTGAACCTAAACATGCCAGACTCTGTGACTTCCTCAGTCTCTGGCCAACTGTAGGGAAGCAAACCTTGATGGTGTGTGTGTGTGTGTGTGTGTGTGTGTGTGTGTGTATGTGGCTGGGGAGAAGCAAAACTCCTGGTCCTCTACTGACATCTGGTGGTTTACCTGTTTAAAGCCACTGATAATTTCTTGACACCCATGTTATCCCAGCATGCTGTTGGTACAGTGGACAAAGGCTGGGCTTATTTAGGTTTTCTGTGGTTCTCTGTCCTCTAGGCTATCCTTGAGCAGCAAGGTTTCAGGGGTAGTAAATATACTTTTCTGTCATAAACACTTCTACGTCTGATGAGTTAGAGATTTATCACACACTGAGGCTATTAACAGGCTTCTTGAAACCACTGAACTCTTCTGATACGTTAACTTCCTGTGTTCTCCTTCAGAACTCTATGAAAGGAATGTGATGGACAGATGGTGGCCTACTGGGAAGTGAAGTACCCTTCCCTTTGTCCAACAGAGATGTATCCTTTCTCACACAGTGTCCTGTGTTCCCCAGTCGCCGTCCTACGCTGGGATTCATTCATTTGTGTCACTCTCAGAGACTTTAGAGTGTGATTTCCGGGGTGATCACATAGGATAGTAACCTCACATAGAGTCATTGGAAGATACCGCATCTTTCCAGACAAGGTGTCCAAAGAGAGAGATGGTGGGGCCTTAGAATTGGGGCCTGAGCCAGGCGGTGGTGGCGCACACCTTTAATCCCAGCACTCGGGAGGCAGAGGCAGGTGGATCTCTGTGAGTTCAAGGCCAGCCTGGTCTACAGAGTGAGATCCAGGAAAGACACAAAGCTACACAGAGAAACTCTATCTCAAAAAACAAAAAACAAACAAACAAACAAAAGAATTGTGGCCTCGGAGGAACAGTTTATGAAGAGTTTTGGTCCAGACACTTTGATCTTGATCTTACAGAGGAGGAGGTGGGGTCCGTGGAAGTGAGATGACAGGCATCAGATTGTAAGAGAGAGCAACCAAGACTCTCACCCTCTTTGTTTCCAGCTTTCTTCTTCCAGCAGGGTCCTCTTGACTGCTCTTTCTTTTTTTTCTTTCTTTCTTTCTTTTTTCCTTCCTTCCTTCCTTCCTTCCTTCCTTCTTCCTTCCTTCCTTCCTTCCTTCCTTCTTTCTTTCTTTTTCCAAGACAGGGTTTCTTTGTGTAGTTTTTGGTGCCTGTCTGGATCTCACTCTGTAGACTAGGCTGGCCTTGAACTCACAGAGATCCACCTGGCTCTGCCTCCGAGTGCTGGGATTAAAGGTGTGCACACTGCCGTCCATCCGACTGCTGTTTCTTGACACCAGGTGCTTTTTCTCCTCATTTCTGTGTTTATAAAGTAAAGCAATGGACTGGACTGTAGGGAGTTTTTCCTCACATCTAAGCATATTGATCCCTTGTTGCTGTGAACAAATTCCTGACAATAACCTACCTAAGGGCGGGAGAGGTGGGAAAGTGTGATATGTTTGGATGAAAATGCCATGATGAAACTCATCACTCTGTACACTAAAATTAATAGAAAATAAAGATGGGATATACATGTGCTAACATTTGCTGTCGACCATGGGAATGTTCTGTGCATGCTTTTAGAGGTGAAATAGCTTTGCTCTTCTTGGTGAACCAGTGTTTCCCCAAACAGATCATCTGCCTACTATAACTTGAGGTATCTATGTGTCTTCCTACGGTTTTAGTTGTGACATGGATACCTTCCTGTGTAGAGGTCTGTGATTACAGCTATGGATGAGGACAAGACAGGATCAATACTATTTCTATCCAGTGCTATTTTCTACACCCGGATTTCTCTAGTGCTCCCAACATTCCTGCCTGAGGACCAATAGCACTCCTTTTTCTAGATAGAGAAACTAAGTCTGAGAACATTTGGCTAGCTTCCCCATGATTACAGCTAAGTGAACAGTGCTCTCTGTGTGTCTTCTTGGAGGAAGAAGGAATGTGATCTTTGCATAACTGAGAACTCCAGGGACCATTCACAGGTAGGTGACAGTGCTCTCCAAGTGAGAACTATGGTTGGATGTGAGGTTCAGCTTTGCAGGGGAAGTAGGCAGTAAGTGAGGTCTCAGTAGAAGGGAGCAGATGCCAGGGAGAAGGCAGAGTGGCTTCCTTTGCCACCAGAGTGGCTGCTTTCCTCATGCTCAAATCATACCTTGACTGGCTATGCAGTATGTCTACATCCGCCAGCGACGAGACCTGGATGTGGACGGAGGAAAATCTACGTGGTCCTGGCCAGAGCATCTCCGTACCTCAGTTTCCTGAGAAGTCTGGGGTGATCCGAGTGACGCAGTACAAGCAGAGCCTGGCGATTGAGAGTGATAGCAAGAAGGGGAGCCGAGGTAAAGCCTGGGGTGCAGGTCAGCAGCTAGTCAGGGCCACTTGAAGGCTGGGCAGGTGGGAAGCAGATTAGGTACAAAAGCTTATTTATTAAAGGTAACCATGGCCTAGAACAGTCGATTGGAGGTCAGCACTGGAAAGAGTCTCAATCCACACACCAGATTGCCTGGAGCTTGATATAGGTGTTTCAATCTGACCCAGTGCATTCTTTTTTGTTTGTTTATTTATTTTATTATTTCATGTGCATGAGTGTTTTGCCCGCATGTGTTTCATGCCTGATGTCTGTGGAGGCCAGAAGAAGGCATCAGATCCTCTGGGACTTAAGTTACAGGTGGTGGTGACCGACCATGTGGGGCTGGGAATTGAACCAGGATCCTCTGTAAGAGCAAGAAGTGTTCTTACTTACTGAGCCAGCTCTCCAGGCCTGCCCCTTACTCATGCACTCTTTATTGACCAGATGAAATCAGAACACTGAGAGCAGACCCTGGGGTTTCGGAAGAGTCACTTCGGGTTTATCCCATGGCTATAGGGACATGGCTGGCCGAGGGCCAGTGGATTGGCAGGTGTTCGTTAGAAACTACAGCTCTGCTCAGCACAAGCCAGAGACTCAAGAACATTGAGTTCCAGTCTCCCAGAAGGAAAGCATGGCATCCATCTTCCACCATCCAGGCAAGAAACGGTTGCCTGTATCAGACAAAAACTCTGAACCATCACTCTGATGTCCGTTAGTCTGTGGTTGAACTGTTTCTGACTATATTTCCTCATGATAAGGTGGGTGAGCTGTCAGCTCCTTGGGGCTGTTTGGATAATGAAATGAAAGATGATTTCCAAGTGTCAAGCATTTGTCAGGCATCTGAAAAGTCACAGCCAATTGTTCCCCGGGCTATATTTTTAACAATGCTTCTGTGTCAGTAGCCACAAGGCAGGTCAGGGCAGTTCCCCGGGATCACTTGCTCCCTTCCTCTCTCTCTCTGGGCCCGACTCTGAAGATAGAAGGTTTGCAGGGCTTTGTTACTGCATTTGCCCAGTCCCCCCCTCCCCACCCCTTCTGAATTGTCTTTTCTTTTCCCCATTTAGTTTTCATGTACTACTTTGATAACCCGGGTGGCCAAATTCCGTCCTGGCTCATTAACTGGGCAGCCAAGGTGAGATCCAGGGGGCAGGCAGGGGTGGGGAGTGGGGGGTAGGGGGTGGGGGACAGGGTATGTGCATTTGACAAATGTTGACTTAGCCTGTGGGTTGTCATGTTGAAGAGACACATTGTCCCCAGGTAATGAGACTCTTTTATGAAGAGATTGAGTTGAGTGACTTGGACAGAGCTGGAGTGGCCAACACCCAGGATGGAGACTGTGACACAGGACAAAGAATCTGTTAAGCTTGGAATGCCAGCCCTTCCCTGCCAGTGGCCCCAGACCCTCCAAGATCACGCTCTGGAACTTCCAGGCATAGGTCTCCTCCTTGTAGGGACAATGGTGCTTTCGGTATCTGCTTATGGAAAGTTAAGACAGACAGACTTTGCTTAGAGACAGCCCAAAGGAAGCTGCTACTTCTGTGGTCTTTGCTTTTATCATTCCCTAAGGCCAGGGAACTGTGCTAGTCACCCAGGTCACTAGAGGCTGCAACTCCTAGGATCCTGCCTCGCTGTGACTATTCAGCAGGATTTGTACAGGCCTTGGGGTGAACTCAGAGACTCATGGGATAAGAACGCCTGTAGATCAGAGGAAACAGATGTGATTCTGAATCTGGTTTTGCTACTGGATGTTTTGTGTTGGTTAGGGAAGTTCTGACTTTGTTCTTTAAAAACAACAACAACAACAAAACGAGGATGAATATTGCCTGCTGCGTGGAGTAGAAGGCAGTGAGATAACATTTACAGAAAGTCTTGCACAATGTTTGACACTAAATACTATGTCTCCCATCTTCTAACCCCAAGCACTGTTTGCTAATTCAGTAAGGCAAGCCCTATCACTTCTTCAAGGAAGAATCCAGAAACCTAATCTCAAATTCTGTCTTTTTTTTCTTTTCTTTTTTATTCTTAAGAAATTATGTGTATGAGTGTACATGTGGGGGAATGTGCCTATGTGGGTGCCTGCAGAGTCCAGAAGAGGTGTTGGAGCCCCTGGGGCTGGAGTTACAGGTGGCTGTGAGCTGCCTGACATGGGTGCTGGGACTGAACTCAGATCCTTTGCAACAAAAACCTGTGTTTTTAGGCCCTGCTATCTCACTAGCCCCCTTTTCCTTTTTTTGTTTTTGTTTTTGTTTTTGTTTTTGTTTTCAAAACAGGCTTTCTCTGTGTAGTTTTGTGCCTTTCCTGGAATTTACTTTGTAGACCAGGCTGGCCTTGAACTCACAGAGATCCGCCTGGCTCTGCCTCCCGAGTGCTGGGATTAAAGGCGTGCGCACCACCGCCCGGCTCTTTTCCTTTCTTTTTAATAAATATTTCCAAAAGGGCTCTGTAGTTCTTATGAGCAAAAGTCAAGCTGAAAGCCCTGTCTATGATGCAGCCATCTGTCTGGGTCTTGCCTTGTGCCATTTTCTGACCGCATCATGTAGAAATTGGATCAGAGACCTCATTTTCTTTATTTCCCCTAAAGCCATCGTTGTTTATCTTCTGCCACATTCCAGAGAGTGAAGAATACATAGAAACGTAATTTTCTTTCCCTTTGCAGAATGGCGTTCCAAACTTTTTGAAAGACATGGTGAAGGCTTGTCAGAATCACCCCAAGAAAACCTAACAAGAAGGATGGGACCCAGCATCCATGAGTGGTATCTCTGGATGTGTTCCAAACGATGCTCAGCCTCCCCTCCACACTCTCCATCTTCAGAGGTCGACATGGATCCCTGGAGTGCTTGCCTGTTGCCTGTCTCATTTGCTGCCTTCGTTCACACCGGTTCTACTCAGGGCCCACTGCCTTCTTACACTATTGAAAGGTGGTCTCTGCTTCTTTGTTTTTAATTAGGGAAATCCTCAGCAGGGAAGAAAAGCATTCTGTTGTACCATTTTAGGGGGATGAGTAAGAGGAGGAAGGACGTCAAAACACGAGAGTGACCCTTCCTGGCAAGCAGGCTCTCTTCAATACTCTCGTGCAGCTCAGGAGTGACTGCCTTTGGCCCATAGTTGACCTTCCATGTTCCAACCTTGGGGACACAGTGATGTCCGTTCTCTTTATGCTTTGCTGATTGGGATAGATTGGGATTTGAGGCAACAAGCAAGTATTCTTACTTGTGCAGGATCACGGGCTGCTGTGATATCAGATTACTGTGAGCGTCCCAGCTTGACTGAGCACATGTTGAGATGACCACATTTCCCTAATTGCCCACATCTGGACTTTTCCTTTCCCATAAGCCACTGGGAAAATGCTGCCTGTAACCTTTGCGCATTTGACCGCAAGCCCAAGGCTTTAAGAGCGAAGAGAGCTGGTGCACAGCACTATGACTGTGTCTCGCTAAGCAGTAAGGTAACTTTTCCTTCTAGAATGTTTAGCGATGTTGAAGGGACAATAATAGTTTACAACCAAGGCAAATTGAAGTAGTGGTCTGCTGTGCCCTTTGCCTTTTTCTTTGGAATTCTACCTCTCCGAAACAAGGACCCTTGGAGCCCTAGTTTTATCCTGAATTTTTGTAGGAAAATATATTCTGTGGCCAAGACACAGTCTCCGTGATCTCAGGGAAAAGCTCTAATAGGACTGTGCAAACCTTGATGAACAGATATGGAAACTCAGGATTCAAACAAAGCCAGAAGAAAGGGATTGTTAAAGTGGTGTTCCTTAAAGTGTGTGTTCTCTCTGGGAGGAAAGGTGTGTTCTATGAATAAACAAACAAACAAACAAACAAATAAATAAAGCACAGCGACTTACGCTTCTCTTGTGGGCTGTTTCTTTCTTACCTCTTTCTTTTGGGAAACATGACTTAATTAGGCCTCTTTTGTTTCACTGACACATGACCTGGCTCATAGACTAAGAAAAAAAAAATGAAAGAATAAAAATTTGAGGCTGGAAAGATGGCTCAGCTATTTACAACACCAGCTGCTCTTTCAGAGGATGGTGGTTCAGGTTTACATTCCCAGCACACATGGAGCAACTCATCACCATCTGTGACTTCAGTTCCAGGATTTACACCCTCTCTGGTGTCCACAGGGCACTGCATGCAGATCATGCACATATGGAGGCAAAACGCCTCAATAAGTTAAAGTCTTTTAGGAAGAGAGAATTTATAGCTCCCGTGCATTCAAGGCCACACTTATTTGGCTTCTGGGAGGAACTAGTTCAGGTGCTTAAGTTAAGTTTAAAATTCAACTCTGCTCTTCAGTTTATCTAAATGTTATGATAGTATTGCTACTAAAAGCAGCAAATAGGCTCATGCCAAGCAGATAAGAAAGCCAGGCAGGCAGGCATCAAGAAGGAAGGAGAGGGAGGGAGGGAGGGAGGGAGGGAGGAGGGAGGAGGCAGTCAAAGGCAGACTCCTTGTCAATGAATACTGTTTCCCTGCAATATGACTCTGTCTATGGCATGTGATTTTTGATTCTGGGAGTAAGATTATTCAAGTAAGTAAATGCTTCATAAAATTATCATTAAAATGTCATTATCAACAAGTGACTGGTATTTAAATTTAGGAATGTGGCATCTATTTGTCTTATATTGTGAGTGTAAATTGATCCCTGACAATGATCCTTTAAAATATAAGCATGAGGATCCCAAGGACACAGTTTTTGAACAGAGAATTGATGTGAAATGGTGTCTTTTCTTTTCTTTTCTTTTTTGGTTTTTTGAGACAGGGTTTCTCTTGTGTAGCTTTGCGCCTTTCCTTCCTGGAACTCACTCTGTAGCCCAGGCTGGCCTCGAACTCACAGAGATCCGCTTGGCTCTGCCTCCCGAGTGCTGGGATTAAAAGCGTGCGCCACCACCGCCCGGCCATTTCTTTTCTTAAAGAGGTTTTTGTTCATGTTTGTTTTGTCTTGTTTTCCAAGACAGGTTTTCACTGTGTAACAACCTTGGCTGCCCTGGAACTTGCTCTGTAGACCATGATGGCCTCTAATCCACAGAGACCACCTGCTTCTGCGTCCTGAGTGCTGGGATCAAAGGTGTGCGCCACCACCCCCTGGCACCATTTCTTTCCTTGAAGAGGTTTTCGTTTTTTTCATTCTGAACGTATACGACTGTTTTGCTTGCAGGTATGTCTGTGCATCACTTGTGTATCTGGTGCTCATGGAAGTCAGAAGAGGGCATTGATGCCCTGGAACTGAGCTACAGATGGTTAGGAGTTGCCATGTGGGTGCTGGGAATCAAATCCAGATCCTCTGGAAGAACAGCCAATGCTTTTAGCCACCGAGCTATCTCTTCAGCTCCAAGAAGATGTTTCTTGAACAGCTAAGGATTCTGCGAATGCTAAGAATACCAAATGGCTTCATTGTTTATTTTGTCTCACTTTTTCTTCCTTTTTGAGACTCTGTTCAGATCACACATCAAACCCAAATTCTCTTGCCTCAGTTTCCCAGTCCTGGGATTATAGGCATGCACCACGGCACCAACTGTCATACCAAATTTTAAAGAAATGTGCGTAGGAAAAATGGTGAATTTGAGTGGAAACAGTGGCTCAGTGGTTAAGTTCATATACCACTCTTGTAGAGTCCTGGAATTTGATAGATAGCACCCACAACCAGTGGCTTACAAGCTCTAGGAGAGCTAGTGATTTCCACGGGCACCTGCACTCATGTGCACAATATCTACCCTCCTACTTGTTCACAAGATTAAAAATAATCTTAAAAGTAAATTTGAATTAATTCATGTAATTACCGATGGCTTTTGGCTTATTTGGAGTAGAGGACAATCCTATATGACATAATATTAAAATATGACATGTGGGAAAACTCTGAACCCCATGTACTATATATAGTAGTGCCAGAATTGAAAAACACTGGTCTTCATGGGAGTGCCTGGTAGTTCACCACATGCCTTTCCGTGGAAGCTGAGTTGTCACTCAGAATTTTAAAGTTGCAAACATGCCCCAATTCCTCTATCTCCTTAGGCCTGTTTTTCACATGCCTGCCTCACCCAGTAGACAGTAAGTTGTTCGAATAAAAGCAGTTATTGCCCACTAGTGACTGGCCTCAGGGAAGTATGTCGGAGGTATTCAAATGGTACCAAATGAATAAATCATTTAGGAAAAGCTGAACAAATGAATGCAAACTCAGAAAACTAAACCTGTTCTGACAGAAAGGTTCATCTCATTGATCCAGCTCAGCTGACTCTCCAAATTAGTTTTGTGGGAATTCTAGATTTTCTAGGTTCTCGCTGGTCCTTCCTTTCAGGAGGGCCTTAGTCCTGCCCTGGAAGGAGTAGTTTTGCTGCTTAGCCACATGCAAGTTATACTGGGACGTTTGGTGCAGTCTGGACGGAGTGCAGCCCAGCTTACCCAGGATTCCACGTCAAAGCCAATGGCAAAAGGTGCGCTACTGTGGTGCTAAATTCTTTCCACAGACAAATCATCCCCGCTGTATAACAATCCATAGTTAAAGATCACCTTGGCACTGATGTTCCCAGAGAGGGTCATTTCCCTCGACAATGTTTCACAGCGAGAGCCCTGGCCTCGCTTTCTGGTTGAGATTTCTCCCTCAGGACTCACTTCCGAAATGCCTGCCCTTCACACCTCCTGCTTCCCAGTAGGCTTCAGAAGAGGCAAACCAGGAAGACACCCACCAGTCAGTTCAGAGAGTTATCTGTAAGAGCATGGAGACACTGAGTCACCTTTGTGGGTCTTTCTCCAAACACTGGTGTCATCAGGGCTGAGGGGCAGGCAGGTTGGTTTATGGGATGAATGAATCAGACTGGGGACTTGTCCTCTGCCCTCAAGGAGCCTGTGGTGTTCAGAGGAAGACACAGTGAGCAAGCTGCTGAAAAGTGAGAAGTGCTCAGAAGGGACACCGAGAGGTTGCTTTCTCATGGGACACTAGATGAGGTTGAGGGACAAAGGAAAACTGTTTTGGAATTTGCCGAGAGAAAATAGAAGAAGAAAACCGCTCCAGATGAAAAGGAGTCCACAGGGCTGGTATGGCTGCAGCAGTGGCCTGCTGATCTGCATAACTAAAGTAGCATACAGCCCAGGGTGGGGGGGCAGGGGGAGCCTGAGAGTCACATGAGGACTCAGGATTTGATATGCAAGCCACCAGTGAGTTCTGAAGGAGTGTAGCTGGAGGAGTGATCTGATGAGATTTATTCATTCCTAATACTTTCCATTTTCCCCATGGCCCCTTGACAGCTGTGACCATGGGATTCTTTTCAGGTGACCTTAGGGGATCCTCCAAGGGTCTCAAAGCCTTCTTATTCATTCTGTACTGTGCAGAGTGGACCATGCTTTGATGGAGCTTCTAAAGCAGAGCATAGCTCTGGTGTTTAACTGGAAAAATAAAAGAAAGTGAAGGTGGGCATCCATGGACATCTTGCCTCTCCTGCCCATGCTGTGTCTTGCAGCCAGTCAGAGCAAAACCATTGCCCAGTCCAGAAGTGGGAAAGAAAAAGCATGAAGTGCTCAAACAATGAGTAATTCTTTCCCTAAAATACACTCTTTCACTTTGCTCATTTGCTCAGGGAAGAAAAGAATTATACACACACACACACACACACACACACACACACACACATATATATACATATACATACATACACACACACACATACAGGATATATTGATATATTGCTTGACTGGGTCACATATGGAGGGCTTTAAATAAATTATTAATTAAGTTGCAGTTTTTGAAGGACACAGGCCATCACAGCAGGAGGGCATGGCAGCCAGGAAGCAGAGTGATTACATTTCAGCTGCTCACAGGAAGCAAAGGGACCAGCACCGGGTGGTGGCCTAGAAAACTTCAAAGCCCACCTTGAGTAGCATACTTCCTCCAGTAAGGCTCCGCCTCCTGAATGTTTCCTAGCCTTCCCAAACAG
This sequence comes from Peromyscus leucopus, assembly GCF_004664715.2. Taxonomy (NCBI): domain Eukaryota; kingdom Metazoa; phylum Chordata; class Mammalia; order Rodentia; family Cricetidae; genus Peromyscus; species Peromyscus leucopus. The sequence continues at coordinate 171,324 of NW_023505085.1, read as the reverse complement.
CACCACTAACTGAGGACTAAGAGTTCAAATACAGGGCCTGTGGGGGAAGTCTATAATGTGTTTCTATGAATGCATGCATGTGTACCACTTCTTACAGCACAGTGACAGAGCACAGAGCGTGGTCAGGTTTCCTGTCTTCCCAAGCAGCATCCATGAACATGGAATGGCTTCTTCTATTAGGAAACTCATAGTCTACAGAGACATAGAACATGTGCATGAGGATGGGAAGGCATGGGTTCACCAAGCTATAAAAGCAAAGTTAACACAAGCTTGCCACACACTGCTGATTATCCCCTGGGATGCCAAAGGAATAAGTGTTAGCAGGAGACAGTGGAGGTGTGGACATGGGCCAAGTGTTGGCCCGCATCAAGAATGCAGTAAGTACCTCTCCCAGCTTAGAGTGTTCACTTGTCCCTCACCTCACTGTGTCCAAGAAATGATGAGTCAAATATGAAAGCAGGAGAGTGAGCACGGCAAAGTATGGTTGTGATCCCCGCTTCTACATCATCCACTTCCACCCCAAATGGCTAACATCCAAGTGGGGGGCTACCAGGTCAGGCATAATTTTCAGAATTTTTTAACTTTTAGTATGAGTCATTTTTGTTCCAAGACTTTTTCTCTCCCTTTCCTCATCATTATAATTTGCCTTTTCATTCAGATTCAACACCTTTTTTTAGAGATAAATACCAGAGTTGTTTTTTTTGTTTTTGTTTTTTTTGTTTTTTTTGTTTTTACTGGTTTTACTGGTTGACCCGGGAGAGGGGGATAGGAAGCAGACAGAGATGAGAGAGAAGGCCTTGCCGCTTGCAGGCCAGTAACCTGAGTGTGAAGAGAAGCTGTTCCCTGGCCAGAGCCAGGAGAAGGTGAGGAGGACACCCTACAGCCCCCATCTTCCATCTGTTGTTCTCCGTTCCTCTCGATCAGCTCAGAAGCTGAGAAACGGTCGCTGGAATCCAAGCATTATGAAAATGGCACCTAGGGAGCTCCTCGCAAGCCCTACAGTGACTTTTGTGTTATGTCAAGCAGCTTCTGAGGGCCCAGACCTGTGTTTAAGTGGTCATGGATTCTGCTTCCCGATGAATGTGGTGTTTCATTTTTCCGAGGGAGACTGAATAACATTCTTCATTAGGAGTCTATATTTCAGGCCTGGTATTGAATAATTACAGGCCCGCTGAAAGCTTCCAAGAAGAGTTTACCCTCCACTACACAGCTTGGCTCCCTCCCATTTCAGCTACTTTAAACTCTTGTAAACAGCATTCATTTTTCCATTGCAAGCTAGGAAATGTGACTCTGCGCACCAGTGCCGGGTCCCTGGAGAGCGTCTGCTCTGGAGGCCATTTCCTCACATCTCATTCGCCTTTGTGACTCTTGATGGTGAGGTTGAATAATCTCCGAAGCTCCCCACCTTCCCATCTGATTCGGTTCCACTAACTTATAAAGCAGTGACCTGCCTGAGGACCGCTGGACCAAGCAGATGTTTCCTGAGCAAAGACAGTATGCATTTCCCCTCGTACATCATCTTGTGTGGGGAGCGGGTGGGGGCTGGCACCCCTCTCCCGGTCTGACATCATTGGGCGAGGTGCTTGGGGGAGATTTTCAAAGCAGAGCAGTTTGACTAGGGAAGAGCTCAGCTGGCAGCCTGTATGCTGGGATTAACTGACCCAGATAACAGGGAAAAGGAATCAGCAACTTAAGCGTGTTCCTTCTCAATCAGGAAGTCAGCAAACCTTCCTCCAACTTCCTGAAAGCACATAGACTGGGAGACATCCCCCTCTACACACACACACCATGCACAGCTAGGATCATACCAGCCATGCAGCTGCCCATCCTTACTCCTTGTTTGCCCTGACCTTGCTTGAAGTTGATGTGGGACAGCTCAACTGACTACAGTGATAATAAGATGAGTAGTTCTGGGATGTAGCTTGGTAGGTAGTCAGCTTGCTGAGTGTACAAGAAGCCTTGAGGCCACAGGAGACCCTGTCTCAAAACCAAACCAAACCCAAACAAACCAAAAACAAAACAAAAGATTAACTAACTCTCCATTCCCTACTCAGCATACAGGAACCCTCATCCCAAATGTGTGACTTGAAATGGTCTACTTATAGGTCATTAGGGATTTTAAGATTCAGGAAAAAAAAATGCTGTGGAGGGCAATTGACAATGGTTTTCCCAGCATCCTCCTAGAATGCCACTAAACTAAAACCAAGTAGGCAGACAGAGCACATTAACCACCTCCATGATTTCATAAAGGAAATACGAGTTTGGAGCTGGAGCCATTTAACGTGTTTGTAGTGTTTGCAGCCCTTGTAGAGGACCTGAGTTCAGGTCCTAGCACCCACATTGGATGGCTCTACCATCTACCTCTAACTCCAGCTCCAGCTGTAGCCAACACCCTATTTTGGCCTCTGCAGACACCTGCGGCGCGCGCGCGCGCACACACACACACACACACAGAGTCATTTTTTAAAAATATGAGTTTAACCTTATCAGTTCCAATCAACTCAAGGATCGTGTTCCAACTCATCTTATCTGAACTCCCTGACCTAAAAAGGTGATGTGACCTAAAATCATACCCCCAACCCTTAAAGCTATGGCCCCCCTTTTGTTTCTCTCTCTCCTCCAAACACATCACGACCTTCTCATCAATCACTCCCACCTTCTGGGCTGCCCTTTCCCCAGCTCTGGTGCTGGCGGTGCCCGGGCAGCAGCATTTCCTCTTGGCTCTGGTAGCCTGACCTCCTGGCATTCACTCACTGGTGTAATGACCTTCTCTCTGTGTGGGCTGGATCTGTGCCTTGCTTCTCAAGAAGAGAACAGCACAAAACAATCCATGGCAATTCTAAGACCAGCTGGGAACACTGGGCCTCCCGTCCTTTGTCCTTGTTCATGCTCTTTCTCTGGCATCTCTTACGTTCTCTGATAATACAGAGGCCATTTGCAAGCCACCCTGTGATGAGGCAACAAGGAATCTCTGTCAGATGGATAAGGACAAGAATAACTGAAGCTGCTCTCCTGGAAATCCTCTGGCCAATAGCCACCTAGGAGCTGGGATGTCAGTTGGGTGGCCTGGCAGGTATTGATTCTGCCACTAAGGCCCTGAGTGACTTAGAAGCAGATCCTTCTGAGCGGGGCTTGTGAGACGCTATGCCAGTGGGCCCAGGGAGCCACATGTGGAGTGCATGGGAAGTGCACTCAGACCTCACTTCTGATGGATTGGCAGGACTCAAAGCATCATCAACTCTACATCCCTGTTGCCATCTCATGGCAGGTGTATGTGCATGTGCATGTGCATATGCATGCATGCATGCATGTGAGTGCCTGTGTATAAAGTGAGGCCTTTAGTTGGACTATCCACCATCTACTCTCACCAGAGTTATAAGAGGCATTTACATCCAGTTTTGAGCAGCGATGCTCCTTGTTTTTCCTGTCATTTCAACTGTGCTTGTCACCAATGTCTCAGCATACAGCTTCCTCTGCAACTTTGTTTCACCCGTTTCTATCCATAATGAGTCACAGTGGTGCTCTAAGTGTTGTGTCTTTGTTCACGTTTGTTTAAATGTGCATTTATGCATATATTCATATTTGATATCTAAATATGCAAATTGTGAGTACATAGTCATCTATTTTATGCATATGTAGCTGTTAGGCCTAACTACCATCTTAAGGCTATTATTTCTACTTTATTTTCTACCCAACCCTCAATTGCAGTTCATTACCACACCTTCCTTAGTCCAGACACTTCGAATTCCTTTAGTGGTCTTAAAATATTTTTTCTTTAGTTATTGTGTGTTTGTGTGCCTATGATGTCTGGGAGGAGGCAAGAGCATGCCAAGCTGTGTCTGTGGAAGCCAGACTACAACTTGGTGGATCTGCTTCTCTCCTTCCACCTTCCCATGGCTTCTTCCATGGATCAAACTCTCTAGTCCCTTATAATCTTCTAGGCCCTTATCAAAGAAAACTCCATCCTCTATTCCAGGATCCCCTGTTTATTCAGCCTCACAATTATATATATATAACATAAATAAAATAATGTGCATAATACATTAAAATAATTCCTCCAGCTTTGAGTGAGAATCACAGTATGATACAACTATCGTTTCTGTAACCTATTTTTTCCTGTTGAGGCAAATTTGGATTTTTATGTTTTTAAATCAATCACGCATACTATTACCTTGTACTAACCAATTTTCTCATCATAAATTTCCCTGAACTTAAATCTTTAAACCTCTAAGCCACAGCTCCCATTCCCTCTACTTGTGTAATAGAGCATTGACTGAAACAGAAGATTTTGCCCTAAACCACAGCGGGTTTTACTGGGTAGGTGTTGATCTCTCACCCTCTTTGCAGTGTGTGTCAGGATTTCCAGGAAGAGCAGCTTCAGTTATTCTTGTCCTTATCCATCTGACAACTTTCTGAGACTCTCATTCCCTAGACACACAAAATGTTATCCTTGACCTCTTGTAGCTAATGATATAGTATTTGAATTTTAATAATTATCTATAGACTTCTAGTTGTAATTACTAGTGATCGTACAGAAATTACTTGTAAAAAGTATGAAGCTTGATAAGCAGCTACAGCAAAAGTTTATTGTGGAATCTAGGTCATGGGGTATTCACTATCCAGTCCTTTTAACTTTCTACATATTTAAAATTTATCATAAAAAATGGTGGGTGAAATTTCTCTCATCTTCATAAACTCAATTTCATTTAGTCTTCATGCATGAAAATATGAACTCTGCCCTCCACTTTGAAACATGTGGTACTGCTCTCTTTGCTTTCTAAGAACTTTAGAACATTCCTGTCTCTTTCCAGGGTTTCAATGAGAAACGGTCACATCCTTGAAAGGACAGTGGAACCAGGACTCTAACTCTGAGCCTGGAGCCTATGGACTTGGGGTTTCCAGAGAAGTCACAGGCTATCATCAAATCTTAATTTTCTTATCCCTAAACTGGAGGTAATCACACTTACATCCCCATTTATTTTATTTACACTAAACAAATTGTGAACTTAATAATTTTACATATTTTCGATGAACACAGCCTCATTCCCACCACATTTTCCCACCTACCTACCTTCTATATAAATTATATTTCTTCCCTAAGAATCAGAAAAAGGAAGTTAAGGCCCATTCATGTTCTTCTCTTTGCCTGGTCTTTTTGTTTCATTTGATTGAAGCAAGTCTTGCTGTGCAGTCCAGGCTAACCTCTGCCTCAGCTCCAAATGTGCATCATGTGCCCACATTTTACCTCTACTCATGGAAAGTTAAACTTCTTTGAAACTCAAACCTGCCATATATTTTTGGATGCTTTGTTTAGTAAGTATAGTGGCACAGACATGAATCTCCCCACTATCCCTCAGATTCCTTTTCACTCAGGTATGGGATGATGTCAGAGAAGTACTATGCATACCTATCCAGGTGGATAAGTTGTGAATGCTCCATTTCTAGCTCCTGTCTTCAGTCTATTTGTATTAACTGAGCACCCTGATTTCACTTCCTACAGTGCTGTCTTCCTGCTTCTGTTCTTGCAAAAACCATGTTCATCCTCTTCTTTTTCTTTTGTGGGGAAGGAGGTCTGAGACAAGGTCTCATGTAGCCCAGGCCGACGACCCATATGTAGCTGAGGATGACTTCCAACCCTTAAGCTTCTTGCCTTCTCCCAAGTGCTAAGATATCAGGTCTACAGATGCTATAAATCCTTCGAAAACAAATTCATTGTTACAATTTCTTCCCAAACCTCCTTGGATTCCTTCTGTCAACTTCTACTCATGAGGCCCCATTCTCATTCTGTCATATCGTATCGTCAAGTATCCTGGACTGTTTTCTACTAGATGATAAGCAGTGTGCAGTCAAGAATCTTCAATCTTTGTCTTCCTGCCAACAACCAGAAGCACTTACCAGAGGTGATCCATCGATGTTGGAATAAATGAGTGGGTCGTTCTCCTGGACTCAGTCTTCTCCTTTATGAAATGAGAGCATCAAATGACCTCAAGGGCATATTTTAGCACTGGAACAATATGACTCTTATCCCTGTATAAGATTAATCACTCAAATAGATTGTTTACACTTCAACTATCCTTCTTAATGCTAGTGCTTCTGTGTGGGTCAGAAGCATCTTCATTTTAAACAAATGACATTTGAGAGCATCTTCACCTTCTTACTGGATCTTTGCTCTTAATTTCTCAGTGGCCTTGTTCCAAGGATATGGATGCTACTTTATTCAGCTGCCCAAAGTACCCAAATCCAAACAAACATAAATGCATTGAGGTAGTATTGTGTTCCCCGAAATATTGTGCACCCTAATAAACTTATCTGAGGACAGAGACAGAACAGCCACAATATTAAACATAGAGGATAGGCAGTGGTAGCACACGCCTTTAATCCCAGCTCTTGGGTGACAGAGCTAGGCAGATCTCTGTGTGTTCAAGGATACAGCCAAGCATGGTTACTCATGCTTTTAATTCCAGAAAGTGAGCCTTTAATCCAGGGAGTGAGGCATAAAGCAGAAAGATACATAAGGCACAAGGACCAGAACTAGAGGCATTTTGACTGGTTAAACTTTCAGGCTTTGGAGCAACAGTTCAGCTGAGAGCCATTCGGATATGAGGACACAGAGGCTTCCAGTCTGAGGAAACAAGATCAGCCGAGAAGTTGGCCAGGTGAGGTTAGCTGTGGCTTGTTCTGATTCTCTGACCTTCCAGCATTCACCCCAATAACTGGCCCCAGGTTCATTCTTATTAATAAGACCCTTTAAGATTCATGCTGCAATGCATCTCTTACTCTTATTCCCCACATCCTAGGCTTGCTGGCATGGACTTGTCCTTCTACTCCATGTTGTGACTCTAAGAAGGAGGCATGTCTGGAAGGTATAAGATCCCCTGTCATTCATCTTACCCCATCTCTAGGTTCCAACCCCGCTGAACATGTGTAATGCCGTGAGAGTACCATCTGTCATCCCTCTCTCCTTACTTCATACATTTCAAATTCTCTCTCCATTCTTCACCAGCTAAAGTTTAGTTATTGTCTGAGGAAGTGAGCCGAGAATCACTTCCTGGGGCTCATTTCCCAATTCTCTCTAGTAGTTCTTACTCTACTGATTGGCAATTGTCTGATGATCATTTGTGTGATTTCTGGACTGCAGTGGTAAATTTGATTGTTCAATGTTGAAGCTTAGCATGTGCCCAATACAATAGTTGCCTCAACTTGTGAACAAATCGTCAGTGAAGATGGTAGTGCTAGCCTTCACAGGAATGGACTTCACAGATGCACAAGAAAGTGCTCGAAGAGTGGGTGTATTAACACATCTCATTTTATGTCTTCCGAGAATCTTGAGGTAATATCACCAATTCTCCCACATTGTAGAGCGAATGTAGCTTCAGAAATGATGTCATTTCCAAACGTTAGTCTATGGTCAGGACATGGTCGAATTGAATTTGAATTTCAGCCAGGTCAGTGTAAATTAAGTATTGTCTTCATTATATCACAGTAATATGCAATGTGTTCTGCAAAAGTGGCCCCAAAGTCCATAGTTCACTTGTAGATAAGGTAAGATTTCATATTTAAAAATTCAATCTTTAAAACAAAGTCTTTATATGTTATTGTAAATTAATCCAGCACAGTCATGCTTAATGTAGGACATGGAAATCTTCCTCTGTTATGTTTCTCAAGACATGACCACACGCACAGAGCTGTGTGTGTAGACACACAATGAGGAGGTTTTAATTGTTTTGCATCTCTTGTTTGAGCTCACTAAAACTTAGACAACCTTTTATTTGATACATCCATGTCTGCCTGAGAACTTACCTCCTGTGCTTTATTCTCTGAAAGGAATATTTTCTAATTTGTTAAGCCAGTCTCCTATTATGGGCATTGGGCTGACTTTACATCATGTCTTCTAGAAAGAATTCTACAGCGGTTCCCCTGAATCTATGCCTATGAGTCCTCATTAAAGATTTTCTGTCCATCATTTCCTAAAACTAGGGCATATTAGGGATGAGTTAGATGCAATTGAAATTGCACTGTCAGAAGTTCACAGAATGTTAAAAACAACAACAACAACTTGGAATCAGAGGACAAATCTATCAAAGGTAGAGAAAGTCACATCAATAAAGGTGCCTAAAAGCATAAGTCACATTCCTTTATTTTTTCCCAAGAAGTTTCAGCATTTCAACCCTTTGTGTGAGCCCTAATGACAAATTCCTGGCCCTGCCAAGAGACCACAAGTTATTTGTCAGTTTGTCTATTTATCTTCCTTCATGTCTCTCCAGTGATGAAGTCCCCGGAGGTTAAACACTCATTATTAATCTTACCGCAAGAATCTCAGAAAAACCAATGTTTGCTGCCCTCTGGTCCTTCATTTTAATGACTCCTCACCACACACAGACCCTTCATTGTGCTATTCACAACTTCCCAGATGAAACCAAAGGCTCAATTCAACTGTAGTCAAAGAAGACCAGTTCTCCACAATTACACACACACACACACACACACACACACACACACACACACACACACACACACGAGTCCTCTTTCCACCGCAACTAAAACTTAAAATTGAATGAACATGACATGAGATGTTTCTAAAGAGCTTTCTGCCTGCCATCAGCTTTATTAAGCGCACCAATGTGCAGTCACATTTAATGGTGTTTATTTTGAAACATGTGATGTTTACCCTTGAAAGCCTATTATGCATCTCTCACCTTTCTGTGAACAAAAGGGCATTGTAAATTCACATAGTCTGTAGTCTGATTGCTTGCTTAAATTTAGGTCTGCACTCAAATGAGAAAAATACTTGAGTATCAGTCATCCTGGAATCCAAGGGACTTATTCATAGGGCATGTGGGGCTCTATTCATGGATGATTTATGTCTTTGCATAAAGGGGAGTGGGGGGCTGTGTGTGCTGCTCAGAGAACCATCGTCTGCCTCTCCTGAGTAATTTATACAAGATCAATATTTATCAAGGTGAGCCAAGAATGGTACCATAACTCTCCAAGAGCCAAATACTTCATTTTCAGGTCTTTTACCCATGTAAAGGAGCATGACAGATTGAAATGTTTGTGTGAAATGACTTAAAGGAGATTCTTACATGCTTCTTGGTGCTTTGGATGCAGTGTGATGCTTCTGAAGAAATAACAGATTTGTGTCCCATATGGTGTTGTATGACAATCACAAAATAGGTAATAAAGAAAAGCATTTTCTGAATTAATGACAGAAATGAAATAATTGACAGTACCCCCGAAAGAAAGGAAAATTGGCCCATTTACTAATTCTGTTAGTGTGTGGTAAGTGAACACCTGCAAGGAGTTTGCATTGCGTAAGGACACAGTTATTACTTGGGATGATCTCTCAGACAGACATATATGTAAATATTTGGAAACGTGAGTGGAAACTAGTACTCTATTAAAGAGTTGTAGTGATCAAAAGTATAGACTGACTAATTCTATTACAAGGTGTCTGAAAGATAAAGTGAAGTGGGAGATAAATGGACAGACAGTCAATTGGGATTAGGGTTCTGGAAAGAAGAAGTAATAACACAGACAAAGGGAACATGAAAGCCCTTTGCATTGTGAGTATGGGAGAGAATAGGTTGTGATGAGACCTCACAGTACTTTGTCACCAATGAGAAAGAAAGCTAAGAATTCCACCAGGAGGGTAAAAAGTCCCAATGCTTATGCTACAAACTCTGACCTGGTTTTATAAATAAGAGGAAGTCCATGCTTATGGGTTTTTACACATGTGCCAGACATGGTCAACTTCCCTTAGGAAGACATCTCTGGCGACACAACCGACGCTATTTGGTAGAGAAAAGTTGAGAGGAGATGACAAGTGGGCTCAGATTGATCTCCTGTCTTGAGAAGGATTTTAAAGCCCTGCCTGTCCTCACCAGAAAGTTCCCCACTAAAAGAGAAATGATACTAATGGTGATGTCAGAAGGAGTGAGGGTGTGTGTGTGTGTGACAACAGGATGATCTAAATGTTTGTCATCCCTGTGTTAGCAGGGTCCTGGGAAGTCTAGGAGAGAAATTGCTGCTCTTAAACTAGGGCACTCTCAGTGTATTAGTGGAGAGGATGGCAATAACTTTACATATAAATAAGATATGCCATGCTATAGATTATATGTAATGTATATTACATCATATAGTATAACATAGACATATACAGATATGAATTATTCAAGAAAGACTAGAGGATGGCTTCACAGAGCCTGTCATTTAGGGCAGTGTCTTTGCTAAAGCAATCATAATTAATTAAGGCAGGGAAGAGGCATAAGAGGGAGTTGATGACAGGGAAAAGGAGCAGAGGAATATGAGCGCCTTAATATTAGGGGTTCTAAATCCTAAGAGCACAGTGAAGGGCCTGACAGGTGTTTCATACCATATTTGGGGATGCATTTGAAGCCCAGAGAACTGTTCTGGAATGAAGATGTGACCTGGGTTTCATCAGGATGTAGGCAGCATGCCAGGACAGTACTGCTCAAGGAGAAATTCCAACGAGCATCAACATCCAAATAATGAATAGCCGAGAAGGAGGATCCATGGGTGTGATTCCAAACATTGACAACAAAAGTTTTCCAATTGGAGAGAGATGTGAAACTGGGTCTCTAGTTATTGTTACCACACAGAAGAAGAGCAAGAAATTTCCATATGTGGTTGTGATAGGCAAGTCTGCATCAGACATACCACCTTGTGGAGAATCACTGCAAATGTTAAATTATGTTTAAAAGACGTGTTTGCAAGCACAGACAGATCAGTCCATCAGAGCTTTGTGGTTACTTTTGGGTTTGTTGCTGACTGATGAGTCAAGGCAAGATGGTTGAAAGCTTAAGGAACTATTAAAGATAAATATCTGGTGAATACCCCAGCAGTCTGTTGTCTCCAAAACCAACACTAAGGTAAAACAAATGAGATATATATAGCACCAAATTCTAGACATCACTCATCATTTGCTCCATGGCTTCACCCTGGGCCTGATTCTTATTGGTACACTTGAAGTACCATCTATAGGTGATGGAATGAAGTTACTTCATTAGCAAAGACCGGTTCTAAAATAAGCATATCTGAATTTTTATTGTGACCTGTCTCCATTGCAACTTCCTGATACAAGCAAATCTTATCTTAGGAAAGAGAAAAGAACTCAAAGAAAATAACTTAAATTCTTGTTACATTTTTCCCTCACACAATGCCTTTCAAGAATGCAATTATAAGATACAGTGACTAAGAATAAAGACATAATAGGATCTAATTGGTAAGAGAGGGTATTAATTTTCATGACATATACTTAAAAAAAACTATGTGCAAAAACATTAGATGAGAAGGTGTAATTTTTGGATGAGAATTGGACTCGACTAAGTAATCAAAGAAATTCCAAGGAATTTAAACACTAAAACTGAAATTAAATACTTAATACATGATAGACTAAACACAGGTGATGGAGAATAAATAAATGTGAACATATATGAATATAAATATATAGATAAAATCGTGGAGAGAAGAGATGAGTAGAAAATAAAGGCAAGTATCTGAGAGGCATATGAGACAAGACAAAGAGTTCTAAGCTCTGGTGATCACATTCTGATAACAATGAGAGGGCTAACAAGTCTCCATTAACATTTGAAGAGATACTGGCTGAAAAACTTTGGAAGTTGCTCAAAGATACTGAGCTACTGACTCAAGAAATGTTACAAGCTAGACATAATGACACTTCAAGCACTCAGGACACAGATGCAGGAGCAGTGTGAGTTTAAGGCTGGCCTGGGCTACATAGTGAAACTATGTCTCAAAAAACCAAGGGCTGGCTTTGTTGCTCCAAGGTAAAGATTTGCCTAGTTGACATGTGCAAGGCCCTGGGCTCCATCCCCCATCTTTGAAAACATGAAGAATGTTTCAAGCACTGAAAACAGAAAAAAAGGAAGGAAGGAAAAAAGGTAGGGAGGGAAGGAGGGAGGGAGGGGGAGGAAGGAGGGACAGATGGAGAAAGGAAGGAAGGTCTTATATCTGTACCAATCACATAAAAAACACAAAAAGAAACTCCATTTAAATTCATTGTTCATGTATGAAATGAAAAACTATTCAAAATATTCCAAAGAAGACAAAAACTCCTTATCTTCGAAAAACCTAATTACAGCTCATTTCTCATCAGAAATTATCATAGAAGAAAACTGAATGATGTTTTTAATATACTAAAAGAATAAAAATACTTTGAGCCAGCTGTAGAGTAGTGTGGCAGTTCCCTACAATGGGTTGCTTATTGGAGATAGAATGTGTCAGAGAACCAGGCTGCACCACTGGAACTTAGTCATCATGCATCACCTACCAGTGTCCACAGTAAATCTCCATCAATAATCTTACTCAGCAAAAGATGGGAGACAAATACCCTACTTGGTAAAGATGACTTCCTTCGATGTATGAGAAGTCTTTTACGTCTCAGTCATCCCTGAAGTCTAGCCATGACAGGGAACATTGGAGAAAAGAAATCCTACCTAAATTTTGAGGCTGGACAAAAACATGCATTACATTCTTTGTATTGATAGGGGTATAAGTATCCTTAATACTGCTTTTTGTAAGGATTAATATAAAGCGTTCCCTTGCATTTGATATATTTTGGGAACAGGAAAGTATAAAGTATTTTCAGGTTCATTATTAAAAGAGGATTTGTGGAAGAGATCTTGTCCCAGTGGAGCCTGAGAAGCTCTGCCCTTTCATATTCTTGACTTCCAACAGGTCATGGGTGAGTGTTTTCCACACCAGTAACTCATGGTCCATTTGGTATACTTTCCCACATCCATGTCATTTCGAAGACATTTAAGGACACTCAGAGTGCGTCAGAACATGTGAAGAACGGTGACGAGGGAACAGTGTTTCTGATGGTGGCCATCTTTTCCCATGTCCAACTTTCTTCTCTGATCCAGATGCAAACAAGCTGCTAGTGATATCATCACCCTGTGACAACAACATCAGGCTGAAGGGTCCTGGTGATCTTTATTATTGCTATGACAGCCACTTGGAAATCTCTGTTTGCAACAACCATGTTAACGAAGGGCCAAGCTTTCTTTTGTTTCCAGGATGATGGCAACTGTGGATTTCTACCAAGCAAAAGCCACTGCTCGCTGCTCTGAACTGTTGTAGACACTATTCCTTTCTCACTCAGGGGTTGGCATATATACTGAATCATATGTACAATTTCTTTTTTTGGCCGACTGTAAACTCCCACCTTCCCCATCTTCTTTGACTCAAAGGGAATTTCTAAATCCTTACTACTATTTTTCTCTTTATTCCTAGATGTAATAGAATCTTGCCTTATATAGAACAATAAATCTCTGACCAATAATGCAATTTTTTTTTTTTTTTTTTTTTTTGGAGACAGGATTTCACTTTGTGGCCAGACTGGCCTCAAACTGCCTCTGCTTCCTGAGTGCTGGATTAAGGTGTGCACCACCACACACAGCCACTGCACCTTCTTGGTGGAAACCACCATGGGGAATGTCTTCAGCATGAAGTTATTGATCAACGGAGCATCCGAATATTGAAGGCCTTTATATATATAAACATAATGGCTCAGAGAGAGATCGGTAGGTGGGCTGGCTTCTCACTTAAGCACCTTCCAGCCACACTGGTGGCCAGACTCTGTCGTAGCTAGAGTCAAATAACAGAAAAGCATCCTAGTATCTGAGAATCCATCTCACTACTTTGTAAATTGTTTTTTAGACTACCCCAGACTTTGTTGTTGTTATATGAGTCCGTTTATCTGAAACATTTATCTAAAACAGCTACAGTGAGCAAATTCACAGAAGAAGTATTTGGAGTGAGCAGGGGCTGAGGAGAGCAAAGAAGAGAGTTTTAGTAGTGTGCACTCGGTTTCGGATTGGGGCAATGGAAGGTGGGAAATGACGAAGCTAACTCTTGTTATTCCCACATTGTGGCGTTACGATGTGCTGAATTACATACTTTAAAATGGCGTTTGTGTATGGTTCTCCATCTTTGAGTGATTAAATTTGCCCCTTGACACTTTCCTATGTTAAAATGCACTGTCTACTCTCAGCCCGCTGCCCTCTATTCTCTGTCTCCCACTTCTCTCATCCCTCCCTCTGACCCCACAGAGTTGATTCCACAGTCATGACTTTTTGTTTTGTTTTGTGATCCATTGATTTTTTTTTAACCTGGACTTCTGTTTGACCAAGGGTTTGGAACATCCACTAGGGCATGAGGAGCTCAACATTGAGTTTACCCCAGGCAATCCAACAGTCTTGAGTGCTGACAGAAGTGTGACTCCATTGTTTGCTTTATGTTTGGTAAAACCATTTTTACAGTCATTGTTTTAGGATCTCTGAAAACGTCGAGTGATTAAAGTAGATGCTAGTGCTAAGGATGTTGTGAGAGTGAAAACACTAGTTTAATGATGATGATGATGTTAAATGAAACTTAATAAGGGGCTCTCTCCTACATCCTAGATTATGCATACTTTCTTTAAAATCGATTTTATTATTATTATTCTGTGTGTATGGGTGTTTTCCCTGAATGCGTCTCTGTGCACCCTGTTCATGTCTAGTGCGTGTAGAGGCCAGAAGAAGCCACAAGATCATGTAGAACTGGAGTCACAAACAGTTGTGAGCCATCATGTTGGGGCTGGGAATCAAACCCAAGTCGTCTGGAAAAGCAGCTGGTGCTCTTAACTGATGAGCCGCCTCTCCATCCCCTATCCAATGGTTTCTTTACAGACACTGTACCATTTAAACCTCTTCCCCACTGACACACACACAAAGTAGAGAACTAAAACTCAGATATGTAAAGTGATTCACCAAGGTCACACGGCTCATACACATTAGAAAATGTTTTGGAGCCAAGTCTTTTATCTTAGGTTTTCCATCCATACACTTCCAGATCTGATTCATGGAATGCCTTTCCTGTCAGAATGGTGATTCACCTCCCTTCACCTCCCTCAGAGACTCACCTCCTCTGCAAACAATTCTCTGCCACGTATCAGCTTTGTGGTTTGGGACATATTATTTAACACGAGTTTATTCTCTAAAAGGAGATAATACGTTCGCCTAAAGGTTGAATAACTTAACTGGGTAAAGACGATGGTGGCTCAGTTGGTAATGTAGCTGCCTTGTGAGCACAAAGACCCAAGTTCAGATTAGAGCCCACATTAAAAGTTAGGCACGGTGACATGGTTGTGTAACCCCAGAAATGGTGATATTGGGGGTGGAGACAGGTAGGTCCCTGGAAGCTTAGCAGCATTGTGCCAGGCCAATGAGTACAGTGTTACTAGCAAAAAGTAGAAGGCATCCCGAGGGTCCAGATGCAAATTTGTCTTCAGATTTCCACATGTATGCGATGCAGAGAGAGAGGGGAGAGGGAGGGAGAGGGAAGGAGGGATGGAGGGAGGAGAGGAGAGAGAGGAGAGAGAGAGAATAAAATATCCTACAGAAAATGTCTAAGACAAAGGGAAAGTGTAAACCCTGAAGGTCAGTCCTAGAAGGAGTTGAAGTTTGCACTTCCTCAGGAAGAACAAAGAGATTTAATTTGTCTTCCATGGAACAATCATTGAGAGTTTCCAAGAGGTGAGCTAAGAATGAAGGATTTGAGCCGACCCAATTTTGGGCAGCTACTTCAATACACTTCGCCCAGTACCTGGTGGGACATTGGTCTTCTTAAAAATGTAAGAGAGTGTGAAGGGAGAGAAAACCCCAGCTAACCTTGAATCCTACCTCACTGATCTTCTCCAACTTCAAGGTAACAAAGATGATTTTAGTAAAAGATTTTTGAGACTATACTATCTTTCTTCTCTTCGGATCCAAATTAGAAAAAGGTCTACTGATATAAAAAATATCATAAAATTCCCTTGAAATCCTTTAAGATAGTAACTGTCATTTTCTTTCCTCCAAACAACAACAACTGCATTGGAAATTGATTGAGTTTGACCTTACTTTTCATCTCCTTGTGCTGTTGCTCTCCAAGGTTCCTTTGAAAAGATGTTCTGTGTGATTTCAGACAATATCACTCTACACAGTAGTGATGCCCCATGGAGTAATCAGAGCCAGTGTCCCATGCTCCACTCTGCAGATAGAAAACCTCGTGACAATCACAGGTCTCCTCTGGTGAGTCATGCAGCCGACAATAGAACCCACAACTTTAGCTTTGTATTGTTTCTCAAAATCAGAGCTCCTCAGAAGCTTTTCACCTTGTTTTTCAACTTTTCTTAGATTTTACAATTATTTGTGTGTATGTTATGTTATGTACATGTGTGTGTGTGTGTGTGTGTGTTCACATGCCTGTGTGTATGTGAGGGCACGTGTGTATGTGTGTATCTGTCTGTGCATGTGTGTTGAGAGTGCATACATGTGTGTGCATTCTGTATATGTGCCTGTGTGTGTGTTGGTGCACTTGTGTATCTGTGTGAGCATGCATGTATGCGTGTGTGCACATGTACATTAGTGTAATGGCAGATGTCTCTGTGACACCATGCACTTAGAAGTTGAAGGAGAATCTCAGATGCTGATCTTCTGTCTTGTGGGAGGCACGACCCTTCTTCAGTGCCACGCACACCAGGCTAGCTGGCCCATAAACTGCTGTGGATCTTCCTGTCTCTGCCCCGCATCTTGCTATGGGAGCACCGAGGCTGCAGACATGTGCTACTGCTCCAGACTTTACATGGGTTCTTGACATCTGAACTCAGAACCTTACAACTCTCCCTTGTGCAATATGTCCTTTACTCACTGAGCCTCTCCCTAGCCTCCTGAGTTTTAGTTTTGTGATGTTGTTGTTGTCATGTTTTCCTAATGCACTCTCAAATAAACAGCTTTGCTTTGTAGAAATAGCAAAAGCAAAACAGTGCTAAAAATAATGTAACTGCTGCTGTTTTGAAATTTTATCCCCTAGTCAGTAGGTAGACATAGACATTACCACAATCAAAAAATCAAAGACCTTGTAATGAAGTGCTGGGGATAAGACACAGCAAGGTCCCACCTCTTCCCCGGAGTTGGACAGGTATTAGGTGTTGAAAAGCACTGCTACAATTACTACTAGTATTAATGATAAATGCACTAAGTTTTTATTATAAGCTCTCCTTCTGTTCATTTTTGTACAAATAAGCAAAGATGTTGAAAGATGGGGTAATTCTTTGGCAGCTCTTTGTTCCTTTCTTGTTACCCTGGCTACCCTGAAAAACTATGGCTGTCACTCATCCAGTTAGTCAGACCATCTAGTACACGTGCACCAGCCATTTGAATATTTCATGGATGCCTTGAGGAAACCTCGTGATAATGCCAGCTGCTTGCTCTAGCTTCTACACTGCAGACCCCAGACACATTGATGTTAAGCAATCTGTATTAGACTTTTTGTTATTAGAAACCTCAGTGAATTCTAGGTGACTCCGCAGCCATTTTCCACCAGAGGGAGAGCACTTCCCCTGCTTGTGACTGGTGGAAAGGGACAAGGCATGATTGGTGCAAATATACTCCTTCATTTGCATAGGACTTTTTTTCTGTGATGGTGTAAATCTCTGCTCTGGCTTTCTGAGCAGATTCTTGAACTTAATGGGCTGTCCAGGAGACGCCCTCCTGTATTGCTTCCTCTGGCATTTGTAGTATTAGGTCCAGTAAAAGACTTCTCTAGAGAGGGTCTTTTTTGAGTCTATTTTTAGAACAGGATGAATGGTAACACAAATTTAAAAATCAGCAGAGATAAGAGAAGCAGCAGAATGGCAGAGGCAGCAGCCAAACAATTGGCATCCTGAGCCATAGCAGCAATGTAGGAGCCATTTGATAAATGAAGAAGAAGAGGCAGAGCAAGCAGTTGGCAGGGTGAGCTGTGGAAGCAGCAGGAGAGGTTGGCTGCAAACACATGCAAAAGAGGCAGAGTCCCAGGACTGGCATCAGATAACCACACAAGCAGCAGCAGTGGTGGAAGAGCACTCGTAGCTGCCTCCTTAAAAGCAGCAGCTGCACCTGCAGCCATAGCAACAAAAGCAGTTGGAGAGATCAGCCAGCGAAGGACCAACAGTGGGAAGAGAAAGAGGCAGAGAGCAAAGGATGAAAGACAGATGGTTGTAAAGTGCTGGAGAAGAAAAATTAGGTTGCCAGGAGAGTTCCAGATAACCATCAAAGCCTCAGGCCCAAGAGTCATAACACTGGCTGCTGTCAAGGTCCAAGGAACCTCCTGGTACCCCCCCCCCCGAAGCTACAGTGTAGTTGCTGCTAAAGGCCAAGGCATCCTGATGCCATAGGAGATGTAACATTTGCAGAGTTAAGAGTCCTGCTGCGTAGGCCTGGAGGAGAGCTGTGTAAGTACCTGCTGCTGCTCTGCCTGCCATGTAGGTGCTGCCAAAGAGCAGCACTCAAAGCCCTTCTCCTTGCCTACCCACCATTTCTAACCCGGGTACGGTTTTCAAATTGACACAAGCCAATTGGTTGGTAACAGGAAGACTGAGCAAATCAATGACAAAACCATCAGAAAACGTCTCAAGGTAGAGGTATCTGCACCCACCTAAACTGGATCCCCAGTTTCCCCATTGGCCCCAAAGAACAAGGGTGGGAGGACTGGCTCACTAAATGGTCTGTATTTCTAGCAAAATCCTCCCATTATGATTGTAGGGTGCTTTCCTCTGTTTTAGATACAGCTCTCCATTATGTAGCCAGGTTTTCCTCAAACTTGTACTCCTCTTGCCTCAGTTTCTGAGTGTACCGCCATACCTACCTTTCTAATGTTCCATTGTCCTTTTCTACGTTTATCTTGAGCATATCAGGGCATTATCCATCACGTCACTACACACAAAATTCCCTCTTATCTTCCTATCCATTACTTTGATTCCTAATGTCTTGCAAGGGTTCACTTTATTTATTTTATTTATTTTATTTATTTATTATTTTAATTATATTGCACAGACATTATTCTGACCACGTAGTCCCGATGTATAAGAAAAGCTCTTTGTCAATTTCTGTTGATATATATATATATATATATATCACAAAAGAATATAAACTAATCAGAGCAAAGTAAGAACTT
This sequence comes from Peromyscus leucopus, assembly GCF_004664715.2. NCBI lineage: Eukaryota > Metazoa > Chordata > Mammalia > Rodentia > Cricetidae > Peromyscus > Peromyscus leucopus. Next base: position 152,325 of record NW_023505085.1, on the reverse strand, counting down.
GGTGATCTTGGAAGCTTCAAAGGATCAGTACTCAAGTATGCCAATTAGTTTCTATTGTCAGCTTGACTCAGTTTAGAGTCACCTAGGAAAAGGCTACCATGATTGAGGATTTCCCAGCAGACAGGCTTGCAGTCATACCTTGCAATTTCAATTTCTGATAATGAGTCCCACCCATACTCATGAGTCTCCACCACTCATGGGCAGTGACATCCCTAGGGAGAAAACTACATTGTATGAGAAGCTAGCTGAGTGTGAGCCACTGAGTAATCCAGTAAGTTGTGCTCCCCATAGTACTTGCCTCCAGACTCCTGCCTTGAGTTCCCTGACCTCTGTCATTATTGGGTTGTGATCGGGAAGTGTAAGCCAAACACATATTTCCTCCTCAAGTTGCTTTTTGTCAGAGTGTTTTTTATCACAGAAACAGAAAAGTATTAGAACATTAATCATCATTCCAGAAAATACACCCAGCATAAACTCTGCACTAAATTATCTCCCAAGCACTCTTCACAGGTTCTTCATTTAATCCTGGCAACAACTCGCACAGTATCTTTCATTGCCTTGTTTCACATGTGAGATGACTGAGTCCTAAAGACTTTTAGTGACCGTCCCCATGTCCTACCTAAGTCACTCTGACATTGATCTCTGGCACAGGGCAATTTCTCATCAGCATTCTTGCCTTGCTCGGTTGCCAAAGGGTAGATTGTTGACTCTGAATCAATACACAGCACCTGGCTAGAGAACACCGCGTGTCTGATGATTCACACTTTTAAATCAAAACAATAAAAACCTTGGCTACACAGCTTCACTTCCCAAGTCCAGCTGGGATGTGGTCACTGTGGCTCCAAAACCCATTTGGGTGATATTTCAGCTTGAATAAGTGTAATTTGCCTAGCCAGTCATCAAAGTTTCTTCACGGAGGTCTTGTGATCAACTCTAGTAAGGCGACTGCCAAAAGCTTGCTCATGCTTTGGCTAGCTGTCCTGCCGCTCTTTGCTCAAAGTGGCATAAGGGAGGGTATGATGCCTTTTTAGTTGCAAATCTAAGCTAAAAAAGGACTATCTTGCTAAATTACTCAAACTAAAGTCTTAATTCAACTATTATTTACTGACTCCTTACCATGCATCAATCATTTTCAAGTATCTTATGACATCCATCTTCTCAGTAGTCCTATGAGGTGGGTGTTGCTTATGTGATTTACAGATAGGGAAGTGGATTCAGATGTGCAGAGTAACTTGGCAAAGGTTATCCAGGCTATAGGATGGAAGTCTGATTCCAAGTTCCCTGCCTTTGCATCTAAACTGGAAAGCTTCAAGCTTTGAGGTGGGTAAAAGGAGTGAGGAAATAATATACCAACAACAATGCTAATGGTTAAAAATATCAATTGTAGTTTACTGAACAACATTACTGAGTCCCCACTGTATGGTAAGCTCCACTCTGAAACCTCTTCACTTTACCCTCGTAGCAGTCAGAAGTAGACACAAGCATCTCCCCGTGTTATAAAGGAGGGAAACAATCCTCAAAAGGTTTGGTCTTTAGTCTTCAAAGGAGATCACCTAGGGAAAGTATGAAGGTCAAGCATTGGAAAGTGTAGGTCAGAAGGCCAACATTGCCAGAAGAACACCAGCCAGCCAGTCGCCATTCTCAATTTTGACCTCCACATTAGAAGGGTGACTTAGGAAAATTGCAAGTCAACTCTGAGGTAAGTGATGATATTGTTTACTATATGTCTTCCCTGGCCTGGGTGGTCAAGGTACCCAGGTTTTTCACTCATGCCATTTGGTCCTTCTCATCCCATTGTTATTGAAAATAAACTGGAGGACATTCAGGTGCCTTCTTATACCTTTGAGAAGTCAGCACTGAGTTATGAGAAGGTCCCTTTGGTTAGTCAGACTTCTTAGTCATTCATTCTGAAGAAGAGCAGATATTCTCCCCACCCCAGCCATGAGAACTGTGAGCATCCATAATCAATCTAGTGAATAGAAATGTCCCTTGGAGTGATTGACAGCAAAGCTGAGCCCAGTCCATCACTTCTTCTTGATGACAATGGACTTGAATTGCATCTTTCAAGAAAAATAGAAGAAAATGAGTGGATGGTAGAATGAAGATCAGTTTTATATTGAGCTATTGGCATACAAGTTTAAAGAAATGAGCAGGACCATTTTGTGTGTGTTCATAGTTTATTACACTATTTTCCTTTCCTTCACTGGTTGAAATGATGTTGAGTGATACATAACCACCTTAAAAGAAGCTTCACAAAGGAATATTCACAATCTTTTCACTGGGCATGGTTCTTACTAATCTTGCTCATGTATCATCATTTGTATGCACTGATAACCACAGAATGTGTGCATTTTATGCAGTCTAGTTTCTCACTAAAATGTCTTCTTGAGAATGTCTTTCCCACGAATCGTGACTTCCTAGGCTTCTCTCCTGTCTTCTTTGCCACAATGTCATCCCTGTTGCTAGAAAATCTCACTTTATTCACTCACAGTTTTAATGGTGGTGGTCCAGTTATAGGAACTGAGACACTATGGTAGAATTGGTCTATTCTGTGTGCTATTCCAAATGCAAAGAAAGAGAATATTGCACTAATCATAGAAGAACAAAATGCAAACCTCTCAAGACAAAGATCAAACAAGTAGTTTATAAATGTAGTTTTATTTCTATTTTTAAGTTTTAGATAAACTTTGAGGTGACTTCTTCTTTCAAAAGAAATATCATACATATAAGCCAACAAGCACTATTGCTTTGGGAGCCTTCTGGCTGGCCTCGAAGACCTGCTGCCAGCGCAGTCAGCTTTTGTGAGCCTGTGCCATCGATTCTACTGAGCTGGATAGAGTACAGAGACAATGCCTCGCATACCTTGGCATCTGAGCCATCACCAATAACAGAATAGGCTCTGTATTTCATCAGTTGGGTTTGGCATACAATGTTGCTTCTTGCTCAGGGGAGGACACCAGACGTGTCAAGCACGTAACATCGAAATGGCGGCGCTGGCCCAAAGCTGCACGTTGTTTGCATTGTCATGGAAGGTGGGAGCAGTGTGCACTGCGAAGGGAACTTTCTCCAACAGAGTCTACGCAGAACTCCAACATCCAGAACGAGTCCTGTTTTCCCGAGACACTCCCCCAGTCTCGAACAACATCTCCCTGAGTTCCCTCCTTGGATCCCTCCACTTGATGAGAGCCACTAGTGTCTGGTATTCCCCAGTCTCTATAGAGGGCTTTACTAACTTATGGTGTTTCTCCCTGTCGATGGTTTATAAATACAGTGGTTTCTTGCACGTATCCTCCTAAGGTTTCACCAATATAGTGAGTTTCAGAATAGTAAGACCCCTTGCTGTTGACCTATAGTCTTACGAATATTTTTAGCAAAAAAGGCCCACGTATTATTAGGATATTAGTGACTGCTGGTGCCGCCATGTCTTTCCTGCATGCCTTGTGCGAATGTTGTCTGCCTTCTGAACTTAACTTGATCTACCATCCCCAATATGCTGACTTCACCAGTAGCCATGGCAGGAAAGTATGTATAGGTTGGGGAGTAATCGGAGAGAGGAGATGTGGGGAAGTGGGGAAAGCCGAATTCAGGAGACACTTGCCATGCACCACTCGCTGCCATCAGACAAGCAAGACCTCGCATAATAAGTACCTGAATTCCCAACAGCCAAACCACTTGGTCAAACTTATAGAAATTATAGACTAAGGTTACATTTAAAGTCTAAAGCCTGATACGCAGAAATAAGCTGCTGCCACAGACTCCTCACAGTTGATAATGTCTTTGTATGTTTACTTGGTTGAGGCTGCTGTGGGCCTGCAGCCCTGCCTGTACGACTGGAAGAGAACTCTCCACACTATACCTCAGTGAGTCTTAGACTCAGATAACCCTATAAATGAGTGGTAGCGGATACACTTGGTGCTCTCACTCCATTATACCAACAGATTCGCACTAGCAAATACTCCCTGTGAGGGCTCATATCCACTGTTCTCCTCAATAATAATAGACGAATCGCCCCATGATGAACTCCTGGGGCTTCGGATGCGCCTCTTGTGCTTGCAGTCTATCTGATGATATAATCTGTGGGCACTTCATACACTCAACAAAATCAGAAAGTCCGATTTCTTAGGAATGGAGTTTCTCTGTCATGAAGTTGTGGGAGACCACTACATTCACAATCTGGCGCTGCGTATAACAGCGATAAGACAGCCGTGACAACAAGCTTGCCTCCTCCTACTCAACCCCGAAGCCATGTAATGGTACTTTTCTCAATATGCTGTATAAGATAACTGCACAGCATTTTAGTGCTTTCGGAGCCAGAATGTATTTGGCGCCACCATGTTGTCTATGTAGTTTGGCCATGCTTGGGGTAAACGACCATAGTGAACCAGAGGATGAAGCACTTGACAGGATGACCAGTTGGCCACACTTTAATCAGGTTCCGACCCTCACAATTGATATCTCCCCCGTCTGGGGTTGGGAGTTTCCCTTGCGTAAAGACTCCTCTGCCTATCAATAAACAGAAGTGTGGAGAGCTGCAAGTGAGTTGACAGACAGGGTACAGATGCCCCCGAGTTTCACGTCTTGGTGGATTAACTGACCAAGCCAGTGAAAATACTCGTGAATATTAACTATCCATCCTTTGTTAGCCAGACCGATTGACAGAAAGCCTCAGGAAAAAACCACTTGGTTTGTATCATCTTAAGTTTTTAAATGGAATAACGTGTGTGCCTACAGACCAAGGTGTGCCCAAGGCTTAGAGAGAAATTGGCAAAGAGGTTTGGCAAATACCAAGAGGTTTGTGGGATGGCTAGATAGCATTATCGTTTCCTCGTGCTCTGGCACTACACACGAAATCTTTTTAATAGCCCTTGCAAGAGGGAGAGACAAAGGGTGCCCTTTCCTAGGCTTCTTCTCTAATGTCGCTTCCGCTCTATTTCATCCCTGTTCGCATGTTGTGCAGGAGGACAATATAGGTTGTGTGTCACTTCAGCTGGTGACGGTGTTTCAATGCTAATTGGGCCGCTCTTTATGGCTGGATAGGGGAGCTACCCAAGGGTTTTCAAGAAGCCACACCCCACGAAATATGTGGGCCAGACTGTACCCCCAAAGCCTTACAGCCTTGATGTGCCACCGAAATTGTTACAAATAGGGAGATTATGTGGACAAGGGCCCTCCATCGATGGTATTGTCGGACAATTGGACTATTTATAGTTAGGTTTTTTCCTGGAACCACCACTCAGGAAGGCGCCGGGGGCCTCCGGGGTTTGGCTCGTATGAGCTGAGACCAGTGGCTCAGATCGCAAAAGGAGACACTCTCTGCTATCTCATCAGACCAACACTCTGCTTCTCATGGTGGAACCACTGTCCTAGAGATGTAACCTTCCCTCATGTATAATGCTTTCGAACAATCTGGTGCCCACCAACAACTCTGTCCCCAGTTGGTCTTGTTAGCTTTCCTGCGTGTGAGAGAGCGTGCGTGGCGAGCCTGTCCTTTCCGGTTCTCCCGTTTCTCATGTGGCAGTCAAACTACTGAGAGTCTTTGTCTAGTAGTTGAGCTCAAGGCAAACTGGTCGAGAAGGGGCTGAGCTCTCATCCTCTGTAGCTCTAATAGGTGTGGTCTCATCACAGTGGGCTGTCTCCTGTTGAGTTGGACAAGTGCTGTAGAGAAGGTCGTAGTTCTTGTCCAATCTATAGACATTGCTCTTATTGTGTGCAGGTGGCGTGTGAGAGGTCTGGCTTTTGCACTTTTGGGGAGGGCCAAAAAGGGTGTTTTTTCTTCTTTTTGCCTTGTTAGAATATACTGATACTTGCTTCTCGAAAGGTCAAAGTCTCCAAGTGTCAACCTTGGTAACTCTGGTTATGTTCTAAAGTAGAAAAGAATGTTCTTATTGTCTTAAGATAGCATCCGTCAGCTACACTCTCGCTGACTTTAGATACTCTAGTTTTCCTTTAGCGAACACAAGAAAAAGGACTGTGTTTCTAAAGGTTTCAGTGGTAATTTAAGAACCTAGCGGTAAGATCTCACATCTCTACCCAGCCTGTGTCTGTGACAAGGACGGCACGCTCACCAGCGAAGAGTGTTAGATGAGGAGGACAACCGGTTGAGACGCGTTTGCTTCTTGAGTGATTCATTTGTTAGATTTGTTGTAAGCGTAGCAAGGCAAGAAGGAGGAGGGCGTGTTAGTAGGACTTAATCAGTTGTGGAGTGCTGAGTGCAATGTGAATGAAGCCATTTATTGGTGTGAGGTGTCGGAGAGTGAGAGAGCTGGGGGGGCGTGAGAAATACTTCCCATGAGAATGAATACCAATTGTTGGTATTGAAGTAAAGTATGGCAGTGGGCTAGCCAGTTAGAGCTGGCAGTTGTATGAAAAGAGGGACTGTTGAGGCTGAGCGGACCAGTCTGTTGAAATGTAAGATGTAGAGATGGTTTGATGCTTTTTTGGTGTTGATGTCTTTGAGTGGTGTGTGACTGATCTCGCTTCGTTAAAGCGAAAAGGCACGACCCGGCCACCAGAGTTGGCCCAAAAAAGTACAGACCTTCTCTCACAGGACGGCTCTCGTTACTTGGTACATCGAACAATAAAGACATCACATCATCTCAGAAGTCCTCTGGTGACGACAGTCTGGGATGCTCTCACTGAAGTTACGTGACGAAGTTCGCAGAGCATTTTTTAACTATATAAGGGTTATCTCTTCTGATTCCACAGAGATGGTCAAATCTGGAAATCTACAATCCGCGTCACCTCCCTATCACTTTTGAACACAATACAGCTCAGCACTGTTGGAAGTGCGCTTAATTGCGCCATATGGTATAGATGTAACCAAACCGTCTTATTAAATAAGAAACAAAAAATAATGCAAAAGAGAAAGCGAAGTGTCAGAGCTCAGAGCTAAAAATTCTTCACCTTCCGCCTGCAGTGTCCGCTTCCCGAATGGGAGACTGCTATTGTCCTGTCTACGTTCGTCTATAAAGGAGTTTTGTTCTGCTCCGTTCTCATTGAGTTGGTAAAGCCCAAACAACGTGACTGCCTCGTCACTGTCCTGAAGTACAGAACCCTAGGGTCTATAAAGCATATGTCTCAAACATTGCGGCTATATCCCTGAACACAAGGATATCTTCATTGGGATTGAAAGCGTTCCTCTCTCTGACCACCCACCGCCTCATCACTCTTTCTATCGGCCCTTATGTATCTCTGGCCCCCTGCCCGGGCCAACTTTTTTATTAACATACACTCCAGAATCACAACTTTCAAGTGAACAACCTTAGAGTACGCGACCGACATTTCCCTCCCCTCCTCTCTATATAATAAAAGAAAAAAAAGCAATAATGGTTGATCATATAAAGACTACCAAAAGAAAAACTATGATACCATACAAGTTACCCACTAACTATATACCGCCCAATACTTATGACAAATAATAAAATACCTAAACAGCGCTATTTGGAACATATTCGCAGGACGAACATAATTCCGATATATCTATCCTATTTTGGTAATCAAACATGTATCCTAATGTGCTCCATTTCGCCTATCCTAATGTGCACTTCTACATCTTACACCTAACTAATTCTCTTTCATAACCTTCTCCAGTAGCACTGAACTAATCTTTCACTCCCTCAGGACCCTAGAGAGAGAACAAAGTATTATCAGCTCACAAGAAAAATAAAAAAACAGAAGTCGCCAGATTGACAAGGCAACTTCCCAAAGAAAAGGTTATGCTGAGTTGAACGGAGAGAACCAAGCCAGCTGCCTGGGCAGTCACCTGAGTTTCTTCCAGGCTTTAATGTTGGATGGCGAATCAGTCTTCCCAGCCTATAATTGTTAGCATGTAATCGGACAGGGACTCATTTTCTGTGTAAGTTAGTAGGTTTGTGGACACAAGGTCAACAGTTCAATCTCACATTGAGAGGATACGCGTCAGTGTACAGGAAACACGCTAGAATATCCACTAGTGTCCTTTCATGATTCAGGATTTTAAAATTCTGGAAATTGTTGGACAGTTTTATTAATTCGGCGGCTTGGCCATGGTCTTATCTTGGATGTCTCAAAATATGGGCTTCCCAAGTGCATTGGAGGCCTGGCTCACGCAATATGCGCCAGCATGTCGTTCTACTGACACAGTTTTTTTTTTTTCTTCTTGGTAAAGCAAGTGTGGGAGCAAGGAAACCAATTTACTGGTGGTTATTGTTGAATATTCTCTAGCTCTTCAAACAACGTGGAATGGCCCCTTGGGCAGTAAAGCAATTGTGCTGATGAAAATATTTGTGTGAATCCAAACGTGCTTCGCAAACAGTGAGTGTCAAACGAAATTCTCATCCTTGTTCTGCAAAAACAACCTTCAGCTCTTCCATAAGTGGCTAGTAGCTTGCCAAGCACGTATCGTAAGAGCGGACACACTTGAGCAAGAGGATACAATAGATTCTGAGCCTCTGAAGCAAGCAGGACATGCCGCTAACATCTCATTGTCATACCACCAGAAACACACTGTATCCAGAAGTAAGCGCTCGAAGCATATAGGGCAGATGCCAAGGATGTAGGTGTGCAAGCCCTTTGAAGGTCGTGCCAGAACGAAGGGGTGGCCAAGATGGGCAGGAGAGGTGGTCCGGAAGGGAAGAACGCGTTCAACCTGAGTATGACAGTGGCTTTCTCGATCAGAGTGCTTTAGGACATGACGCTCTCAGCAGCTTGTGGGTACATGCTTCTTCTTACGGAGTCCTTGATGTCCTATTCAGGCATGGAAAGAGGTTGTCTTTTGCCTCTCCAAGTGAGGCAGTTGTGCTCAAAAGGTGTCAAGTTGAGTGACAGGACATGTTCAAATATGAAGCGATTGAAGCCGAAAACTTTAGAAGAGCTAACTTGCTTGCTCATATCTTCCCTTCTAGATCCCTTATGACCCGTCCTGCTAGAATCATCACCTGTCTGTCTATGCCATGATGAACTGATTAAAGTGGCCTCCGTAAAGCATCCCGTCTCAAAAATTAATAGATGCGTTAGCAGGTATTACATGTAGCCTGTGCTCCTTTCTGTCTTACTGACTGTTTCTATTCAAAATGATATAGAGGTATTGGGAAGAGAACGACCTATGCAGTTCGCTCTTTAATTGGAAATCTGAGCGTCACGAGTCGAAAACAATCAACATTTCAAATCGGTCAGAGGCTACTAGATAGGCCGCATCTCTATTAAGTTAAGACTAGGCAGAGACGCAGCACATCCTCAGGAATGTCAAAGAAATAATCCTCAGTTATCATGAGTGTGTGTCAGAGGGTAATGTGATATTTCGTATTATTAGTACAAAATAACTGTAGAAAATGGAGAAGAGCGGAAAGGTTTGAGAAAGACATAATAGTCGTAGTGGTCACACACTACACTGGCTTAGATTATCGTAAATCATTTCGCATTATAATTAGTCTACAGATATAGAAATCAATAAAAATTTAGTGCCACCTTGGGTGTCCATGAGAAAGTAGTAACGATAGCTTAGTTATAATCAGATGGTTTTTTCTACAAAAGGGTCAAAGAAAATCAGTGGGTAAGATAAAATGTGAATGATCGTGCTTTTTTAAATGGTCCAATGGCTTGTCCAGAACACACTGGTACTCCTACCACATCATGCGCCAAAAATAAGATGATAGTTTCTGGCTGAACTTATCTTCATTTCCTGATATCCTACGACCAAGAGGTAACTGTTGTGTCTGTGGACGCAGATGACCTAAGAGAATGCTACAGCAAGCAAAGACACTACTCCAGGCCCTGCAGAAGGGAGGAGTGTTTGCCGCTGTGATATCGTCTCTGCCCGATGATTATTAAATTTGGAAATGATTTCTTAGATATTAGAGGGGTATCTCCCAAAGCACGTAGAAACAAGCAAGGAAATCCTGCGGCACATACTTTCACCAAAATTAATCAACCCTTGAGTGACAGTGCCATGAAGACGTGCCTTAAACTGAAAAGAAAAAATACAAGCTCAGTGTGTTGGTTAGAGCACACACCCCTCTGAACTCTCTCAGACTGGTCAGGAGGCAGAGGAGGTGATTCTAGAGATTACAAGTACGCAATGTTGTCTACAAAATGATTCTACGACAGCTCAGAGCTTTTTGACCAGCCAGATAGAGTCGATCGTAGCTCAATAAAAGGAGTAGAAGAGGAGAGGAAGGAAAGGAAGGTGACATGTAAGTGATAGAAGGTAAGAAGAAGGAGAGAAGGAGAAAAGAAAGAAAGAAAGAAAACAAACGTTGGCGGATGGAGTGCATAGCCATAGGGGCCTGGATTTCTTCTGGTCTTGCTGCGTAGCGAAAACAAGTATGACAAAGAGTAGCTCTCAAGCTGAATAAACTGGTAAGACACCAGTTTTCTTCTGTGTTCTACTAGTATGCTATGTGCTTGCGAGAGGGCCATTGAACAAGACACAGAGTGCCGATCCAGAGTACGGGTCTAGTAAGTGTTCTCTGTTTCCTAAGTTGCATCTTGTTGCAAGTATGTGCTCTCTTAATGGGATCAGAAAGGCCACAAGTAGATAATGATATTCTCAACTACACCTCCTTTAAAAGGTGGTGCTGCTGGGGGCCTCTTCTACTTGGTGATTTTAGTCACATCCTAAGTGCCTCCATTCCAAAAACTGTCACATTGCTGATTAAGGTTCAGCATGGTGAATTGTGAAAAATTCTTTCGTGAGACACATTCAGACGGTATGGGCAGGGCCTCGGCTCATCCAGAATCAAAAAGAGCACCATAAACTATGCGAAATGGAAGCCAACAATCAATTAAAAGTACAAAAACTGAGTATTTCTTGGCACGGAGATGTCAAAATTGAGAACAGACAGATAAAATGTGACAATTGTGGAGACCACGCATCCCCCTTTTTGAAGTTCTTAGGTGAGCACTCACGAGCAGAAGATTGAAGAAGTAGTCTATAGCATTTACGAGAAAGACCATGACGACGCTGCGAGAAGCAAAGACAGAACACAGGAATACATGTATCGGAGGCGTATGGGGAGGCAGAAGTGTGACTCATTACCCAACAGGCCCTCATCCTTATATTTAATTAGAGAGCCTGAGGGGTCTTTTATATAATGCTAAGAGGAGAGTACAAAAGACCGGTCCCCCTGTGGAGCCACTGAGAGTGCAAAAAGCAACACGGAGAGACAGCCGATATAGTACGCTTGTCAATCAAAACAAGCCTGGTGGCTCTTCAGGCTAAGCCTACATACCACGTGATGGAAGGCTCCAAAAGTATTCTGATCCGGCATAATCCGCAGCCCTGGCTCGAGGGCCCTTATAATAGCATCAGCCCAGTATCTCCTCCTAGGAGCCTGAGTAATTTGGGTCGCTCTAAGGGCAACCGCACATGACCAATGTCTTAAGGCCTCGCCAGGACCATACAAACTCAAACCTCCCACATGAAGGTTTCACTTCATACCCCATCTAGTGTACAGCTGCGTATAGTGCAAAACACAACGTAGTCCTGATTGCGCCTCTGGTAGTAATACTATACATCTGGTGGCACCGAAGCTTGATATATTAGTCATAATACTCGCAGCCTCAGGTGTGGAGCATGAGGTGAGAACACAATGCCAGGGACGCTTCTTTCCAAATAGAACACATCGAGATCCTCTATTCTTTTAAAAACCCAATTAAACCAACAGAGGGTCATGAGGGGACGATCAACCTCTAGTGTATGTAACCCAAGATGGCAGGTGCTATTGATAGGAAATTACGAATATGGGACTACCGATTTAGCACCGTACGCCTAGGGGGTCTCTCCAGGCCCCCCAGTTTTTCTTGTCCTATAGCTTATGTCCTCTCCAGTTCTATTCGTGCTTCACCTAACATAACTAGGTGTCCAATGTCCTTGTAAGTAAACTGTGATTATTGTCTATTAACAACTGGAACCACATACTTTTCAGCTGTAATCACACACAAATACGCGAAATAAAATATTGTCTCTACAATCATCTCTCAATGAAACTGAAAATGCTTGCATATTTGAATGGACATTCAGTTTCCTGATAAGCGTCACAGACTACAATATACACAAAGCGATCACGTCTCAATCTTATCTTCATAATCATATGAATCACTTTACTATTATTGATGATTGCCCGTACTCAATTGCAATATCTTGTTATACCAGGATACACAGAAATATAAGTCGCTATATGTGATGTTGGTGACTCCCTTGTACGCGAAGAATACTGATCACATCAGTGGTCATCCCACGGTCTGATTTTGCGTTTGGTGACACTTGATAGAGGCACTTCAAATACTTCTTCCTGGTGTGCGTATGGTCAATGCGCTATGCTCTCTCATCTCTGAGCATAAAAACACTGCAGTCTGCTAGGCCTGTGGTGGAGCATCCTTTAGTCAAGTCTGACTGGAGGATTCAGAGGCAGGCCTCAGATCTCTGTGAGTTCGAGGCCAGCGCTGGCTACAAGTGAGTTCGCAGTGAAGAGAGGCGGACAAAGCTCCATACACAGAGAAAACCCTCTCCTCGAAAAAGACCTAAACAACACAACAAACCCCCCCACATAAAAAAAAACCACAATGAGCCCATAGATTGAATGGCGTGAGTTGACGTATTTAGTTCCTATTAGATCAAACGACTGTATTTATTAAAAAATACGCTATCAGTTAGAGGTCTAAGATGGTTGCGCTACATGCTCAGTAGTAGGGACGTCAACTCCACCTGCTATAGGCCCATTGAGCTCCCAGCACAAAGAGAAACCATGCATACCATTCTCAATCCGCATAGCTACTTGAAATATCATTGGCTCACTAAGCGTGATGACCCCCGTGGAGCTTGTACAGTACTTCCTAAGAAATGCCAGGTTCAGTACTGAGGAGTATGTAAAGATCGTTACCACACCACAGTCCTAAATCCCGGCCCCTAAAGGATGGTTTTATTTTCTTTATTCATAAGGGGAAGACTGATTAAGATCACTGTATGGGTGTAAGGTAGCGTGTGGAGTGTGTAGTGGTGCCTTTAACACGAGTCAGCGCTTGGAAAGCCTGACGGTACATCTCTGTGAGTTGAGGCCAGCCTGGTCTACATTGCTTTCAGGACAGTCAAAGGCTATGGAGAAGGAGGAAGGAGACGAGGGGAGAGAAGGGAGTGGAGGTCCGAGGGAGCGACACAGAGCAGAAGAGCCCAGAGCACTGAGAGAGAGAGAGAGACCCCCTCGGTGTTCTGCAAAACAGCTTGTTACACTGCCCCCATTGGGCGCTGGGTTAAGAGACTTTCGATAAGTTCAGAATCTTTGAAATCTCCGGAATGAAGTTAGTAAGCTGAGATCATTACAAACTGATTAGCGGTATCTCTGATCCATTTTGCTAGGGCATTGCTCCTTGAGTTTATAACGGTCCGTACACAATGGTCTTACCCAGATTCCTTCCAGCCCTCTTACAAACCTTAGTCATGGCCCACTCACATAATGGCCAATCAGATACTCAACAGCCAACATCTGGAGTGAATATCTCGGAGATTTCTTGGATCTTACTCCAGCCACCAGAACTGGGCAGGGGCCCATCAAGGCCGCTGGTGTTAGTGTGAGCTTGTGCTTCCATGCTCTTCTACTAGCCCAAGGCCCATGTCCCTCAGATGAGCTGTTTAATCATGGCGTTCTACTTGTTCACAATATTTGTTTATCTCTCTCGAAGAGGGCCTTTACTGCTTCCCCTTCTCTAAGGGATGGTCATAATTCCTCGTAGTGTGGCCTCTGGGACGCTACCAAAACTCTTGACTCATGTGCCCCTAGTGCACTGATATTTTACATATTTTGATTCTGTGTTTTCTGAACTGAGTCTTGTGTGGCTGTTGGCCCGGTTTAGCTTCCCCAAGTGGACCAAGAACCCCCAAAACCACTGTGTGCAGCGCAAACGTGTTCTAGCTGCGAAGACAAGCTATACTCACCCCCGATATGACCCGTTTGCGATGCACTCTTCAGTGCGTGGAAAACTGCCTCTTTAAATGCATTGTTTAAATCGCCTGTTTGCCCCATTTTCATCTGGGTGTAACTCAGCAACTCAGGAACATAGGGAGAGCCGAGGACGCTCAAATGTGCCTATGGGCGTATCTCTTGCATCCCCAAAGCACGTGACGTGAGAAACATTTCAGCGAGAGGTTGCATCATTAGTCTTGCTACCAGTAATGATAGCCGTCTGGACTTGTGGTCCCAGACTCTACAAGCACAAGTCGGAAACGAACGAGCAGTACAATGACTCTGGTCTGACTTAGCAACTGCCACTGGCAGGAATGCGTTTTTTACTTCTCAGGAAGTGGCACCATGTACCCTTTTGCGTCCTCACCTTGTCGTATATGACTCTCTTGTAAGTCAGTAAGTAACTCTGTGACTCATCCTAGTTGATTCTGCTCTCACTGGGGACTTGAGAAAGGAAAGAAAGCCAGGAAGTGGACAATCGTCCTCTCTCCTTACCTATGTTTTGGTCGACCACAGGAGATGCATCTGGAAGTGCCTACGTGATAGGACGGTCCGGCTGTTCTGCTTCCCCGCATTTCTAATCCTCATTTATTTTATAACCCTGCTAGGGTGTTCATGCCAGATAAATGCTCCCCTGTGTGCCCCAGTTTCCTCCAGTACACTTCATCCCTTTGGTGGTTCGGTAATCCCAATAGATTTGCTGTTTAGTATTCCAAAGCAGAAACCCAAACGTGTTACCACTTGTGGGCCCGCTGCTGTCTCGTGTTTTTTAGTTGCGCGTTGCGGCTGCACACCTCCTCGACTTGTGAGCCAGCCCTCAATTCTTTCTATTACTTGCTCTGTAATGGGTTCTAGCGACGTAAATCCTAGACTTAGATCATAAGCTACCTTAGGCTAAAAGCCGGATACGATTCAATTGTAGCCTTCCATCGCTGCAGGTAGACGCGAAGCCTAGTCATGAAGAGAGGCTCGGGCGCTCACTGCGTGGATCATTCGGCATCCTTTCCAGAGGCCCTGAATGCCCACTTCTGTGTGACTCTCTACAAGGCGATTTACTATTGCTTTAGGTCTCGTGGCGCGATGTTTTCTTTACTATAGTCTGTGAGTAGTGCGCCAACGTGTGTCTACCCAAATTAGACTTTAAACAAAGATATTTCTGGTTTTCCCACTCACTGCTGAGACTCATCAGTTAGCTAAATGCGGGCTTGTAACTGTGCCTTAGATGACTCAGGAGGTTAGAATGTTAAGATAACAGATATCTGTGTATTCCTGATCTCTTCGCTATTCTAGTGAGTGCACAGTGGGTATTGTAGACCTCAAGACCCTGCTGACAGCATGCTAGGCAGGTACTCTACATTGACCTAATCCATCTGGCATATATGGGTCTGGCCTCATAAGTTCCGTACACATTCTTCTCGTCCGTAGCACCGGTTCTCAAGTGCTGTAGCTTCTCTGGACAAAGGAGGACAGTTCAGATTTTTACTTTTCCATATTTCTATGCGCTCCTCAAAACTTTTGCTGCCCAAGATGGACGCGTCATAATGTTTATCTTCTAATTGGAGCTTATTGAGAAGGTTCTTCAGCACTTTGATGCACTCGTAATAGCGACCTCACCTCCAGAAAGTAACGTTGTCTTCGAATATCGATATCTGCTTTGGTATCTGTATATGAAATTATTCTAAGAAAGGGGAAGGACTGGATTATCCTTTTAAACATATTCCCTCCTCATGAAAAATGCACGGAAACGATATAGAGATGAAGAATTATTTACATTAAACGAACCAAGATTCCTCTTTCTGAATTCCTTTTTGTTTCATTTCTATCATATAGAGTGTTTTATTTGTAGTTTTGTTATTTTATAAGGAAGGTAAATTTGAAAGTAAAAGAGAAATTAGAGAGATTGATATTAGAAAAAGCTAACTTAGGCCACCGTTGGATCTTCTTCGCTTCTCAAGACAGAAAGGTGGGCTTTCCATAGCCTCCTACTGTTTTCCCGTTTTTATCTGCCTGTCAGCATCATAGTAGTTAATTTTCAACCCCAATAAATTGCCAAAGTAAAGTACGGTGCCCAGAAAGTTTTCATGTTTAGTGTGTGCTGATAGACCCATAGGTCAAGGGCGAGTACACGGGTCCCTGCTGTCTTTGGTACTCCAAAACATGGTTATGCCAGAAGACCCATGGATCTTTGGCATAGTACATGTGAGTGTACTAGGTGTCCCTCCCATAGCAAAAGATTGCCTTGTCTATGTTTGTGCATAAAGTGCAAAGGGCATTGAGACGGTTGACCTTTGGATCCTTAGTACTCGGGTGTTATAGACACCGGTGGAAGCTTACAGGAGCTAAACAGAGAGCTTTGCCCGGCATTTTCTCACCAGTGCGAGCTGGCAGAAAAAGACCCCCCCCTTTCCAACCCAGAGGCACTGTTTTCCCAAGACAAAAGCTGGAAAGGGTCTCTCCATCCCCTGCTTTATACCCCTGTTAACTCTCATTGTGCGGGGACCAGGAGCAACGAACCAGCGACCCCTGCTGAGGGGCCCTCTACTGGAAAAACCAGCTTGTCTGGCTCATAATTGACGAGCTTCTATCTTCAGTGAACAAGATCTATTTGTCCTCTCATATGACCAATTTGAACAAGACCCCTCATGATTGGGAGTGATAAGACAGACTTTTATGATGTCTCAGTTAGCAGACAGCCATCTACATTGTATGCTGCGCCACCAGGTGATCACCTCGACACACCACACACACCACACACACCATAACACACCAAATTGATGCAAATTTCATTCCATGTTTAGTCTTACTTCAATGCTTCTGCATCCCCAGTCATAGCTGCTCCCATTATTTCTTGTCACAGCTGATGCGGCTCGCTTCTTCCTGTGCTTTTCTAATTGAAAAATGGCTAGACATTCGCTACCATCGATGCCCCATTCTTGGGCTAGATGTCGTTCCGCTAGTCCTCCACTCTGCTTCAGACCCCCAGTACCTCACGTTAGTATGTACTAGAAGGTGTGGCCTCAAGCAATTCTTCTGGTATTCACGTCTTCCAGTACTCTGCTCCAGGCGCGCCGTATTTTCTGCTGTGACTGACATACTCTGGTTGTCCAGAACAAATGTGGGATTTCGGCTTCCTTTCTCACTCTACACACCCTTTTCTTACATCTAATCACTCTACAGAACAAAGCTGAATCCCCGGTGATTCTTTCTTCAGCTGAAGTGTTAACTTGCCTGGAATGCTAGCTCCCTTTTCTGGAGCTCCTAGCTGTTCTGAGCTCATGACTCTGTGTTCAGTACAGAGGATGCTCTCATACACTTGACTTTTGACCCACGTCCTAGCAGAGTTCTTTCTAATCCTGACATCTTGCTTAGAATAAGCTGCCTGCTGCCTATTAGAGCACTCTTTGTCCAACAATTTAATTCTAATCAACACTCACCACCTACAAGTTATTGGTGTGGTCATTTGCCAAAGCAAGATGGAGACAAGTGCAGATCCGAGGAAGTGAGTATAAGCTGATGCCAACACCTGAGCTATCTCAGTGCATATGTCTATCTCAGTGTCTACCTAGTCGATTTCAATGTATATGCCTCCAGGTAATTCATGCTGAACTACAGCTCCAGCTCAGACTTTACTGTAGACAGCAATGCCATGTGTTTCTAAGGTCCAGTCATTAAACCCTGACCATCTGTAATCGAATCTTCTTCACATCAAGAGGGACATTTGTTGTCAATATTGATTAGGGCTACTAGATCTTCTCCAGGTGAATGAGGCCTTGCTATAGAGATAGACAGACCTGAGCCCAGTCCTCTGGAAGAAGTCAAGACTTTGAAGCCAAGGTGGCCTAGAGAAGTTCTCTGGGATTAAGAAAAGACCCCCATTAATCCCTCTCTTGAAACAATTTAGGATCCAGACCCCCATATTCCTTGCTAGAGGCAGAGCACTGCATTGATTTTTAGGTCATTACATAATGCTGCTTTTCAGCAATGCTCCATTTTTCTTTCATCTTTATTCTAATCATGTCTTGCAAGAAAATCTAACACTGAATGTAGAAATGAGTTTGTGGGCAACAAAGAGGGATCTGGGAGAGAAAATAAAAGTGAAGCTAAACAGAAACTCTTTAGGGAGCCAAATGGCTCCAGGCAAGTCAACTATCCCCACCAGGTGGCACAGATGGCTTTTTAATGTCTCCTTTTCATGTTTAAGGCAGAGAAAAGCTGTCCTGAGCTCAATGACTCTGTTTCAGTACAGAGGATGCTCAACACTTGACCTTTTGACCACGTCCTAGCAGAGTACAAGTTTTGAGTTGGAACTCTGAGAGGTCCAGGGGGGCCTAGGCCTGTGGTTCTGTAGCTTGAGAACAGCCTGGATCCCTGCCCTTTTAAAATAACATGTTCTAAGTCAACTTCAAAATAAGAACCTGAAGATAAACACTAGGTCCATTTCTGTCTTGTGCAAGTAAGTGGTTGCTTCGAACAGAAGCAGAATGGGACATAGCAGTGAGATGGTGGGGCTTTAGGAAATTAAGCATTAAGATGTGGACTGCATCTAGTGTGATGTGATTAACACCTGCGTGGCAGTCGTCGCTGAGAGAGTAGTGTATTGGTATTGCCCTGAAGCCTATCTGAGCCTTGCAGGCCTTGGAAAGAGAGAAGCTTAGCTACTAGAGGAAGGTATTGTGTGATGAAAGGCCCGTCTTTATACAGGTGAGATGGTAAACTCAAGCCTCTGCGGAAATAACCTTTTATTAAAGAAATAAAACTTCATGGGATGGGTCTGGGGAGATAGATGGCTTAGTTGGAAAAGCACTAACTGCACAAGCTTGAGGAGCTAGGGTAAATCCACAACACTCAGAGATGTGTAAACACTGGGCTTGCATGGCTAACCCCAGAGCTCAGGAGACAGAGCGGGGGGGGGGGGGGGCATACATGGATCAAGTAGGGCACTGGCTAGCTCCAAACCAGCAAGCTCCAGGTTCAGTAAGAAGACCCTGCTTCAAGGATGTAAGTGAGGAGACTCTGGCCTCCAAATAGGACTGCATACACATGTGCATATGTGATCACACTTGTGAGTCACATAAATACCACAAACATACAAAACATTAAAAGGAAAACAAAACCCTTCATTGGAAGAGTGAAATGGAATTTCAAATTTTTCTTAAATTAAAATTTTAATTTAGTTGTGTGTGTGTGTGTGTGTGTGTGTGTGTGTGTGTGTGTGTGTGTGTATACACATGCCACAGCACATGTGTGGAGGTCACAGGACAACTTATGGATATAAATTCTCTCTTTCTACCATGTGAATCCTGGGGATTGAACTCAAGTCACCAGGCTTTGCAGTAAGCGCCTCTCCTTTCTGAGCCTTCTCGTCAGCCTGGGCAGTTTCCTTAATACAACCCCATGATCCCTAAGCTGTAGTCATGTGTGTTATATCCCAGCCTCCTGCTGTGTAAAGCACAAGCCTTGTCTCTGCATAACACAGCAGAGACCTACTTCCAATCACTTCCTCATCCCCACCGCGTTCACATACAGGGTAGCTAGCTCTAAGTGGATACAAGAACGAGAGAAGGCAGACGAGAAATAGAATGATTGAGAGAGAGTAGATTGCCTGCTTTGGGCCAGCTGCCTTTACCATGTTTCTGGGGAGTAGGAACACCCTAATAATTAGGGTCTAATGTGAAAGATGAGAGAATTCAAGGACGGAAGTGTTTGGCAACTGGCCAGAGACGACACAGCCAACCACCATGGTGGAGCTAAAGTATGAGGCCACTGTGGTTGCTTTCTTTGTACAGGGGGCGTATGTGGCCTGGAAGGCACAGTGATATGGTGTTAAGAAGGAGCACGGAGAGTGAGATGGTGGAATGTGCTCCCTCAACTCAGGAATGAGCTGGGTCCAACGACACCCTCAGACGGCTTCCTCTGGTGCATGTGCAAGGTCAGGGGAAGCACAGATGGACGTGGATGTAAGACCCTGAAACATTGACAAGTCTTAGTAAAATGAGCATACCCCTCTCTGAAGAAAAGTGTGTTTCCTAAAGGTATCCATCTCTGAAGATTAACAAAGGCAAGAAGAATTGAGGAAGAGAGGAGGTAACTCCAGCGGTCCCTTTGGTGGATAGAGGAAAGGACACCTGCGATGATGGACAAGGTGTAGAATAGACCACTACCTTGAAATTTGGATGGGAGCCATGAAGCTGGAGCCATGAAGATGAGCTCGGTTCATTTTCTCTCTTGGCAGCAAAGAAGTGTCTGGCTGTCTTTGCACTTAGATGGTCGATGAAACTTTCGGGAACTTCAGATCAATGAACATGGTATATTTCATTCCAGGTCTGATATCTACAGCCTTCTACAAGATCTTGCATGTGAATTTTTTTCTTCTTGAGCCAGAGAGTAGATGTGGAGTAACTTTGAGGACTTAGAATGAAATGGGGTCAAACCTTGACTCTTAAAACAAACAAACAAACAAACAAATAAACACCCTTGAAGCAGATTCTTTTCTCTTCCTTGAATTAGGTTGTGAACAACAAAACAAAACAAAAAAATCTAGGCTTGTTTGTTTTATAATTTAATGTAACCTGACTTGACTGATGTACAGTAGACACTAAGGAGCTTTATTATGATAGACTGTTTAAAAAAGCAAAAATGTTCACAATTCTTCCCTGCTCCTTGTATCTAGGCTTTTTGTACCTTGACTCTGTGCTTTTCTCTTACTACTGGGACAAGTCTATTTCTCTATCTTGATTACAAGTTAGCCTGTTTTTTTTTCCTTCCGGCAAATACAATAAAATTATAGCAGCATGCCACACTGGAGTCTAACTCATTAGAGGAGATGTACCCTACCTACCATTCTTAGAATTACAGTTACCACAAAACAAAACTGTGGCCTTTTGAATGTCAGGTAAAGACCAGGCCCTTCTCCTTCATGCCTGCCTTCCAATGCCCTGCATGATGAGGTGAAAGAGATGCAGGTGGGGGAGGAAGTGTCCTAGGAATGAACACCCAGGACCACAGCAGCATCCAGGGAGGAGAGAGTGAGGCTCAACTTAACAGGAGCTGGACAGTTGAGACCTGATGCTGCTGAACCTGACTTTTTAAAGCCCAAATGGAGCCATAGGTCTGAGACTTGCTCACAAGATGTTCTAGGGTTAAGAAAGGATCTTAACTCTGCAGGAAGGAGAAACATAGACATTCAAGTTGACAGTCCTTGACTTGGGCAAATCTCTTACCCTTCTCAGCTTCCTGACCTATATAGTTCAGATAATAACTTCACACCACACACACACACACACACACTCACACACACACTCACATACATACACATACACACACACACAAACACACATGTGTGCACACACACCTTCTATGTGGCTATGAAAGAACTTTCTAAGTTTTGGGATACTGTTGTCCATGAGGTCAATATTCCAGGCACTTTGTTTTTCTCCTTCTTCCTTCTATGGTATCAGATAATGTACACTCAGCTTTTCTGTTTTCTTTCCACTCCAGCTTTCTCATCTACCCAAACAGGGCATGAGTCAGGGGGCTAATGGAAGATTAAATGAGATGTGAAATTGCTTTTGATTTTGTGAAGCGTTTTATGTTTCCTGCTGGCTGTGTTTTCATAATACCAAATAGATGTGGCATGTTGAATTAAGAGTAAACATTTTATATTACACCAATTGCTATCATAATAATTTGTGATCAGCAACCAGCTCTGTGTATGCGAATCCTAGACTGATGTCTGGGTCCCACTCCCCAAAGCCTCATTAAATGGTCCAGGCTGTACCCTGGGAATCATGGGAGATTTTCAAAGCTCCAGGAGATTTGATGGTTTGGCATGGGGGGGGTGGCTGGTTGTTTCCAGTGAGGGGCAGCCAAAGCTGAGTATGCCATTGTTACTCTTTATTCCCTAACAGTTGTTAGTTCTGACAGTCCTTATCTGCACACAACTTTTTTTTTTTTTTTAATTTGGGGATTATCTATTTACTCAGGACTTTTTATTTCCAGCTTAATTTTTTGTGAGTTTTGATCAACTCACTTCATGATTTTCATCTTGCCACATGAAAATGTACCTGCCACCTGAGCAATGAAGGTTGGAAGAAATCCTTTATTCTGACTGAAAAAGAAAAAAACGGCATCATTATGGTGAGCCTAAAAGGTTCCCTTGCTACCACTGAAACTATTGTCTTTGATGTTTCGTAGTCTGATGGACCTAAGGGGGGTCATGATTATAATTCAGTCATCAATCAGAGTAACCGAAGTCATGTAAAAGGCATTCTCAAAGACCAAGCAGAGACCCCAAGAAAACAGATCTGTGCCAAGGAAGAGAGGTAGCCAAGTGGTTGCCATGGCAAAAGATGATTTCTAGAAGGGGATTAAACTTGCCTAGGAACATACAAGTAGCCCAGGCTGACTACTGCAAGGCAGCTGTGGAACCACACAGCAAGGAAAAAAAAAAAGCCAGACTCAGCAGAAGGAGTCGCTGAAAGCTGGAGGTCAACACAACAATGGCACAAAGGCAGACGTGTTTTAACAGAGGCCTTTCTTGTCGGCTGTCAGCACCTTCTCTTGCAGTCAGGTTTATAGGCAGGGACAGCGGGCTTCTATCCTTTCGCCAAAACAGGAGAAGACTTTGTTGAGTCAACACAGTCCATCCGGAGAGAGCTCTAGCCAAGTGTCTTTTTCTTCTCCCTTCCCCCTCCCTGCAGAAAAGAGCAAGGGGATGAAATGGCAGCTTGAAACAGCATCTTGGCTACTGACGACTCTGTGATGCTCGGCTCTGTGATGCTCGCAGCCTCAGCTGCTCTCCCAGCTCCAGGGTACAATTATCCTTGTTCTTAATTGGAGGTTCAGGAGAGCTTATTAGCTTGCTCTATTGTTACATAATTCAGGCATTCAGTTCAAGTTTCCTTAAAACCTCTTTTTTTGCTTTGGGTTGCAAAAGACCCTCTTCCAAGTGGTCCTTTTTAGGCATCAGTTGCAGGGATGGAGAACATCATAGCGAGAGACTTACAGACTCAGAAGAGGAGACTTGGCCCTGGTCCAGGCTTTGCTTGTTGCTTCCCCCCCCCCCAATGTGGGGTCAGCCAACAGCCAACCTTTCTGGGCATCCACTTCCTTCCTTCTGCCATGAGAAGACAGAATTAGGTCAGCATTCCCCAAAGTATGTTCTCAGAGTACTTTTTCCCTCAAGATGCTTTGGATGAAAATGGTCCCCTGGTCTTCACGTGCTTCAGGAAAGGCAGTGTACAGGCCCAACTGTGGTGGATGCACCGATCGTCTCATTCAGTGTCTCTTCCCACATCTCCCAAGTCTAAACCTTAGTGCTGTCTTTCCCAAGCGTCTTGGTGCTAGAACTGTGGCTGTCATTAGGACACTGGTCGAGATTCATAGGTACAGGACCTGATTTTGGAACCAATGTGGGGAGGAGGGAGACATTCACGAAACTGATATGGTGGATGCCTCAGCTCCCGGATAGTGGCTGAAGTCCCTTAACCAACCAGTTCTCTGTGCTCAGGAACACTATCCTTGAGGTCTAGTGTGGAGCTTGCTCTGCCAACATTCAGCCAATTGCACAGGCTTTGTGGTTTTTTCTGTACCAAACCCTTGCTGATCAAATGATAGCATGAATTCCCTGACTAGAGTAGCTGCAGAGGTGACAGACTCGCAGCCTCTCCTCTCGGCTGGTGACAAAGCTGCTGTGAAAGCTCCACAGTTTCTTGAGCACCCTTCCCATTTCTCCATTGCTTCTGGCTCGATGATTTGCTGCTCTTTCTGGGCCCAGCATTGCCAGTCACAAGTATGGTATGTTTTTTTTTTTTTTTTCATTGAAATTCTTCTCAGAGCTGAATTGTCAGAAATGTTGTTGGATGTGTGGTCCAGACTTTCTAGCTTTTCCTCTCCATTTTCTCTCACTTTAAAACATTCTAGATACAGTGGAAATCCTGCTGGCCACTCCCAGGGTGCTTTTCTTCATCCCCTGCCACTGAAGCTGCTTCGGTCAGAAGCGAATGCCCCATTCCTGCTCTAGTATAGGTGACCTGTGATAAACCAAATTTATACAGATAATCCCATCCTTCTGCATGTGATAGGTATTGAGGATGTTGGCACAGGACAGGAGGGGAGCTGGCCTAGCTGGTGGAAGGATAGCGCCGGCCTCCTCAAGACTGTGGCATTTAAATCACATCTTGAAGAATAGCAGGAGTGGCCTGGTACTGTGGCTGTGGAAGTGGATCTGAGTCATTCCTGTGAAAACTATAAGAAAACACCAGGAAGGAGTCTGGCTTGTTTGAAAGATTAAAAAGGGGTAACTCTGTGGTGTGGTGTGTCACGATGGAAGGGACAATGGGAAGAAATGGCTCGAGGAAAGGAAGGACAGTCGATATTGGGAGGTATCTTATGTGCCACACAAGGCAACAAGCAGTGGAACGCTAGCAGCAAGGCTCCAGGTGATAGCATCCCAAGCAGATTCACACTGGTAAACAGTGTTCTGGACGCCTGTTGTCATAATAGACTAGGCTGTGACATGATTGTGTGGTCCATAGAAGCCACACTGAACCTTTCTGAAACTTATCTTCTGATATTTTCCAATCTATGCCCCCACATTACCCTGTGTTGATCAGTTATGTTGCCAGTTTAACATAAAGTAGAGTCATCTGAGAATAGGAATCTTCAGTGATGGCCTGTAGGCATGCCAATGAGGAATTTTCTTGATTGATGATTAATGTGGGAGGGCCCGGCCCATTGGGCATGGTGACATCCCAGGGCAGGTAATCCTGGGGTACATAAGAATGCAAACTCTATGGCCTCTGCTTCAGTTTTTGCTTCCTGGTTCCTGTCTTGGCTTCCCCTCATGATGGACTGTAACCTGTAAGCCAGATAACCCCCTTCCTTGCCAAATTGCTTTCGGGGTCATGGTCCTTATCACAGTCACAGAGAGAAAACTAGGACATACCCCATGATTTGCATATCTTGACAAAGAGCCCTCTCATTGGGTTTGCAAAACCCAGACTCTCCCTAGTTCCTTTCTGGTTTTTTCTGACACCCAATCAAAACTCCTACACCTAAAGTATTTGTTTGTTTACCCTTAAATATCCCACCACACCATCAGATCTCTTCTCTTGGAAAGGGACAGAGTTCAGCAGTGCTGGGAGATTGGGAACTGCTCTTCAGTTCTTCAGATGGGACTCTCCCAACAGTAACATTCAGAATATGAAGGCTGCAGGGAATCTTTTTTTTTTTTTTTTTGATCTAATGCTGTCAATCATCTACTGGGCCCTCCTCCATGCTGAGCCACCCTTGTCTCTTGCCCAGAGGACACTTCTTCCATTCATCCAATGGCCCTCCCTCTGCCCGTTCTTCTTTGACTTAATCTTCAGTGCAGAATGCAAATGAAATCCCATTGACTCTTTTCCGGAATCTTGTAATAGCTGCTCTTGTTTCTCAGGGTCCAGACAGAAATAGGTACCACGGCCTGAAAGCCCCATTCAGTGCCAGGCCTGGAACCACCTGTCACCTTCACCTTTCCACTGTGACTCTGTTCCAGTCACGGTGAATTCTGTCACAGGGTTTGTCCCGGCCACCCCCATTACCATGTGCTTTTCCCATAGTTAGTTTGTGTTCCTACCCCTCTAAGTTCAGGAAGCCACTTCTGTAGATGCAACCCTCATCTAGTGCCTCTTCATGCCATAGGGATGCTTGAGGCAGTTTTAGCTTTGCACCTGGCTGTGAATTTACTCCCCCCCCCTACTCCACACACTAGGGGGAGACTTAGCACAGTTTATAACTCATTGTCTTAGTTAGGGTTTCTATTGCTGTAATGAAACACCATGACCAAAAAAAGCAAGTTGGGGATAAAAGAGTTTATTTGACCTCATGTTCATATTGCTGTTCATTATCAAAGGATGCCAGGACAGGAACTCAAACACGACAGGATCTCAGAGGCAGGAGCTGATGCAGAGGCCATGGAGGAGAGCTGCTTACTGGCCTGCTTCCCCTGGCTTGCTCAGCCTGATTTTTTATAGAACCCAGGACTACCCACCCAAGGATGGCATCACTCACCATGAGTTGGGTTCTCCCCCATTGATCACTACTTGAGAAAAAGCCTTCCAGCTGGATCTCACGGAGGCATTTCCTCAACTGAGGCTCCTGTCTCTCTGGTGACTCTAGCTGTGTCAAGTTGACACACAAAACCAGCCAGGACACTCATTATTGTAGTTCAGAGCCTGATAGAGCCTTGTGGTGTCTGTAAAATGAAAAGCGGCTGGGCCAGTGAGATGCTTAAGATGATTAAAGTGCTTGATGACCTGAGTTTGATCCCTGGAACCCATGGAGGAAGGAGAGATCCAACTCTGAAGGAAAGGTGTCCCCTGACAGCTCCCAAGTACCAGGCATGTGTCTCTCTCTCTCTCTCTCTCTCTCTCTCTCTCTCTCTCTCTCTCTCTCTCTCTCTCTCTCAACACACAACACACACACACACACACACACATCCTGTTGATGATGATTATAATGATAAATTTCAAGGACTAAAAAGAAAAAAATAGACACAAGCCTTTATTGAATGTGTTGTGAAAATCACACACTTTGCTCTCATTAAGCCATGTGTTTCACACATGACAAAGGTGGTTCTCAACCTTCCTAATGCTGTGACCCTTTAGTATAATACCTCATGTTGTGGTGACCCCCCTAGCCATAAAATTATTTTCATTGTTACTTCATAACTGTAATTTTGCTACTGATATGAATTGTAATATAAATATCTGTGTTTTCTAGTGGTTTTAGGCAAGTGACCCCTGTGAGAAGGTCATCTGACCCCACAAGGGGTCATGACTCACAGCATTATACCACCTCAAAAAACAACCAGTATTTTTAAAAATAATAAAAATGGGAGCTCAATGAGAAGCACTTGCAGAGAAATCCAGCTCAGCCATGCTACAGATCTACTCCATCTGCTTCTGTGGGTGCCATTCATTTGGCTCTTGGTTTAGGGTAGTAAGAATGGAAGGAAACTGGGAAACATGCATGCATTTTACTATTGTGATCCTGCTGAGAAGGAAGCTTGAGGCTCCTGGTGTAAAATACACATTCACACAGAACATCCACAAGAGAGCACAGATAGAAAAAGTATCTCTTGGCTGTTTTGTTTTGTTCTCAGAGCCACCTTACCTCATTTAGTAAAGAGTGGAAGAAATGATGTAATAGACTTCAGTTCATTTTGAACTATCCACATTTGCCCACAGTGGCACCCAGACCAAGGTCAAAACCAAATAACATTTGTAGCAAGGAATGCTGGCAGACTTCAGGGCACAGGGACTAGAGAGAGAAAAAGAACAGGGGTGAATGATAAATAAAATTATTTTTCTCGCTGCTGATTTTCTTGGTACTTACTGTAAAGCCATAATCATTACCATAGCAACACTCTCATTGAACACAACATGAATATGTAGATTTCCCAGAGGGAAAAGGAATGGGTTGCACCTTGTGCACTTTTACTAGAAAAAGATAAAAGAAGCAGGTTTAATTTCAATTCATAGTTGACTAAACAGAGGTCTGCATCCACGTAGGTAATTATTCCAGATGAATTCTTCACCAGCAGAGATGAATAATGTGCTCACTAAGACCATAGAAAAATAATCTTATAGTGTGTGTGTGTGTGTGTGTGTGTGTGTGTGTGTGTGTGTGCATGTGTTCTGAGAAGAAGAGAAAGGGAGAAATAGCAGCCCTCCTTTTGCAGTGAAAACTTTCAAAACACCCCGATTAAGGGAGCACTTGAAGTATTAAAGCATAGTCTAGAGGTTTCCAGAACTGAGACTAGATTGTGGGAAGGAAGGAAAATACTGGGGCTCCATAAATGCCCTAGAGTGGCTCTCAACCTATAGGCCATGACCTTTTTGGGGGTCAGATATTAGATAGCCTGAATATTAGATAATTACATTATGATTCATAACAGTAGCAAATTACAATTATGAAGCAGCAACGAAATAATTTTATGGTTGGGGTCACCACAAGATGAGGAACTGTATTAAAGGGTTGCAGCATTAGGAAGGTTGAGAACCACTGCCTAGAATGAGGCTTAGAATACCGCCTCATAAGGTTGGGGTGGGACTAGGGTAGCATAGTAGTGTCTCTCGTTACCATGGTCTTCAGATAGCGTTCACTTTACCGAGCTTGTCTTAGATTTGCGATGCAGCCCCACAACTTGGCCCTTTGCATTGAGAAGAACTCTGTGTTTTATCTCACATCTTCAAGTAAAAGTGATGATAGGATCTATGGTATGGAGTGTGCTCCAGGCAGGGACAGATAGTTCTAAATCTCAGGCTAATATCACACATAAGTAGGGGCCATGGTTCTTTGACTGAGGTCTGAACAATGACATAGAGACATCTGGATTTCCCGGAAGAGACTCACTTCCAGTCATTCCTCTGTGATATAGTAAGTAATAGTAACATTGGTTGTGCTAATAACTTGCGCAGAACCCATTGTGACCAGAGAAATGGACATGGTGAGTGTCACTCTCGTCGCCCCTGATGATGCCATGTTCTCTCTTTCTCACCCATCTCTCTTCCTAGGTACTCTTGCCAACTCATTTGCATCCCTACTTATTTGCCTACCCATTTCCCTCTATTTAGCTACCTCGCTAGTTCTTACTGAAAAACAGATGTGCAAGTGTATGTGTTGGACAGAGGTGCATAAACACACACGTGCTTGTGTGTTTAGAAAACATCTGTTGAGCACATCACATACAAGCCACATTTATAAACTCGTTAATTACTGCACTGAGCAAAGCAAAAAAACAACCATTTTTGTGCTGTGAAGCTAAGATTTGGCGTTCGGGAGGAAGTGGTCGGCGGGCAGAAAACAATAGCTAAAATAAGCGAGTGGAAATGGAAGGCCACACAAGAACTGGGAGGAGGCAAGGGAGTTAGGGGTAGCAGGCAGGTCACAACATTAAATAAAATGGTCAGGGAAGTCCACAATGACTGGCCATTGTAATGCAGGCTGGCTGTCAAGTCCAGAGCAAATGGGACCCGTGTTGGTTTAAGCTACATGGTTTTTCCATCGCCTTATTTTCATTGAGATTCTGGAAGTCCAGGAAACCATGTGTTGTTACATCACTTCTTGAATGGGCAGAATTAGGCTGAGGAACTCCAGATCCCAAGTTAATCAGAAAGGGCCTGCAAGGAGCCAGGCTGGAGTTTGCAAAAGCGAAGCGCCAGACTAGAAAAGATCAAGACCAGATCTTGGTGACAGCTTGGCGTCAGCTTGGAGGCGTGAAGAAATTGGACAATTTATGGCCCGCCAGTGAGGCTGCGTCATCATTCCTGCCTTGCGAAAGTGCTCAGGGGAAAGAATAAATATGTTTTCTGGTTCTATTTTCAGTTTCCATGGCTCTGTGCTCTATGGCTATCAGACTCTTCAAAGGTATACTCCAGTGGCTTTTGTCTCCAAAGGAAAACCAAATAGCTCAGGTGGCAACTGAGGACTTATGCTGTCTTCAGCCCTGGGAAAATGTGGGTGGATTATAGATCAGCTAAAAGACAGGAAATTCCACAAATAAGTCTGGCCCTGGATAGCACATGGGAATGGCCACGTCTGAGAAGCCAAGAAAACACAAAGAATATGGAACTGTTTAGAGTCTATGAGAAAGTGTACAAATACCAGAAGCTGGTTCTAATGCATCACCATCCTGCAAACGTGTTAAAAAAGTCAGGTTATATTAACTGCATCGGTCTATTACACAATGGTAAATATTAGAAAGGCTAAAATGTCTATTCATTATATTAGGGCCATATAGTAACACAGAACGCTCTATCTCATGTATCATGTCATATTATCTTATTTCTTCTCAAATCTGTCTACCTTTGCTTGGGTCTTGGGCATTAGTCTTTGCAATGAGTTCTGATTTTATCAAAGACTGATTGACAGGCAGGACGTCCCACTAAACATCTTCCCATTTCCTTTAAGGTAAAAATTCAAATGATATATAAAGGACTACATAGTCATCTTGATGTGCCCACCTTGTATCTGTCTAAACTTGTGCCCCTGGGACTGCCCGTAGGCATCCTTCCTATTTCCTGAACATCTCTGTTCAATTCCCAGAAGAGGACATCCTGCAGAATACAGTCCCATTTGACTGTTGATCATCACACGCCTTGAGCCGAGCCATCTCCTTGTCTCAGCTGAATTTGTGACTTCTTGACAGATTTTGTAATTTTCCTTTTTCATCAAACTGAGTAGGGTTAGAAAGTCCCACAGAACTCCAAGCCTTCCTCTCCACGGCCAGCATCGACTTGTCACATAATCTTTTCTCAGACAAGATGATTACTTGATTTTCTTGAAGCTGAGATGATCTCTCTTCAGCTTCTAGAAGAGGACCATGATGCTCAGCATGATATTAATTTTTATTTGGTCTTCTGCCTGTCTCTATCTGTTTCCCGGCTCTGTCCCGGTGGATGGCTTGCTCTATCCAGACTACAACTGAAGCTGGCTCTGTGCAGGGTTTCAGCTTAATGCTCAAGGGGGCAGTGTGGTCATGCGAGAGAGTGCAGCCTCTCCTCTAGAAAAGCTTCGTCATTTTTCTACATGAAATCTTTGCCCTGGAAATTAAATTATATTTGGGATTTTTGGGTTCCCTCCCCCAACCCCGCTGTGGGAGTGTTTCGGAAAGTTACTGTGGTGACCGCCAGTCAGAAAGCTGTCAGCAGTAGCCCCACAAGGCAGGTCGAGCAGGCTCCTTCAAGCACCAGGGCCCCAGGGGATGTGTGCACATGAGGGCTAGACTTTCAGCGGTCAGTGGCCTATCCACCAGACCAGCACCTCCTTCCCCACCACACACACACACACACACACACACACACACACACACACACACACACACACACACACACCACCCTTCTCATCCTGGCTACTTTAGGGTCAAAACTTGGGATGAATTTCAAACCCAAGTTGGATGGATTGAGAAGGTTGTTTTTATTGTTTGTGTGTGTTTTCCAAAATATTTCTGAGAAAGCAGCTCTGAAAACATGCCCTATGTATCCATGGATTCATACATATTCAGAGCTTGTTCCTGGCTATAGGTTGAAGTTTTTCTTCTTCAATGAGGCCTTAGGTAAGTTGTAAGCCCCCTCCCAGTTCTAGTGATTCAAGAATGGAGGGAAAGTTATGAAGAGACCTAGCCCTAGAGAATTCTTTTTTCCTTCGTGGCTTCACAAAAATAGGCTGATCCCCAACTCCTTTATGACTTCGAGATGTACACACCCTACTCCCCAGGCATGGCACTCAGTTAACGCCGTGCTCACTGGGACATTTGGATGCATCGCACTTCGTCATGTGTCAGGAAGAAAGCTACATCCTGCGTATAAAGTGCCAGACCCACACCACAACACACACAGTCCATGAAATCAGAGACTAGGGTAACTGCTATCCAGGAAAGGAAACGGGCAACTTACATAAAGTACACAGGGGTCCTGCTCAGAATTAAGGGTCAGTTGATTGGAGCCATGAAAGCTCAAACAAAGGGCTCTGTAGAAAGTGGTGGAACTGTATGTTAACATAACAAAATTATGTGGAAGAGTCAGGGTACTCCTGACACAGAGGAGTCTCACTGGCTGACAGTGAGAATAGTCACCCCGTCTTTTGTTCCCCAAGGAAGAGAACGATCGCTTTAACTGTCATTGAATGCTAGTAGCAGAAGCTGTGTTAGTTATTTCTGTAGGTACAATGATTGGGAGCTCCTCACAGTGAGAGGTCATCTAAGAGGTCATCCAGGGCAACTCCCATTCTTATTTAAGAATCGCTTCAAAGCTGTACTCCATAATTATTCAGATTCTGCAAGAACAGCAGCCACTTTAGCATCACCTTTTTCCATTCTTGTCACTTCAGCTTTCTTCCGTTGACTTCTTAGGTGTCTCCCTGCTTGAGTTCCCCTTCCTAGGCTGCAAACTCCTTCTGTCTTCCTTGGTCACATTTTTTTTTTAAAGATTTATTTATTATGTATACAGTGTTCTGTCTGCATGTATCTCTGCAGGCCAGAAGAGGCACCAGATCTCATTACAGATGATTGTGAGCCACCATGTGGTTGCTGGGAATTGAACTCAGTACCTTTGGAAGAGCAAGCAGTGCTCTTAACCTCTGAGCCACCTCTCCAGGCTTCTTGATCACATTTTTTAAGCTCAAGAAAAGTGAATGCCATGTAGTAGCTTTTCAGAGCATGCTTGCTGAAGGGGGTCGTCGAAGCTAAGACAAGACTTCTTGCAACTCACACTCATTGGCCTTCATCTGTTTGCTAGAACAAAGCTGATCCTAATGTCTCCTAGAAGGAATCTTACAGTCTTTTGAAAATAAGCTCATTTTCTGGTTCTGCTGACCATTAATATCATGAATATGATGAAACTCTTGAGTGTCTAATAGGGATACAGCTGGATATGGTAATTCAGCCAAATATCCAGAGATTTTCTTCTGCTATCACTTGCATGCCATTTATCCATTCTTTATATAGGGATACACAAGCATTGTTCTGAAGATCTATGTCAGATAATATTGAATATCTTCAGCCTGTCTCACTAGTAGCAAAACAAAACAATAAAATGTAAGTAATATAACATCAAAAACATACTAATATTCATCAGAGTTAACCAGTGGAATAGAATCAATAGGAGATTCTGTATATAGACATTATATCCATACCAATCAATGTGATTTTTATATAGATTATGTGTATTGCTACATGAATATGTATATGTGTATATGAATTGGCTCACACAGTTATGGAGATTGAGACGGGTTCAAGAGTGGGAATTGGCAGGTGGAGAAACAACAGGGTTGACGGTGTGGTCTGAGTCTGAAAGCCTGAGGACCAGGAGAATTGATGGTGTGAAATTTAAAGCCATCAGAGTTGAGATGCAGAAGGAGCCGACATCTCATTAAAAGCCTGAGAGCTGAAGCAGGCTGAAGTCTATGCTTGAGCGATGGAGTGGGAGTAGTTTCCTTTCACCAGTGAAGGCCTCAGCCTTTCTGTTTTATTTAGACATTCATCTGATTGGGTGAGGCCCAGCCATATTAGAGGGAGCAGTCTACTTCACTCAGTGTACAAATTTAGATGTTAATCTCATCCCTAAATACCATTCACAGACGAAATATCTAGACATCCCATGATCTAGGCAGCTTGACATGTAAAATTAACTAACATATTATCTAGCAGAATATTAAAGAGAATATTATGCAAAGCATCTTAATGAACTAGCTTATAGAGAAAGTGTACTTCAGAAGCGTGGCAGCTTCTGGAAAAAGGGAGAGCTGGCAGAGGCTGCAGAGAAAAGAAAACCACTACATTTATTGAGTTCAGAAGAAAGTCATAGAGTTCGTGGCAATGATGGCAGCAGATGGAACAGATTAGATCCAGGGAAACTTCACATGCACTAACAATTCTCTTGAAATGACTATAGACTTCAATACTCACCTCACTCCCCAATTTTGCTGCAAAATTTTTAATGGAACTAAGTCCCAAGTCCAGAAGGAATTTGTACCCTGCTTGGCATTCTTCTGTGCTTTTAAATTAGCCTGAAATCGCGCCACATGTGAAGGTGATTTGGTTTATGGCGGAAGCATCAGCAAGAGAAGTCAAAACACTTCATCACTTGTGCTTACAGCAGCAAGCTGGATGTGGAGAGCAGAGTTCTTCATGAATGCTGAGGACCAATCCCAGACTAACTTAGCACAGGGTGAAATGTAAATCACTGTTTTCTCAACTGAACTACTGCACCCAGAAGCGAGTCACACACTCATGATTAGACCAGACAAGATGACAGCATAATCCGGTCTCTACTGTGATCCTACACCCAATTTCATATAAAAGTAAGTGATGGGTGAAGAAGCTAGAAAAGTAATATCTCCCATCACCCTCACCATGAAAACTCAATTACTAACTGTGCCACAGATGAGCAGGACACTGCAAAAAACCAGCATGTCATATATTGTTCTAATAAGAATTATTATTGTCAGCCGGGCGG
The DNA here is from genome assembly GCF_004664715.2 of Peromyscus leucopus. Lineage (NCBI taxonomy): Eukaryota > Metazoa > Chordata > Mammalia > Rodentia > Cricetidae > Peromyscus > Peromyscus leucopus. The sequence continues at coordinate 118,394 of NW_023505085.1, read as the reverse complement.
TGGTGGCGCACGCCTTTAATCCCAGCACTCGGGAGGCAGAGCCAGGCGGATCTCTGTGAGTTCGAGGCCAGCCTGGGCTACCAAGTGAGCTCCAGGAAAGGCGCAAAGCTACAAAGAGAAACCCTGTCTCGAAAAAACCAAAAAAAAAAAAAAAAAAAAAAAAAAAAGAATTATTATTGTCATTATATGTAAGGATCCATAGAAAATGATGAAAAATAAATGAATAGGCAAGAAAACTCAAAAGATATTTAGAAACTTCAAAAAGTAGAAGCTTCTGAGTTGAAAAATACAATATTTATATTTTTTCTTAAAAAGTTAGTTAGCTAAGAAGTAAACCTCCAGTTACTGATGGTTTTATTTAAAAATTCTGCCAAACACTGTGGATTCTACATAGTTTCCTTCAAACAATAAAAGAAAAGGAGAATTTCAACTCATTTTATGAAGTTAGCTTTACCTTAATGCTAGAAGCAAACAAAGATACAAAATAATACAAAATCCTTCCTTATGACAAGTGCAAAATTCCTCAACACAAATGAACAAACCAAATTTGTCAATAAAAAATACATTATAACGAAGAAATACTTATCCTAAGAGTATGAGGTTGATTCTGTAGTTTAAAAAAATCAGTATGATTCAACATATTATGGTTAGATTTTATTCTATATTGACTGTTGTATTTATTGGTTTATATATATATTAACAAGCTAAATAAGAAAGACAATGAAATCATGTTGGTTGGTGCACAAAAGCCATTTAAAAATCTTCAGTGCCTTTGTCTTGTTCTTTGAATTTAGTGGAAGTGCTTTAAGTTTTTCCTATTTAGTATATTATACTAAATAAGTATGTCACATAAAGCTTTTGTTATGTAGTGATCTATTCCTTCAGTTTCTGGTTTCTTCAAGGTTTCTATCATAAAGAGGTTTTGCATTTTTGTTGGTTGAGATGATCATGTGATTTCTCTCCTGCATGTATTTATTTTTTGATTTGCATATGTTGAACCATCTGTGGAATGAAGTTGACTTGCTTGCCATTCTTATTCAATACAGTGCTTTGAAATCCAGCTAGAGCAGTAAGACAAGAGAAGGAAATGAAAGGGTTAGAGATAGGAAAAGAAGCCAAGATATTTTTATTTGAAGATTATTTATTTATGTGTTGGTTTGTTTATTAATTTCTTATGTAGTTTCTTTTACATGATACCATAAATAAAATTCCATCAGAACACTCTTAGAACTGATAAACAAAACACTTTGTGTTCATAATTGCCTCAAGAATCACCTTTTTTGATAAATCTAGACAAAAAGTGAAAAACTTCTAAAATGAAAATTTGAAAAGCTGAAGATGGAAAGAAGTCCCATGCTTATGTGCTGAAATAATTAATAATGTGAAAGTGTCTACAGTGCGGAAAGTAATCTACAGATTCCATGCAGTCCCGTCAAAATTCCATTGTTGGGGTGATGCATTTGCTCAACAGATAGAAGTACCTGCTGCCAAGCCTGCAAACCTGAGTGCAGTCCCAGGACTGACATGGTAGAAAGAAAGAGCTGACTACTGTAAACTGTCCTCTGACTTTTACATGTTAGCAGTGGCTAATGCACATGTACACATGTGCACATACACATTTTAAATTTCAATAAAAGTAAAAATCTACATTGTTGTTCTTCATACAAATAGAATGAAAAGAACCTTTCAGTTCATAAGGAAGCACAAAAGAGCCCTAGTGGCTGAAACCTTCCTTAGCAAAAAGAACAATATTGAAGATAGTCCCATATCTAATCACCACTTTATTATAAAACCATGGTAATGAAAATAGCACGACACTTGCATAAAAATAGTCATGTTGACCAAGGAAATACAGTGGGGGACCCAGACATAACCCCACACTACTAGAGCCATCTGGCTTTTCATAAGATACCAAAATATGTACATTGGAGAAAAGATAAGCCCTTTAATAAATTGTGCTCACAAAATGAATATTCACACATAGAAGAATGAAGCTATACCCTTAACTATGATCCTGTACACAAATAAACTACAAAATGAATCAAGGACCTGAAACTCTGAAATTGTTGTTGGGAAAATTGGGAAAAACACGTTCAGATGCTGGTATAAATAAGGACTTTCTGAATAGAATTCCAGTCCCTCAGGAAGCAATGCCAACCTTGGGCAAATGGGACTTACTGACATAAAGTTTCTACTCAGTAATAACTAATGAATGTCAGTCTAGAGAATGAGAGAGAACCTTGCTAGCTATACATCCAATATAGAGGATTGCTATCTAGAATACATAGACAACTCAATAAACAACCACAGAATCAAACACATTGAGTAAATAGACTAATGAAAAGAACATATAGTCCTCAAGCAAAGTTGTAAAATGGCCAACAAACATATGAAAAGAATGTTCTGCCTCACTGGGCATCAGAGAAATGCAAATTAAAATTAAACTGTCATTTCCTCCCACCCTCGTTAAGAATGGCAGTCACTAAAAAGACAACAGCAAATGCTGGTGAAGATGTGGAAGAAAATGAACCACACTCAGCTGCTGTGGATGAAACTAGTCAACCACTATAGGAATAAGCATAGAAGTTCCTAAAAAGAAAGAAAGGAAGGAAGGGAGGGAGGGAGGGAGGGAGGAGGGAGGGAGGGAGGAAGGAAGGAAGGAAGGAAGAAAGAAAGAAAGAAAGAAAGAAAGAAAGAAAGAAAGAAAGAAAGAAAGAAAGAAAGAAAGAAAGAAAGAAAAGATTCTTCCACAGGACCCAACTATATACCACTTCTGGGTATTAACCAAATAATCTCCAAATCAACACATTAGAGATACTTGCACATCAGTATTGATGGCAATAGTAGCTATTTTTTAGAACCAACTTAAGTGTCCATCAACACAGGAATGGATACATAAATGTGACAAATATACACAACGGTGTTTGTGAATCCATAAAGAAAGAGCAAGTTATGTTGTTTTCCAGAAAATAGAGTTGGAGATAATCACATTAAGAATGTTAAGTCAATCGTAGACAAATATTATAAGTTTTCTCTCAATTGTAGTTCCTAGTTTTTATATAGTTACAAAACGCAATCTATGTGCATATGAATAAAATAGTAGAAGGAAAGCTGATTGTCTTTGTAGAAAATTCCAAAGTTGACAAATACACATAGAAAAGTTCAGCTTACAAAGCTAATTAGTAATCTTAGCAATGTCACAAAACATAATATCAACACATACAAATGGAACATGTTTCTATAGACTAACGTTAACTATGTGTAGTTTTTTTTTTAACTCTTAATTTTAGGGGCCCACCACCCAGCTCCCAAATAAATACACAGAGACTTATTCTTAATTATGAACATCTAACCTTAACTTGGCTTGTTTCTAGCCAGCTTTTCTAACTTAAATTTCCCTTTTCTCTTTAACTACGTTTTGCCTCTGGGCTTTTTACCTTCTTTATTCTATATGCCTACTTCCGTTCTTACTCTGTGGCTGGTTGTGTGGTTGTGTGGCTGGCCCCTGGCATCCTCTTCTCCTCCTTTTCTTGCTCTTAGCTCTTCTCATTCTTCTTTAGCTTAGATTTCTCCTACTTATTTTCTTTGCCTGCTAGCCTAGCCTATTTTTCCTGCCTAGCTACTGACCATTCAGCTCTTTATTAGATCAATCAGGTGTTTTAGGCAGGCAAAGTAACACAGTTTCACAGAGTTAAACAAATGCAACATAAAATAATGCAACACATCTTTGCATCATTGAACAAATATTCCATAGCATAAACAAATGTAACACATCTTAAAATAATATTCTACAAAACTATGTGAAAGTAAAATTTAAAACACAAAAATTTAACACAGAACAGCATTTATTCTGAATTATAAAATACCATTATCCCTATACAAAAAAAACTATATACAAACCTAAAATATGTACAGAATACATATATTGGGAAAACTACAAGATTTTAAATGGTAAAATAAAATATAAAATGAAATGCTATATTCACAGATGGACAACTCAATATTGTAAACACATCTACTCTATGTTAACATTGAATTCCTATCAAAGTTCTATAAGATGTTTGCAGTAGAATCCAGCTTAGTATAAAATCTGCACTGAGTGTTAAGGAAACTAGAATAGTCATAATAAATTTGAACAAGAAGAATAAAGTTGAGAGAAGTTCTATTGATTTTGAGTTGCTGTTTACAATCATTGAGACAGCCTGGCAGTGGTGCAGGGCTAGACCTATTTATCAGTGAATGGAGTAGAGCTCAGAAATAAAGCCATCCAAACACAGCCAACTCACATTTGAGAAACTGGCAAAAACAAGTCCATGAAAACAGGACCATCTCTTCATTAAAGAGCATTGAAATGATTTTATGTTGATTAAAAATTTTGGCAACCTCACCTTTTGAAAAATGACGCTAAGTTAAGGTAAAGAGTTAAACTGCACACTAGTTAATGTGACTATGATCCAGGTCTATCAGTGCAACAGAGGCAGAACCATACACCCACAAACCTTCACAAGGTGTTTCCCATACTTGACTTCCCTTCTGAATAGCTGGGATGAAACCACTGTGAGGATTCCTTATGAACCTTAGGTTGAAACTGGCAAAGTCACGAGGAAGTCAGTATTGGGAAGAACCACTTGTTCCTTTGGAATATCTGCTTGCACTTCACAGGAGAGATAAACTAGCTGTGATTGTATAATGAGAATTGGGTTTTAAAATCTGTTATAGCAGACCATTTTATCTTAGTTAATAATATAGTAGTAGACCTCAAAATAGTTCTGTATTTCTGCACAGCATCTTTATTAGTTAGGCATTCTCTACTTTGTCCACATACCTGCTAACGTGTTCTGATACTGTGTATCTCCAAAGTACAAACTGTGGAAACAGTGCTTCCTTCCCTAACAATTTTTGCCCCTGCTATAATTATAATCCAAGAACTTCGTTACTTACGAGTTTTCTTCCCACTCTACCTTAGTACAGTACCATAAGGTACTAGAAAGCAAAAAAACAAAAAACAAAAAAACAAAAAACCTAAAGGAAATTTATGTGATTTGTTACTTTTCTCCTCAATGTGGCAAAAATTCTAAGAGAATCAAGGGAGAAAAGGTGTATTTTGGCTCACTGATACAGAGAGATTTCAGGTCACACCAGTGATGATAATGAGGCAGGAAGGGCTCCTACAAGTGTGTCTTCACATGATTTAGACCAAGAAGCAGAGTTCAGGACTTGAACCAAGAACAGGAAAGAATTTTAAAGATGTCCCTTAGCTGGGTGGTGGTGGCACATGTCTTTAATCCCAGCACTTGGGAGGCAGGCCAGGCAGATCTCTGTGAATTTGAGGCCAGCCTGGTCTACAAAACGAGATCCAGGACAGGCACCAAAACTACGCAGAGAAACCTTGTCTTGAAAACCAAAAAGAAAAAGGTGTCCCTTAGTGATCAACTTTCATCAGCCATGCCCGACCCCATGAAGTCCCCACAGCCCTCAAAATATCACCACAGGCCAGGTACTGAAAGTTCAAAACTTGAACCTGCTGGGAATATTTCAGGTTCAAACTCTAACAATCTTTCAACAAATTAGCCTTCAAAATAGTGACATATGTTAATGTCTGAGAACTCAAAACAAGAGCACATGGCTAATTTTCAGATTCCAATCGTGATATAATGCAACTCTCAACCAAGCTCTTTTTGTATTGATGAAGGAAATCAGTTCATACTGCTGACAAGACTAGACCCAAGCATCTCTAGCCACGTAGAGAGACAAGGAGGAAAACAAGTTCTCAGATATTGACTTCCATTTGTAGAGAAGTGTGAGAAGCTTGCATATCTTGAATTAGATTATACGGCAATTGTCTACTTAGGAGGTGAAGACATAATGAAGATGTGGTTGGAAGCCCATCTCAGTGTTATAACCTGTAGCAGGAATCTTAAAAGTTCTTATTAATAAAATCAAACCTGAGGCCAGTTATTGGGGTCAATGCTGGTAGATCAGAGAGACAGGACAAGCCACAGCTATCTCACCTTGCCAATTCCTCAGCTGTCTTGTCTCCTCAGACTGGAGGCCTCTGAGTCCTCATCCGGAATAGGTCTCAGCTGAATTACTGCTCAAAAGCCTGAATACTTAACCAGCCAAATGCTTAACCAACCAAAAGCTTCTAGTTCTGGTCCTCACGCCTTATATATCTTTCTGCTTTCTACCACCACTCCCTGGGATTAAAGGCTGGCTTTCTGGGATTAAAGGTGTGTGTCACCATGCTTGGCTATTTCCAATGTGGCCTTGAACTCACAAAGATCCAGAGGATTTCTATCTCTGGAATGCTAGGATTAAAGGTGTGAGTGCCACCGTTTTCTAGCCTTTGTATTTAGTGGCTGTCTGTTTTCTGACCCCAGATAAATTTATTAAAGTACACAATATTTTGGTGAACACAATACCACCACATTTCCTCTCTTTTTGTCTAAAATTAAAAAAGCTTATAACTAATACAAGAAAAACTATCTTCAATAAGTATATGCAATATACAGTCAAGATTACATTAACAATGTCTAGTCCATTAACATTTGACAGATTCAGACAAAAAACTCCATTATATATATTAACAATGTCCAGTCCAGTAACATCTGATAAACTCAGACCAAAAAATTTTCATTACTTATCTTATTTAAAACAGGCAGTTCCTTTTTAAAAGTAGATTCCATAATCTCCCTTTTATCTTATCATATCCATATTTTCTCTGTTTTCTTTTCATAATAGATTCATTAGTCTACCTTTTGTCATTTTTATATCTTCCCCTTTTTCTTCAGTGTAGATTCAATGATCTACCTATTTATCCTATTATTTCTTTATCTTTTTTCTCAGAGTAGATTCAATGATCTATCTCATATCTTATTCTCTTTTTCTTTTTGCTTTCTAGGGGTGAAGATATCTTTAGGGAATCTTGAAAAGAAAATTTTGGGTTAATTTTCAAGTCCTGTATCATTTGTCCAGTCTCTGCATAAAAGGAAAGTTCAGGGCTTGTTTCAAGTCCTTGTTCAAGTAGTCTGTCAGGCTGGGTCATCTCAGCTAACCATCTCAAAATTGTCCCTGACCAGTTTGTAGTCCAAAGTCGATTTTTCCATGGTGTTAATCGGCTTAATGGCTTTATCATAGTCCATGTGGAATCATCTTTGTGGGATCCTGTCATCTTTTGAAGATTTCAAAGTCACTATTAGGCGTGTCATGGTTTCCTGCAGACTTTTTTTTTTTTTTTTGCCTCCTCTGTGGTTTGGAGCAATCACAGTCTGATAAATGTCTGTCTCTCGGAACCATGAACATTCTTCCCTAGAACAGAAAATCTTCACAACAATATCTCCCCACCATTTGTCTGCCAAACTTTTCCAAACTGACCTTTGCTGATGCTTTCTTGTAACATGATGGTCCTGGCAATTCTTCTCTGAACCAGCAGCAGTAAACCCTTCGTCCCAGGTAGCAGCATAACCGCAGTCACCAACATGATGAGGAGGAGCTGGCAACGTGGAGCAGTAGCCACTGCTTCCATGGTCCCACCACTGTTTGTGGCTCAGTCCGGGCCAAAGCTTCTCCCAAGCCTCCTAGGCCGGCCTCAAACTCGGATCCTACTGCCTCTGTCTCCATCAGCAAATCCTACCAGCCAGCGCCACCACAACCGGCCAAGTGTAGCTTGGGCCTGAGCTGGGGCTCACAAGGCCACAGCAAACAGCTTTTTCATGAATTCGTAACATGAACGTTGGGCGCCAGATGTAGCAGGAATCTTAAAAGTTCTTATTAATAAAATCAAACCTGAGGCCAGTTATTGAGGTCAATGCTGGTAGATCAGAGAGACAGAACAAGCCACAGCTATCTCACCTCGCCGGAATAACCCTCCTACCCATTCCTATGCCCTATACCTGTCTTGGAGAGAGACAACCCTCTGTACTCTAGAACCTCTGCGTGGGTAGGCGGCTTTTACTCAGCATGGCAGATATTGTTTCACTGAACCCCTTTACAGTACTTAGAATGTGAGACTCACTTCACCAGGACCCTTAGCTGTTATATCAGCATATGTACAAGTAGCCTATATATCCTGTCCCACATAAGTGACTCTCACACTCTCTTCTCAGACAAGCATGAACCCTCCCAGATGTGTTGTTGCAGTCCTCCTGACAAAGATCCAGACTCGTTACAATGTTAGGGTGGGGGCTAAGTGAAAAGTCCTTTGGATTGGGAATTCACCTTGCTACCTTTCTTTCTCGGTACTGCTCCGCATGTGTCTACCGAGCTTATCGTAGGTGGACCCTATGCTGGCACCAGCTTTGAACAGAGCATGTTCATTTCCTGCCTCCGTGTAACTCCAAATCTAGCCAAACACACTGGAAGAGAGTAAGAGGGAGGCCATTGCAGTCAGGAGTCACGCTTTCCTGCCAGGTGTCTGAACTGAAACGAAAACGCACATTTGCTTATTCCATCAAGAATTTGAATTAGCCGAGGGTATGATATTTAACATATGTCCTATGTTGTGTACATCGCATGTGTTATGATGCACTCACCTGCTTTCTTTTGGGAAGTTTGCATGTTGTTTCTTGGTCAGAAGTTACATTCTGTTTGTCGTTGTTTTCACTGCTAAGTGCAGCAACTGAACCTACTACATCCTCAAAAATATTTGTTCAGTCATTTCTGTAATAGTTCTGTAACCAGGATCCTGCTATCCTTCTCTTCCTTCCTATCCCTTTACCCTCCCAGTCCTTCCCCTCCCTTCCCCTTCCCTCTCCTCCTCTTTCTCTTTAATCTCTTCTCATCCTTTATTTCTTACCTTTTCAATCCTCAAATTGTATTTTTACTTAGCTTCCAAATTAACGATATTGTTTATATTTTCTATATGTACATCTTTGCACTTTTGCTCATAGTCCACTGGACATTATTTCTAATGGCAAACTGTAGTGTCCAGCTTCTCCTTCTACCTTTTGTTATTCACAGAGACGGATAGAAGTGTGTCAGAATGGTTGCCCATAGGTTTATTAACCTTAGTGGCAATGCCTTCATTCATCCCATTGTTTCAAAACCCACTCATTCATACACATACCAGATGAAATAAACTGCAGCATGTACTCTAGAAAGGACCAGCAAACTCAATGACTGTTCACAGACAGAAGACTTAAACAGAAATTGAACAGAACATCCTTCCCCTGTGGGAGAATCCCAAGCAGTAGAATGTATATGTAATCGAGTCCCAGAAAAAGAATGCAACAGACAGAATAGCTCCAAAAATAAACAGTAAAATTTCTCTTTGCTGAAAATAGCGAAGCATCAATGTTAAAAGCCAGCAAATCCCAAGAAGAGTAAATTCACTGAAACCACACATATGCACAACACATTTAAAACTGCTGGATACAGAGAGAAGTCCTAAAATAAGAACAAAGAGGGGATTCTTAAAAGCAAAGTCGAGGAGAATTGGGGAGGGATGAGTTATCACAGGCGGGTGAACAATGAGATTAATGTGCATTGTTTTTCAGAAAAAATGCAAAACAGTATAATGGCATCTTCCAATTACAAAAGATTAAAAGCCAATTTGGATTTCAATATCCGGCAGAAATATATTTAAAAAACGTAAGGTAAAATGGAGACAGTTTTGAATAAATACAAGCTAAGAATTCAATTTCAGCAAGTGTATGATTTGCCAAAGCAAGTGCTTCAAGTGGAAGTGAAACCATACAAGTTGGAAACAATAATTGTGTAAAGTAACTGGTTATTAACGTAAAAGACAGTTAATTATTTAGATAATGATCCTTGAATATATATATATATATTTACCACTTAAGGTTAGTTTGATTTACTAAAATCTTTTATTTGGTCTTCTAAACATTCTGCAAAGAACTGTTTAGCCCAGTGATTATCATAGATCTCTAGATTACTTTTCCCTTTCATAACCTTATCTCATAATGCTGGCCTCATTTAAAAGGAGAACCATGTCTTCCTTGTCTACTTTATGGAAGAATTGTATGGAATTGCTGTTGTAACATTAGCCTGTGAAATGACTCTCGTTCCATTTGATTTCAGTTTATTTAGAGCACTTTACTTTATCCATTATTCAATAACTTTATGATACAAATTATGTCTACACGGAATTTGACTACTGAACCAGTGTTTCAAAAATTGTTACATTAAAATACCTGCAGGTTGTGGAGTCCAGTCCCAATGGATACATCTACAAAACAATCCCCACACCCAAGTTCAGGGGCATTACAGAAGAGGAGTATAAACATTCTGAGAATTTGCTGTGAGATTGTGTCTCTTAGCAGTATCAGATGCTACACCGAGAAATCTCACCAACATGACTGTCTAAGCAAGAGTTGAACAAGGATGACACCAATGAACACACCAAAATGGACCTAGAAAAGCCCAGGAGGCCTCAAGCCTACCCAGAGAACTAAAGGCAACTAAGAAAAGCTGAGAGTGAGAGAAATATTTTCTCCAATGAAGAGCACACTAAAAGTTATCCAATACCAAATCAGCCTGAAAACATATACATACATTACACAGATTGAGCAGAGTATACACAGGAATATACATCTATAAATATATACATGTAACAATAACTAATTTAAAAAGAGCCGTGAATATGAAGAGAGCACGAGGATACATTGAAGGGTTGGGGGAGAAAAGGAAGGGGAAATGATATAATTAATTATACTCTCAAAAATAAAAAATAAGTCACAAACTACAGTATCTCCAGTGACTCCCAATTTGGAAATCCCACCAGTCCATGCATTTTGCTTTTAGCAAATCTCAGTAAACTTTGCAAAGCTTAGGGACCTAACCCGGTGAACAAGATACTCAGATCTTGATGTAGCAACTTTGTTAATGTGATCCACTTACCTTATTACATTATTTTACATACACAACCCATGAATGAAAGGCTCAGGAAAGCCTCAGCTGGATTTTGTAAAAAAGTAATGTAACTGCTTTGCTAGCTCCCTGGCCATCTTGGTGCTGCTCTTGGTTGGAGCATCCCACACCTAAGGTAGAAAGATGGCCCCAGGAAAGAATATGGAAATAGTCTCTAGAGTTGTTCACTTGTTTTGAAACGTGGGAAGTGTGTGTTGGGGTACAAGAGACTCTGAAGATGATCAGACAGGCAAACTAAACTGGTCATCCCTGACAACTGTGCAGCTGTGAGGAAATCTGGACTAGAATACTATGCCATGTTGGCTAACACTGGTGCCCAATACTACAGTTGACAATAATATTGAACTGGAAACAGCATGCAGAAACTATTACAGAGTGTATACACTGGCCGTCATTGATCTAGGTAATTCTGATATTCTTAGAGGTATGTCAGAACACTCTAGAGAAAGGTAAACCCAGCAAAGTTTCTCTTTACTAAACCTTGTCAGAACCAAGGGAAACACAACCAATGACCAATTGATTTAGTAAGTGATGTTCCACCCAATCCAGGGCTCAGAGATGCACAAGTTCCAGAACTCTCATAAAATTTCAATTATTTATCTGTGTGCAAGGATGAAATATTTACAAACCTCTGGTGAGAATCTATATTAAAAATGATTTAGCTTCAATATGTTTTTGTTCTTGCTCTTGTTTTATGTGCTTTTTATATTTAAGATTAAGGTATCACAAACTCAAACAGCTGTAGGAGCAGGAAGGAAAAAAAAATCTGCTGACATTTGTCTTTTTATGGCCGCGTTCAGTCACGAAAAATCTGTCTGGAATTCTTAGAGTCTGGTGAGGAAAATAGTCAAGATAGTAGACCAGAATTAGTCCTATGCAAACATGAAGTGTTCTGACCCTTCAGCAACCCTTCTTATCACAGACACATCCGATACACCCAGTGACAAACTTGATTAGCATATACGAAACCAAAGACCTGAAAACCAAAGGGGCCATAGTCAAAACATTTTAGTGGAATATTGGAATCCTTTTAAAGTTAAAACTAATGTAAACCAATAATGCAAACAATGCTCCCAGAATTAATTATTCATGAGACAAAATGGAACAAAGAGAACAAATATAATAAAAGATTTTGCCTGGAACAGCAAGACCTCCTGTAACCCCAGCTATTCAGAAAGATAGACAGGTCTGGATCACAAATTCAGCCAGCCAGGATACAGAGTAAATTCAAGGTCAGTCTGCACAGCTGTCTCAAAATGAAAAGAAAAGAGAAAAGAGAGAACTGAGTATATAGCTCAGAAGTTAGCATGTGAAGGCTCTAAGTTCTATCCCTGGTATCATAAAAAAAAAAAAAAAGAAAAAGAAAAAGAAGAAAAAAATCGGCAAACCTTTAAAACTGTAGTACAGAGGCTGGAAGAGGGCTTGAGAACAAGCATGAGAACCTGAGTTCGAATCCCTAGCACATACATTAAAAAAAAACTGTCGTGACCACTCATGCCTATAATGTCAGCAATGGAGTACACGACCAGTGGATGTTGTGAGCTCCTGGCCTGCAAGTCTAGCAAAAATATAGACTAGTGAATAGTCTAGATTAATAAGAGACCTTCTTTGCAAGGAGTAAGACAGAGAGCAACAGATGAAGATACTTAAATGACATTTCTTACATCTCTGCATGTGTGCATGTGGGTCCCTGAAGACACACACACACACACACACACACACACACACACACACACACACACGACCAATCACTTGAATAAAATTATGCGGCTCTCTCTACAAGCTGTTTGTGATCCAAATGATCACTGAGACTCTGTAACTGTAGATCTTATGAGTCTGAACCAAGTGATAGGGAATGCTAAAACCCATGAGACACCTGCCCCTGTCCCTTGGACAATATCCCATCCAGTAGCTGCAGGGCCTGACATTGGGTGTCCTGCCTCCCTCATTTATCTACCAGCAGACTCTCCTGCCCTGTGGACAGGTCTCTGACTGTCCCGTCTACACGGAATTTAAATGCTACAGACTGTGCTGAGAGACTAATGGGTCGGAAGAGATTGTTCGTTCCTCCCTGCCTGCTTCTCCCACAAAGGGAACCGTATTTATTGCTTTAATTAGAGCACCAAGCTGTAGAGGAAATGGGAGTCTTCAACTCCTCTCCTGACAGATTCAAACTGGGGAGGCAACTTGGAGAATTTTGTGCAGCAAAAAGCAGGAGCTAGATAATTAGCACCGTGTGGTTAATGGTTTTACAAAGTGGGGGTGGTGGATGAGAGAGGGGTGGGAGGTGATGAGCCATCTAAGCATCTTTCACCAACTTCCAACAGTTTAAAGTGGCTCCCCCAAAATAAGTCGTGGCGTTTGAAGAATTTTGTTCAGTGAGAGTCAGCTCAGATGCTGTCATTTGGGAGGAGGAGCGGTGTTATGTTCATCTTACCTGCAAGCCACTGTCATGAATTGCTGAGCTGGCTTTCTCTGTGTGTTGAAAGGAAATAATAATTCCCTACAATTATTCCTCCAGGGAGAATTAAATTTGCCAACCCATTAAGGCAAGAAAAGACCAAGTTCCCTAAGATATTTTGGGAATTCCAGCGAGTCTCAATAAGTCATAGTTTTTAAACATAATAACTGGAGTGATTCCAAGAGTGAGTTCCCAAATCAGTTAATGACTGTGAGGTCTGTGCAGGCCCATCGAATAGAAGCCAGGCATTATGCTAAGTAGCTACACCAGGCCTCCATGTTAAATCTGGTGCTAGTCTCTTATTTGTATCTCTGCTTTGCTGAGAAAGAATAGATGTTTTTATTGATCTCTAGCAGCTCTAACATAATTACAGTATACTTAATTGTAATACTTTTATAAATTCTGAATAAGATCATGTTTCATTCATGTATTCATTCAGCAAGCACAACATCAGAGCCACTTTGTATTAAATATTTGAGCTACAATGATAAAGAACAGTGACCATAAACCTAGTCCTCAGAGCTTTACAGTTAGACTGAGGTCATACTATACCCTTAAAGATATTCAATACCTTTCTAGACTCTTCTCTCTGTAGACTAAAGCAGCCATAGATAATACAGAAGAAAAGGGCAGACTGTGCTTCAGCAAAGCTTTATGAATATAAGTGTTAAATTTCACATAATTGTTACATATTAAGTGTTATAATTGTTATGAAATTTTCTGACAACTTAAAAACGTGGAGCTATACTTTGCTGATTAAGCTATTCCAAAATATTTGCCTTCTAGATTTTGCCTGTCGCCTAGAGTTCCTTGATCTATGAGCAGTCGTTCTCAACCTTCCTAATGCTCTGACCCTTTAATACAGTTCTACATGTTGTTTGATGACCCCCTCCCCAACATCAAAATTATTTTCATTGCTACTTCATAACTGTAATTTCTACTGTCATGAATTGTAGTGTAAATATCTGTGTTTCCAATCGTCTTTGGTGTCCCATGAAAGGTCATTCAACCCAAAGGCAACCCACAGTTGAGAACCTATGTCTAGAGTTAGATAAAGAACAGATGCAGTCACTGAGCTGAATGCTCCATGAAGGGGCATATGGCAGGAATATAACATCTTTGTAGAGTGTTTGCCAGTATGCAGGAACCCTGGATTTGATCCCTTGAAGAGCATCCATTGAGTATTGTGGCTCACACCTGTAATCCAAGTGTTCAAGCTATGGTTGTAAGAGTATCAGAAGTTAAGTCATCTTCAGCTACATAGTAAAATCGTGTTCAACATGATAATACCAGTCTCAGAGAAAAGAAGAAAGCGGAGGGGTAAAATACAAAGTGGCAGAAGTGACTGCATGCCCACAGCTGCATGACTATTAGACATTGGAACTGGAAGAAACTTCCAGAAGGCCTTGAATGATCTTCAAAGGGTACTTGATTCCCTTCAGGTCATTTTTCAACTAGCTGGTCCAGCCTCCTCCAATGACAGGCCTACACCTCCCAAGTTCTCAAGATAGCTTTTTTCACTATTGAACAGAGATATATGCACCCACTTATATACCATCATTAAATGAATATACAATACACAAATAATTAAGGATGCTTAATCCTTGTTTTTTCCTATTTGTAAGACCTCAGAAAAAATAATCAATTTTTCAAATTGAAGAAAGCAATCCCACTGCAATTAAATTATATTTATTAGTCAATGATATCATTTGCCTACTTTTGCCATATAATTCAGTTCTTCTAAATGAAAGTAATAAAGATGCACTACGATGTTTCCTCTCTTTCTGATTGGCTATATATTCAATATTAGCCCATTCGTTTACAGCACAGAGAAAATTAAAAAAAGCCAAGGAAAAGGCAATTAGATTGTTTCCTTTTGATGGTTGCTCGAACACATTTGCATAATAATAACAATGATGTGCCAGTGTGCCCTATTAAAATTAATCAGCTTTTGTGATAAGGTTTAGGAACATAGATATAGCTAATCCCAAATGTGGCATTACCTTCATTACAAAATAATATTGCCTAGGCTAGCTGGTATCCTAATCTTTCCTGAGTTTCTTATTTTTGTACAGCTATAAGCAACTTTAAGAGTTGATTCAGTCGTACCAAGAAGGACCAAAGTACTAGGTCAAAATTTTTACTGTATGCTTCTTGCCCTCCTCTCCTCCTCCCGGGTGTGTGTGTGTTGTGTGTGTGTGTGTGTGGTGTGTTGTGTGTCAGAGAGAAGAAGAGAGAGAGAGAAGAGAGAGAGAGAGAAGAGAGAGAGAGATTGCACCTTGAGCACTGTCATAACTGACATTGTGCCATGTACTGAATAAAACAGATTTAGAGCCAACAGACTGTAGCAAACAGTATGCTTATTCACACAGTATTTCGATAACTAGATAACTTTGCAGAGAGACACTTTTCACGGCATCTGAGTCTGATTTATTCATTGTAAGATGAAAGTAATAATGCACATTTTGTAGTCGTCAGATGAACATGTTAGCAAACAGTGTGAGATAATCTTAGTACTCAAATCTTATTCTCTTCTCCTCTGTTCCAGCCTTTGCCAAATTACTTCTAAAAGCTAATAATGGGCAAAGTGGAGGAAGAAGGAAGAAGAGCGGGAGCTGGGTACGCGGGGAGGAAAATCTCAAGCTGGAATACAAAGCATTATCTAAGACATTTACTCTATGGTCCTATTAAATTAAGCCTTTCCTTAGAGGAATTTAAAATATTACTGTAATATGATTAAATATTTAGCCTAAAAGAAAATATCCCCTTCTCAACTGGAGGTGATTGCAAAGAAGCCGGTTGGCCTGGTTCTGTTAAAATGAAAATGTTGGGGGCCAGGAGAAATGCTCAGCCACTAGCTGAGTGCTCCTCCAGAGACCCAGTTCAGGTCCCAGCACTCACATACTGTTTCATAGCCATCTGTGACTCTAGTTCCAGAGGACCTCTGTGGTCACCAGGCACACACATGATCACACACATACATGCAGGCAAAATACTCAAGCACATAAAATAAAATAAGTATAAAAAGCAAAATGTTGGTTTAAGTATGTGAGAGTATCTCCAAATCTAGTAAGAAACAAAATCATGTATTCCTGAAATCAGGATGTTAGAGCATTAAAAGTTGTGCACAAGACTCTGGGATGGTAGCTGAAGTTTTTAATGTGAGCCTGTTCTGCACTCTTAGGTTGTACTCTTAAGCAATGTCAGTCTTTTAGCCTTGTATCATAGACATAGTGCCACTATTACCTTCAGTTTGATAATGAGAAACTGAGGCACTTGGACCCATGATGAATAATGGCAAAGTCAGGCTCTGATTCAGAACACCTGTATTCTGCACTCTTCAATACATCCTCCACTCCTTCTATGTCCTTCATTCTTCCTTTCATTTCAGCAGAGAAAAGCAAGCCATACAAGCCTGAGAAGAGAGATCCCCTGTGTAAAAGCCAAGAATACATGGCATGAGTGCAGAACCCTAAGTCTATGACGGATGCCAGGAAAGGAGCTGACATCCTCAGCTCCCATTCATTTGGAGTGAAGGGATCCAGTTTTTCAAGATTAGCAGATACTCACTAAACATGACCCAATATCAGATAACCTTATTAGTGCTGAAGTCACCACAGTAAAAAGTTGCCAGTCCTCAGGAGTTTGAGCAGAGATTAGAGTTAAAGGTCACTGTCTGGGAAAAAACTGCAGAAGCCTTATCTGAAAGAAAGAAAGAAAGAAAGAAAGAGAAGAGAGAGAGAGAGAGAGAGAGAGAGAGAGATGATGAGGGATGGAAGGAAGGAAGAAGAAGGAAGAAGAAGGAGAGGAGAGGAGGGGAAGGAGGAGGAGGAGGAGGAGGGAGGGAGGAGGGAGGAGAAGGAAGGTAGATAAGTAGGGAGAGAGAAATCAAGAAGCTTCAAGTCTGTGTTGTGATGTTGAACAGTCTCTCCTCCCTCTGAGAAAAGACTCACCCACCAGCACCCTCAGAATGTGGTCTTACCTAGAAGTAGGATCTTTGTAGATTTGATTGGTCAGAGTAGAGACAAGACCACACTTGAAGAGAGTTTTGCTGCATCCAACAAGATGTCCTTTAAAGATGCAGTGTCACACAGTAGAGAACCTTGTGAAGTTATAGTAGTAACCAGAAGGATGTGTCTGCAGTCAATGAGTGGCTAAGGGAAGCAGACAGTCTTTTAGAGGACACCCCACTAAATCCTCACTGTTTCAGAGTGCACATGCATGCATGCCATGTCCCCCAGATGTCCCAATCTTTTTTATCTATCATTCCCTTGACCAATTTTTAGAGTCCTGACTTCTCTAAATTACCCTGCAATTGAAGTTGCTGTTTTCTCAGGTTAAAATGTGCTGTACATTCCTAGGAAGGAGCATCATCTTCCGACATCATTCAGAGGCACCTGATGTTGTCGTGTGTTTCTGGTGATGTGATCCCCATCATTGATAAGTTCTGTCTGACAGAGTTTTCTGATTATAAATGTATTCACCGCTCATAAGCAACAACAACAACAGACTGGAATCAAACTATGCAAATATCTATTTCTTTTATCGTCATCATCACTGCCATTTCTTTATCATGTGGATGCTGTGTATATGGTGATGTGGCATCCATGTTTCACGTGTATTGTGGTGCCTGTGTGCCCAGTGAGGCCTGAGACTACTGTCAGGAGTTTTCTCTAATTATTCTTCATGTTATGCATTGAGATAGCTCTCTTCAATTGAAGCCAGATCTTGCACAATCAGACTAGTGTTAGACAGCAAACCCTGTCTCTACCACAGAGTGCTAGGATCGCAGGCAGGCTGTCACATCCACTAGGCATTTAAGTGGGCTCCAGGGATCCGAACTCTGGTATTTAGAGTTTTCCAGAAAACATTTTATCCACTGAGCCATCTCCTGGCCGCCAAAAATCCTACTTCTGTGTAAAATTTACCTACTAATTTTAGCATTCATTGATGGGTCTGGGCAAAACATCCTGGAACCAAAGTCTAATGCATCAGGACTTGTCTGTCATATTTCAAATGTTCTATAAAGTTCCATGATTAAAGGGATAGGAAGAATAAACAAATAGGCAAATAAATTAGTAAACGAGAAAAGAGAGCCTATTTAAAGACCCATAAACATAAACAGTAGGGAAAAATGGATTATTCAATAAATAATGTGGAGATAATTGGCTATTTGGATGAGCATAAAGTTGCATCTCTATTTTAAGTGTACACAAATACACATTCAAGTATGTAAATACAAAATTAAATTATACACTAGAAGAAATTATAGGAGACTAGTTATATAATCTTGAAAGAGAACATTTGGCTAAACATGACTCAAAGCGTGAAGGCTTTCAGCATTGTTTGAAGTATTAAAACTAGAAACATATGCTGTTCTATAGAAGCATAGTTAAATTAATTACAGTATCCATATGAAGGATAACAACACAGCTGTTTAAAAAGAATGGGAATCTCTATGTGTTCTGATGCCTAAGAATCATGTCTTAATTAAAGTAAAAATAAAATTATAAATGAAAAGATTCACTAAAGACCCATGGAAAAGTGAGTTTCTTTAAGGATCCATAAAGTCTAATAATGAGAATGAAATACGTTGTATGCATAAGTTCAGAAACCTTCACTAAATCATTCTGTTCCTGTTATTTTATCCTATGGTGAACATAAAAATCCAGGAACATTTTTTCACAGTTATCTTAGAAATATCGTAAAGCTGGTGAGATGCTCAGTGGTTAAGATCAGTTGTGTCTTACAGAAGAGTTCAGTTCCCCTCACACACATTAGGCTCACAAGTGCTTGTAACTCCAGCTCCAAGGATCTGACACCCTCTCGTTGGTTTCCATGGGCGCCTGCATACATGTGCCACAGACACACACACATGGAGGAGGTCTAAAAAATCTTTAAGAAGCGTATCGAAGAATAAAAGGTTTGATATTTGGCTAACTTGAATGTTAAAAAGTATTAATATAAATACAGCAAATAAAATGTAGCACATGAATACAATATGTATCATCATACCTTACCAAAAATGAATAGGAGAGACGACAGAAGTATCTCTATTGACTCAAACATGTTCATTTGCTCAGAATAATGTTGGAAAATATTTTCATATTCATTTGACTTGTGTGTGTGTGTGTGTGTGTGTGTGTGTGTGTGTGTGTGTGTGTGTGTAAAGAGTACATGCACATCCTGATGCATGTGTGGAGTCAGAAACAACTTAAGGAGTCAGGATATCTCCTCTCCACCGAGTGATTTCCACGGACTGACCTCATGTTTCCAAACTGGGTCCAAGCACCTTTTCCTGACAGTCATACTGCTGGCCCTTGAAATACAATTTTAAGTGGCATGCAAAGATATAATACAGACTATAGATATTCCATGTAAAATGTAAAATGCCAGGAAAGTGAAGAACTTCAAACTGTGTACTTGTTTGGAATACACAAGGCCTTTGATCAAATCCATAGTCCCACAAAACAATATACAAATAAACAGAAACAAAAAGATTCTTATACTAACTTCAAAAATATATGATGGAATAAACTAAAGAAAAAAAAAGTTTAACAAAAACTAGTAGTTATTTCTTATGATGGTGTGTTGTGCTCATCTCCGTATATCCCTTCATGCTTTTCTTCATTGTATGAATTTCTCCTCCATATTAATTTTAATGTCAGAAAAATTATCATTTGTCTTAAAAGAAGAGAATAGCATAATTGTCAGATTCTGCTCTTTTGATGGATATTATGTTCAATACTGTCAGTAGCCTCATAGTCCCGAGACAACAAACAAAAGTTTGCCTTTAAATCTGAAAATGACCCATAAATTGACAGATTCTGAAAAGCAGTAAAAATGATGTTAAGGACTGAAAGATAATTGATGCCTTGGGTTTGTACAGCATTCTTTTATGAGGAAAATTGTGATCATGATATATTTTGAGTCAGTAAGACTAAGACCACCAGGTGAAAATAAAAAATCTAAGGAAATAAATGCTAAGAAGCTGAAAGAAGAGGAAGCAACTGAGATATCAATAAGGTGAATTGTGTGTGTGTGTGTGTTGTGTGTGTGTGTGTGTTGTGTGTAATAGAATGTATGTGTGTATATGTGTGAGAATGTGTATGTGTTATGAGACTGTGTGTGGAGAGAGAGAAGAAATGAGAGAAGAAGAAGAAGAGAAGAAGAAGAAGAAGAAGAAGAAGAAGAAGAAGAAGAAGAGAGAGAGAGGGGGGGGAGAGCGAGCTCACTTGGTTGCTTATTTTGTTAGAGAAGCCAGGGATGGTAGACCAGTTCTTTACTACCAGGACCCAAGAAGCAGAGGCATGAGAATCTCTGTGAGTTTCAGGCTAGCCTGGTCTACATAGTGGTCTAGCACAGCCAGAACTACATAGCCAGACCTTGTCTCAAAAGAGGAAGAGAAGGAGGAGTAGGAAGAGGGGAGACTAGGAGTGGGTGGAGGAGGGGGAGAAGGAGGCAGCTGGTAAGTCTGTTCAGAGAGAAAGTTACCACATGGCTAGAAAAGAATAATGAGTTGCTTCTCAGGTGACTCCAGGATTCCTTAACAGAAACCTTTCTTGCTACTTATGAAAGTTCAAGTTTTTTTATTTTTATTAAAATTTTAAAATTATTTTACATACCAACCACAGTTTCCCCTCACGTTTCTCCTCCCAAACTCCTTTATACCCCTCCCTCATCCACTCCTCAGAAAGGGTAAGGCCTCCCATGGGAGTCAACAAAGCATGGCATATCAAGTTGAGGCAGGACTCAGCCTCCTCCTCACCCACCGCTCCCAGAACCCCTTCATCACAGCTGAGATAAGCATCCAACCATAGGAATAGGTTTCAGAAAGTCAGCTCGTGTGCCAGGGACAGATACTGGTCCCACTACCAGGGGCCCAAAAACAGATCAAGCTACACAACTGTCATCTATAGGGCCATCTACCTACAGGGCCTAGGTCAATCACAGAGGGAGAGCAATGAATGAGGTATTTTGATAGAGGAGGCCATTATGGTTAGGGTTAGGGAGAAAATGGGTGCCAGGAAACTCCCAAGAATCCACAAGGATGACCCCAGCTAAGACTATAAGCAATAGTGGAGAGGGTGCCCGAACTGACCTTCTCTTGTAATCAGTTGGTGACTACCCGAATTGTCATCATAGAAACTTCATCCAGTAAAATGGTTGAAGCAGATGCAGAGATCCACAGCCAAGCAACAGGCCGAGCTCTGGGAGTCCAGTTGAATGTTCTCTAATCACTAAGAATGTCAATAAGAAGTAAATGGAAAAATGAAGGATTAGATGGTGAAAAATCCTTGCCAGACTTCAGATCCTCAGAAATGGAGACAATGATTGTGAAGTCAGTAGAATTAGACATGTCAACACTCAGTTCACAGACTGATTTGGGAACTCAACAGTCCAGAGACTCTGCAAATTAGATTTATTCCAAGTTGCTAGTCATATAAGACTGATGAGTAGATATTGAGAATCAGTAACTGTTCAATATAATATTTTCATGTCCACTAAAAATATTATCAGTTATTTTGTTCTACCTTTTGTGCCAATGACTCAAGTCACTCTGGGACCACAGAGATCATGCCATTGATTTGGTGTTCATAAAATTTCGATTACATATTATCTAGCTATCTCCTTTTTCTCCCACTCTTTATTTCCTATCTAGACACTACTGTAACCGTATTTCCCCTATATTTCCCATCTATCCACTACTGTAACCATATTTCACCTAGTTGCCGAGGTTAGTAATGGGGGGGGGGTCCTTTAAGCCTTACCTCATTTTCTCATATCATTATAATTTAAGCATTTATGTCACACTAAAATCCACATTGAAATTGCCTCTAAACTTTGGATAATGAACTGGGCACTTGACATGTGCCTGAAATCTCAATATGCAAGAAGTATGGGCAGGAAAATGTAGAGATCAAGCCCATTGTAGGCTATCCAAAGACTTTGAGGTCAACCTGAACCACATAGCCAGACCCTATCTCAAAAACCTTAAAACAAAACAGAACAACACAATAAAACAGAGATTGAGGGGTGTAGTTTAGAATAGAATTCTTGTCTAGCATGTGAGAGAACCCATCTTCAATTCCTAACACTGTAATAGATAAACGGAATTAAAATGCTGGCATTAAAGGGTAGGCCTTTAGGAAATGTTTATGTTATAAGAGTGGAAATCTTGTCAATGGGATTGGTGCCATTATAAACTACACCCTGGAGATCGCCTAGCCCTCTTTAGCATGTAGATGTTAAACAATAACAAAATCTCCCCTTTTAATAGAAATAAAAAAGTTTGTCATTAGCAGATACTGGATCTGCTAGTGTCTTTGTGTTGAATGTCCAGTTCTCAGAAGCATGAGATGTACATATCTGTTCTTCATAAGTTCCCTGTTTTGTAACAGAAACTTGCGTTGACCAACACACAGATCAGTGTGGGTGTCAATCAAAGCTTTGGAGAAATACTTTGTGCCAGTTCTCCAAAATGATGCACCTGCCCATGATTCCTCATTCTTATCTTCTGCCTGGCCTTTGACAATTTCCTTTTTCAATCACTCTTGTGCAATAAATTCATCTAACCCTACTGGAGACTATATACCCCAGTTTTCAAACCAAAGTCTTATATTAAAAAATACTTTGGATGAATGATTGGATGAATGTATTTTATGAATAATACAATTTCAATATGATGGTAAAATTTATGAATGAATACTTGAACAAATAGAACTAAGAATGGAATTATTCTATGTTCCTTATACAACAGGTAAGAAATGGGATATTGCTTACAAGTAAACTCTAACATCATAGAGCAGTCCCCAAAAGTTTAAGTGAAAGGTTTACATTTTAAGATGCTAGAAAAGAAAACATAGCATCAAAAATAAATTAGCTTATGAAAAGCCAAGCAAACAGGGACACAAGATGTAAAGATGCAGAAGAACTAAATAAAAAATTAATGCTATAGTAGAGGTTAGTCTTGTAATATTTTCCTCATATTAAATGAGGATGTTCTAAGTATAGCAATTAAAATATAGATATGACCAGAGTAAACAAGAAGCCAGACCCAACTCCAATCTTTCCATAAGAAAACTAATTTAAATTGGGACATAAAGAGATTAAAATGAAGCCCTGATAAAAAAAATACATCATTTAGTCACTTTAAAGTACTTTTTTAAAAAGTCACTGTGTATTGCTTATTGTTTAAGTGTGCATGTTGGAGGGATATGTGAAGATGAGTAGGAAATACCCACAGTGGCCAGAAGAGGCTGTAGAAATGGTAGAATAGGAGTTACAGGTCATAGTGAGCTGCCTGGTATGGACACTGGGAGCCAAATCTGGTCCTCTGTAAAAATAGGATAAATAAATAAATAAATAAATAATGTTGGACCCCAAAGTTTAGGGTCTCAAGTGGGTGCCCCAAGAACCCAGACTCCAGTCCAGTTGATGCACAGCACGAGGTTTTTTTAATTGAAGCTTCTGTGCAGAAGGGCAAACTCTGCTCCAAAGAGCAAGAGCCGCATCTTACTGCAGCCACATGGGGGCTTTAAAAGGAAAAACCCACAAAAGCCATAAGGTTACAATTCCCATACAATTTCATTTCACAAGATCATGGTCTGGTTACAGAGTGATCACAGAGGGGGTACAGTTAAGTCAACAGGTACATTCTTCCTGAAACCTCAAGGGGGGATATCAGGGCGGGAGTGGAGTTACACAAAGGTCACAGTGGTCCTTCCTGGAACACCTGCAACTATCCCAGTCACAGTTGAGCACATCTCTTTAACAGAAATCTCTTTACATTGTTACATTGTAGGGGTGGTTGGATAATGGCTGAGTCAGGTGGCCCTTGAACTAGTTTTTTGTTTTCTCATTTCCTGGTGCTTGAAGTCTTCTCTTTTCCTGAGGCTTGGGGTGTAAGCCTGAAGGCTAGGGTCTTTCAATAAAAAACAAGGAACAAATAAAATATAAATAAAAATAAATAAAGAGCTAAAAGAAGGAACAGTGGGTGACTTAACTACTGAGCCATCTTTCTAGTTCCACCACTTAGTTGCTTTAAAAGTAAATAGTGGAAGTAATAAAGTTAATGAGAAAGTAGAATCTGGAGCAATGAATATTCTCAAGAGTAAGTAAAAAGTGATACAATGTTTAGTTCTCCAGGAAAGATAAATGAGTATACATGCATCCAACTATGGAGCTTGATGACTCATATAGAAAACACCGATAGAACTGAAGAGAGAAATTGAGAAAACCTTATTAGGCTGCACTAATTGCAAACTAAATGGCTCATTTCAGGGACACAGGGTCTTGCTACATAGCTCTGTCTGGCTTCGAACTTGTGATCTTCCTGCTTTAGCCTCCAGAATGCTAGGATTATAGCTGTATGCTATCATACCCAGATAGTCAGTTGCATGTAATGTGAAGGAGGCTGTCTTTTCAATGGCACTCTTAGGGTTAAATTTCCTGCCTTCTACTTCACACGCTTTCTTTATTTAAAGAGCATCCATATGCTCTCTTTCCTTATGAACTACTTGTTCTCTGGACAGAGACATTCCATCTACTACTTGGTAGTGTGGTAATCTTTGGTGTGTTTGTCCCAACCCTCCCAGGATGGAACTTCCTCCATATGAGCGAGTAGGGTAAATGATTAGGACCCCAGTATTATTAGAATGCTCTGCCTGGGAGACCCTGTGAACTATGAGTGGAGTCAGGGTATAGACAGGAAGGGGACTCTGATCCCTTGAGCAAATTCCAGAAATGTAATCCAGTGCTTGGATCGAGAGGAAGTATGGAAACCCTTAAGGCCTTCTCTGTCCTGTGAGATACTGTAGGTCTTGCTTGTAACAGAGAAAAAAGGGAGTCCTATTTTTATAGCCATGCCCACTGCAGGGGATGTCCACTAGACTGTGGTGCAGGTCAGAGAGGGGGCGGGGGCTCGCCATGGATCAGATGTCAGACTCATCTGTCACCCTGAGCTTTAGCAGATGTTTTTCTGCAAAAGCTTTTTTGTTTGTTTGTTTTTGGTTTTTTGTTTTGTTTGTTTTGTTTGTTTTTTCAAGATAGGGTTCTCTGTGTAGCTTTGCGCCTTTCCTGGAAATCACTTGGTACCCCAGGCTGGCCTCGAACTCACAGGGATCCGCCTGCCTCTGCCTCCCGAGTGCTGGGATTAAAGGCGTGCGCCACCACACCCGGCTGCACCACCACCGCCCGGCCTGCAAAAGCTTTGTTACTCCTTTGGGAATACTTTAAAATATTGGCAAATAGAGAAATGGATAGCATGTGTCCCATCCATTTCTCTCAGTCTGTCTCTCTCCACATCACTGTGAATGTATCTGTCTATACCTCTATATCCATATACCCTAGGCAATGATGCTCATTTCTCAGTGTGTGTCTCCAGATTTCCTCATCCAGCCACCCTGGTGGAACCTTTAGGAGCTTTTGATGGAATATTAAATTCTGTGTTACACAGATGCCCGAGTGGCTATAAAGAATCCTACATGGAGTTGAGATGATTCAGGGAGTTAGAGCCAGAAGTAGTTGTGAAATATTAGTCCCCATACAAGCCCTGAAAAAACATTGGCATGTCTAGTATAAAAAGTACATATGAGGAAGAGGGGTCAATTTCACCCTTCTGGTCTGAAGGAGGAAGAATCATTCAGGACATGACATCTTTGAGATGGAGGCATCTTTCTTGTGGGTGTATTCCTCAAAGGATATGTTCTGAAGAGAGCTGAACCAAATTTTCACATGGGTCTCCAAGTCTGTGCTACCCTCTTAAAAGAAGATGAGAGACCATAATAAATGGGAGGAACTCACATTTTTTTGGTTTTGGCAAGGAATAAAAGTTTCCAGAGCCTAGGAATGTGGTGGTATTGTGTTCCCCAAAATATTGTGAACCCTAATAACTTTATCTGGGTCAGAGACAGAGCAGCCACAATATTAAACATAAGGATAGGCAGTGGTAGCATTCGCCTTTAATCCTACCATTCCAGAGGCGGAAATCCTTGTGTTCAAGGATACAGCCAGGTATGGTGACTCATAATGCCTTTAATCTCAGAAAAGCAAGCCTTTAATCCCAGGGAGTGGTAGTAGAAAGCAGAAAGGTATATAAGGTATGAGGACCAGAAACTAGAAGCATTTGGCTGCTTAAGCATTTGGCTGGTTAAGCTTTCAGGCTTTGGAGCAACACAGTTCAGCTAAGATTCATTCTGGATGAGGACTCAGAGGCTTCCAGTCTGAGAAACAAAACTAGCTGAGGAATTGACAAGGTGAGATAGATGTGATTTGTTCTGTCTCTCTGATCTACCAGCATTGACCCCAATAACTGGCCTCGGGTTTGATTTTATTAATAAGAACTTTTAAGATTCATGCTACTTAGGAAGAAATGCCCCTGTTCGACTTGGTTTCTCTGTTTTAAAATCCTTTTGTCTGGGGATAGAGCTGTGTGGTGGAGTTGCTTCCCTATAATCCTGAAGCCCTGAGTCCCATCTTCAACACTATAAAAAGCAAGCAAAAAGTTCTTTGGATATGCATGGGCACGTGCTTATTTGTTACTTAAAAAGAATTTCCAGGTTGTAAAGACTAGACACACCGGACCAGAGATGGAGAAACCCTGCCTTTGTCGGGAGGTCAGCCGTTCCCCCTGGATCAGTTCCTTTCTCAGCAAGGTTTATATAAGGAGAGAAACTGACACCCTCTGGAAACTCTTGGGCAAAGCAGGAAGAGATTTAATTGCTTGCTCACAGTTCTGTGACTTTGTTGGAGCCCTGAAGTTGTTCATGTGTTTCTCGCTTGCTAAAGGTTACTGCACTGCACTATTAAGCCGAATTCAGCTTTTGCAAGACCAAAGTATGCCTCAGCAGCATTGACCAATGTGGAATCAATGTCAGTTGCTAACCCCATGTTTTCCACTCACATTTGGTGAAACCTGAGGGTTCTGAGAGATATATGGGCGTGGGAGGAGCAAGAAAGATCCAAATTGAGGGAACAGGACTGCTACCACTATCACCTCTCAGCCCATACATCTGGCAGTTCCATGTATTTGCCTTAAGTAGACTATAATGGTTCATCTTACGATCATATAAAATATACTTAATACTTTATTACATTTTCTTGTTTATGTGCATGTGTGGAATATTAGTTGAAAGTGTGTTACATTCATTTATCCCGTGGAAACATTTGTTTAATGATGCAAGGATGTGTTGCATTCTTTTATGCTGCATTTTTTAACTCTGTGAAGATGTGTTACTTTGCCTGTCTAAAACATCTGACTGGTCTAATGTAGAGCTGAACAGTCCAATAGCTAGGCAGTAGAGGGATAGGTGGGGCTGCCAGGCAGAGAGATAAATAGGAGGAGAAAAGAGAAGAGGATTGAGAAAAAGAGAGGGAGAGGAGGATGCCAGGGCCAGCCACCAGCCACATAGCCAGAAGCAGAATAAGAAGTATAGGAAAGACATACAGAATAGAGAAAGGTAAAAGCCCAGAGGCAAAAGGTAGATGGGATAATTTAAGAAAAGTTGGCTAGAAATAAGGCAAGCTAAGGCCGAGCATTCATAAGAAAGACTAAGTCTCTGTGTATTTATTGGAAACTGAGTGGAGGGCCCCAAGAACTAAAAAACAACAAACTACACGTGTGTATGGGGGAATCATGCATGTGCCAGTTTGTACATGTGGAGGTCAGAGAAACTTGAAAGAGTGGGTTCTCTCCTTCCACTCTATGGGTCCCTGGGGTCAAACTCACATTGTAGGCTTTAGTAAAAGGTATCCTCACCTGCTGAGCTGTGGTTTTTTGTTTTTGTTTGTTTGGGGTTTTTTTTCATATGAAATGAAATTATGGGAATTCAATAAACATTTGTACTTTAAATTTGGATTTGTTCTCATGGTCTAGTAATATGTGATTCAATACTATTGGGATTCTGGATATGATGAGAGATAATTAACATTTTATTATAAAATAGGCTTATATTTTATGATTTTCCCCAACCCTAAGCTAATGTATTCTGAGCATGTGTTAGGAAAAATGTGACCTATGACATGTTAGGTGTATTACACATATTTTTAACTTAAAGGTAACATTTAACTTACAGTTGGTTTGACAAGATATAACTCCATCAAAATTTATTATCATTTTTACAAACATACATATGTGCACATTTGTGTGTGTATGTGTGTGTGTACAAATATATAAATGCAGGTGCTGAGTCTTTCTGTTGTTGTTGTTGTTTGTGTATATATGGCTTCAGGACTGCCCACTCTGTATTTGATAGTAGAGGCTAGTTCTCCCTCTCTCATCCGTCCTTAGTCAGCTGTAGTTATTGATCAAGTAGTATTTCTCCCCTTCCCCCTTAGCATTGTCTGGTCTTGTTCAGGTAGCCGTTGCTCAGAAGTACTGTGTGACTGTAGACTTCCTGGTATTCTGACTACTACAACCTTTCTGCCCCCCTTCTCCAGTGTTCCCTCAGCCATAAAATTCAGGAGCTGTGATGTGGGTGTATCCATTGTGGGTAGGCTACTCACAATCCATTCATCTTTGTGTGAGTTCAATTGTGTGTGTGTGTGTGTGTGTGTGTGTGTTGTGTGTGTTTTGTGTGTGCTTTAACAGTCTTCATTTTCTGTAAAGAGAGGTTCATTTGATGACAGATGAGAGCTACACTCATCTGTGGGTACAAGGATAAGATTTAGAACAAAGTAAGGTCTAAACGAGCAGCAGTAGTAGGTTCTAATTTAAGGTCTATGACCTCACGAATCATGGTAAGCTTTCTAAATTTTTTAGTATCAGACATTATTTCCCTCCTGCTGAGTAGACCTGAAGTCCAATTAGACAGCTGTTGGTTACCACCAACATGTGAGTGCCATTTGTTACATTTTTATGGATATATTGCCACCCTGGTCCTTGTTACATCCTATAGGTGTTGTAGCTAAGTAGGACTATTAATTTTTTTCTTCCTTACTAGATTACATGATATTTTCTAGTTCTATGGAAGTTAGACCACAGGAAAGAGGCTTTCAGGTTAGAGTCAGCTGAGTCTTTGAGCCCTGTGTCCTAACTGTCTTCAGCAATAGCATAATGACTAACCCTCAGACCTTGAGAGGCAGCTGGGGACAAGAGCAAGAAGAACCATCCCCATTTCTACCTTCTGATTTCCAGATCTGTGTATTCTGACTATGAGTAAGTATCATAAACTGAACACTGAATCATAGCCTACAGCATCTTCTCTAGGATATCGTGCAAGCCTTGTATAGCATTGGTACCCAGCTAGTATTTGTTTTTGTGTGTGAGATGTCCCACAGGCACATACATGTAACACCTTGGTTTCCAGTCCATGGTACTATTTTGAAAGTTTGTAAAACCTTTGGGAGATGGGACCTAGCTGAAGAAAGTGGCTCACAAATAGGGCACAGAGGGTTGTAGGAGAGCATAAAGGATTATAGGAGACCATGGAGGATTATAGGAGACCATGGAGGATTAGAGGAGGGCATGGAGCACTAAAGGAGGGCACGAACAATTATAGTTTGGTTCCATTTCCGGCTAGATCTTTCTGCTCCTGCTTCTCAGAGACATGAAACAGCCACAGAGCCATGAGCAAACACTACTGCCATGGACTCAATGGCTTCAGCTGCCATGTTTTCAGTATGGTACACTACATCCTCCAAACTATGAGCTGAAACAAACTTCTCTTCCCTTAAGTTGTTTTCGTCAGGTGTTATGCCACTGTGACAAAGAAAGGAGCTAATATAGTGCCATATTTGCTTTCCACATGTCTTAGGGACAGATTAAGACATTACCTATACATGCTATAAATACGTATACTTCTTAATGGTGTGTGGAAATTATGGCTAGAGCAGGCGTTTTTGAACTTTGGGAGATACTGTCAAATAAATAGTCTTTCCAAAGTGTTTGCACTCCAACTAGTAAAAAGAACACATTAGTATCACCATCTCTGTCAACATTTTAAGTTGTTAGTCTTTTTAATTTTATCTGTTCTTGTAGGAATATGATACCACATCACATCATAACTAAATGTGCATTTTTCTGACTGATGCATTGAGTGTCTTTCATTTATTTTTTTGGTTACTCATGTTTCTTCATTTGAAACTTGCTGCTTTCTTAAGATTTCAACAGACATAAGTTCTTAATTTTAATTAATTTAATTTCCCAGTGTTTTCTCTTAGTTTCAAAATTTTTCTTCTGTTTAAAATATTTAGCTTTCTTAATACCATGAGGATGTTTAAGATGTTTCATTTATAAACTTAACTGATTTACTTTCAAATTTATATCTGTTAGCTACCTTAATTTTTGAAACAGGACAAAGTGGGGATCATTTTACTGGTTTCCCCCCCTTACAAGTATCAGTTGGCCCAGACAAGATGTCTTCTGTTGGCACCTCTATTTAAAGTTGTATGGGAAGTCCTAGCCAGCAGACCAAATAAATAAATAGAAGTTATAAATATCAGAAAGCAAGGAAGCAAAACCGTTGTGTTCACATATGACATACTTTTGCATGTAGGAAATCTAAAATACTGAGAAACAAAATATTCAGATTAATATGTAAATTAGCAAAGACATTTTATGTCGTCTATCTAGTATCAGTAAGTGATTCAAACAAATGTTTCTACCATTACTATCTGTGGTAGCATCCGATCTGAGGAATAAATCAAAGATGTGTTTGACCTCTACCTTGGTGCGAACAAATTGCTAAAAGAAATTGAAGACAGTCGGGTAATTGTGGAGATGTCACATGTATAGTTCTTTCTTCTCTTACTTTCTTTCTTTCTTTCTTTCTTTCTTCTTTCTTTTCTTTCTTTCTTTCTTTCTTTTCTTTCTTTCTTTCTTTCTCTCTCTCTCTCTCTCTCTCTCTCTCCTCTCTCTCTCTCTCTCTCTTCTCTCTCTCTCTCCCTCCCTCCCTTCTACCCTTCCTCCCTCCCTTCCTTCTTTGTTTGTTTGTTTCTTTTTTCTCTCTCTTCCCTCCCTTCCTTCCTTCTTTCTTTTTTCTTTCTTTCTTTCTCTTTCTTTCTTTCTTTTTTTAGAGTCTGTACTTTTAAGATTTTAGTTTTCTCCAACCTGTTTCATGGAGTCAAAGCAATCCTAATGAAAAACCTAAAAGCATTCTAGAAATAGAGGTAGATATTTAGTGGAAACACAAAGAGAAAAAGAAATTCAAAATGAAACCAACTTACAGCACTTCCATGATGGGGAGAGCTCATCTGATAATCAGTATCTAGGAAAGGGGTGACATTGGTTCAAGAATACACAAACTGAGCAGTGGAGCAGAACTGGGTGTCTATGAACAGATACTCTCTACTCCATACGCACACACTTTGGGATAGAGTTCTACTGCAAGTAAGTGGAGAAAAAGAGGTCTTTCAAAAAATGCAGAATAACATTATAGAAATAAATTAAGTAAATTATTTCCCACTTTTATATGAAATTTAAAATTGGTGATTTATAGAGACAGAGAGATGGTTAGCCTGGGTTGGAGCATGGGGGAAATGACAGTTGTTGGTCAAGGAACAACACCTGCATGAGATGGGGAGGGTCTTAAGATCTATGCTTGGCATGGTGACCGTAGTGAACAATACTGTACTGTGTAGTAGAAATTTACTGGGAGAGTAGGTTTTAAGTATTTTCAGCTCCAAAAAGGAACTATGTGAGATTATTCATATGTTAATTATCTTGGCTATAGTAACATTTTATAAGATAGAAATATTTTCAAACATCATGCACTGGACAGATGCAATTTTTATGTTTGTATTTTTCCTCACTCAACCTGAAATAAAAAAAGAAAATATGTGTACACTACAGGTGCTAAGGTAAGTTTCAAACATGAAGCCAACTCTGAGAAGCTTATTCTAAATCTAATTCTTTTTAAATGGAAATATACGATCACCTCATTACTAATACTGTCACAGGCACTGTCGTGCTTTCTTAGAATAGGGCTTTTTCAATATAAACTTTATTCGTTTGCAGACCTTTTTGCATGGCTCCAGATATATCTAATGGGCACACATACTTCCTGGTAAAAAACCATAAGGGAATTTATTTAAATAATGCTTTTGTTTATGTATGATTTTACTATCTGTGAAAGTTTGAAGCAAATATGCATGCTAATTGAGATGAACAAAGGTGTCTATTTGTATGTAAACAAACCTTGGCTGAATATTCAGTATGGCAGAGGGACACAGATGCCAAATATTGGCTTTCCAAGTTTCTGTAAGAGCAGAAAGCATTATATGCATGGTAAAAAGACCACTGCCGTTGATCACATATGATAGCCTTGAATCTGTGCTGAGGTGTTCCTGATAGTCTCATTGGTGCTGAATGGCCACCGAGCAAGTACAATGAAAAGAAACATACTCTTTTGCTCGGAACCAAGGCTGCAGTGAAGACTGCCCAGCACAACACTGGCAACACTGTGAGAAATACCTTGGATTCATTATGCTTTGATGTTGAACTAGTTTCTGTGGTTGTTATGCATTCAGAAAATCTTTCATGGTTGACATTTTTCCCCCTCTAACTGGCCCACAGCTAAAGAAGCTGTGATTTAGGATAATCTTTCTTTGCCAAATCTTCTTTGTAAGACACAATTCATCAAACGAGATGTCTTTGTGCAGTCCTTTTTTGGATGTTTGACTAGGTTTAGATTTTGTAAAGGTCATAAATTCTCAATTAATCTTCAAATAATATTTGAAATGCATCCAGCCCATCAAACGATTAGTCTCAAATATCAACAGAACAAGAACATAAATACAGAATTACAAACTGTAATCCTTACACACCATTTGAGCACTCATCACTTAATTTGCTCTGCTCCTCCCTTGCTTTCTTAGGCATGGGTTTCACTCTCTTCCTGTCTGTAAATTCTGGTTGTCCCAATAGCCATGTACTCACAGCTTTGAACAGCTGAGCTTGGAACTGAACAAATACAGTTCAGTTGCTGAATGTTCCGTGAAAGGATGTATTTAGCCACTTCTCAATAAAAGGGACGGAAACAAAGGGCTTATTTACAGGAAAGTACAGTATTATTGAAGAAATAAATTGAATTCACAAATTAGTTCTTCAAAGGCTCAATATTTGTAAAATCTCACTGATGGTGGGCTGCAAAGATAGAAACTGTATTCTATGTTGATTTTTTTTTAGATTCACTATCATACCCACCACAGAGTAAGTGAGTTTATTTGTCCTGTCTGTGTATGTATACTATGTACATGTATATATAATTATTTGTAAATTCAGTTGTAGCGTCTAATCTGGATGATAGGCAGTCATAGCTTATTTGGAAACTGCAGTGTGTTAGTGTACATTCAATCAATCCCGGAATGTTATAGTCCATGTATTTCATTATGATACCTTGTCTATCAAAATTTATATTAGTATTATTACCACAAAGTAGAAAGTTTTTTATAGTTATTATTTTAAATTAAAATATAATGACATCACTTCCTTCTCCCTGTCCTCCTTTCAACCCCTTTTCATTCCTTCTCCCTCACTTCCTTTCAAACTGATGGCTTATACTTCAGAAACAGGGCCTGGAGACCCCTGAGGTGGAACCTGCCTGAATGGTCCCTCCCTGAGTCCTAGTTTCATGGTAGCAGAAGGTGCTACACAAGTTTCCAAAGGAGGGAGACAGCCAGCAGTCTTACCCAGTTATGACACCTATGAACCACATCAATGACCAGCATGGCATGATAATCCTAAGGGTGCAATACCATGACAGTAGCCAACAGCTTTCTAATTGGACATAAGACCTGCTGAAGAAGAGGGAAAACATGTCTGGTACTAGAAACCTAGCTACTACTCAGTGCTGGTGAAGTCATGGTTATTGGAGAAGAAACTACAACTACCAATTTAATAAATCAGCATAGTCCTCAACAATTATCTACAAACATTTGCCCTTAAATCCACAGGTAGTTGTAGTCTCCTCCCCTCATCAGCAAAACCTCTCTTTACAATAGACAGAGACAACTACAGAAAACCATAATCAATCAAAATGCAGTTGTGGAGCCCAGTCCCAAAGGCTGTATATATAAAATACTCCTGCTCCTAAGGTTTAGATAACACCATGGAAGAAAGAGCTTGAAGATTGTGAGATCCAGAGGATCAGGGAGTGTCATGAGATTGTGTCTTCTAGTAACATCAGAAGCTACACCTAACAATGTGTCATCAGCATGACAAACTGGAAGGAGAAAGACTCATGATGCCTCAACCCTACACAAAGAACCATAGACAATTGAAAAAAGCTGGGCAAGAGAGAGAGGTGGTCTTTCCCATGGAAGAGCACATCAGTTGGTTATCCAGTGCCAAATGATCAACCCTGAAAATAAATGGCCAAACCTGAATACAAGTAACAATATATCGACTGAACAGGTTATATGTAGGAATATATTCATATATTCATATTAACAGATACATTCAATAACAGTGATAAAGGAGGACAAAAAATTTGAAGGAGATTGGGGAGAGATATTGGGAGGCTTTGGAAGGAGGAAAGAGAAAGGAGAAATGTAATTAAATTATAATCTCAAAGATTAAAAATTAAATTTAAGAATATTTTAAAATGATAGTTTATTTTTTTTTTATTATTTTTACACATACCAAGTTTTATAATATATAAATACAGCCTTCTGAGTTCATTTAGTTGTAGTTTGTGTGCATATGACTTTAGAGTTGACTACTTGGTATTGGATAACCCATCAGGGGGCTCATCTGTGGGAAAATCTAATTTCTCTTCACTTAGCAGTCATTAGCTGCCTGTAGTTCTTTGTCTAGAAGTGGGGCCCTATGAGATTTTCCCTTTCGACATTAGCATATTTTTAGTATTGCCATTGTTCAAGTTTTGTTTAGACAGCCATACTGTGGGGGTATCATGGGTGGAGTTTCCCTATCATTTCTAGGAGACAGAATCTCACAGCGGATTTCCAGGTCTCTGGCTCTTATGATCTTTCTGCTCCCTCTTCCTCCATGTTCCCTGAGCCTTGGATGCAGGAGTTATGATGTAGATGTATGCATTGGATGTGTTGTACTCGGGATCTTTGAAACTGCATTCTGACCTGCTCTGGTTTTCTATAATGGTCTCTATTTGTTGTAAAGAGAAGATTCTTTGATGAGAGGTGAAAGCAAAACTTAATCTTCTTTCCAGTGTTGAACTTTCAACTGTGTCAGTAGTCATGTGTTTCACTTTTTGTTGCTTGCTTACTTGCTTTTGTGTTTGCCAGCCAAAGTAGACTCCATTATTAAATCACAAACACCATCTTTGATGGATGTTATATATTTACTAAGAGTGTCCATAAAGTTAGAGATGGAGGCTACTTATATGCACACAAGAATGGACTTGACCCCCCTAAAGCTTATTTTAGCTAATGTTATTAATTAATGTCCAACCCATTGTCAACAGTGTAAATCATGTTCTATATCCCACTGGGGTGAGACAACCATGCAGAAAGTATCTCACGTTGACTCTTAATTCTGCTCAGTATGACTGAGCGTTTAGTTGCCTTTAGAAGTTGCTGCTTGTTTTCTGCAACTTTCACTTACCATTTTTCTTCTGTGTTTTACCTTATTCCTGGACTTGGATTTTCCCCATTTCTAAATTAAATTACTTATATCTGGATCTTTTGTTTTAGGATCATCTTATTTGAACAAAGAAAAGGTCAGGAAGAGGGGGAGGGGAAGGAAAAGAGGAGTAGAAGGGAGGAGGAGGAAGAAAACTAACAGGAGGAACAGGATAAAGAGAGAGAGGTCATTTTTTATTGTGTTTCAGATGAATTAAATCATTAGATTGAGAAATATGTTTGGTCTTCATGCAGCTCATATGTTAATCCACGAGAACCCACAAAAAGTAGAAATATAAATTGTAGTTCTTCAAATCCACCTGAGAATATTTTAACACAAATGCTAGTAATAACACTTGGTTCAAGTGGAAACTTTAAAGCAAATACTAAATACAGTGGGCCAATGGAAGAGCAGGTAGTAGCAAATCCCTGGTAAGCAGGACTTTCAGCTCTATTCTGAGTGCTCTTAGTCCATGACCACCGGTCCCCGTTGGAACTGACTTTATCATTTGGATTTCGGTTTTCATTTCATGTTATTGTGAACTCCAGGTAAGATTCCTGGCTATTCTACATTTTTACTCTTGACCTTTGCTCATTAAGGATGATATGGCAGCAATGACCTTGTGAAACCAGTAAATTCTGTCATAAACTAAATAAACCCAGTCAGGTCACTCAGCATCCAATACTCAAAATTTTCAATGTTAAATTAACAATTGTGGTTCATTCTTATTTTTGTGAATAATCTCAATGCCTTCCATTTTTCTAACCTTTTTACCTGTATCACAATGCTATTCTTTCTATATCTGAATTCTCTAGCACTTCAAAGGGCTTAGATTCCCCACACACACACCAGTGGTCTAGGGAACAAGGATCCTAGCAAATACAACTAAATAACACACCTTTTAATGCCCAGCCTAGACCTTTTCCTGGCTTGACGGAGCACCCTTGTCCCTTAGGAATCTTCTCTTCTCTCAGCAACTCTGGGAAGCAGAATGGTGTCCAATTCATACATCCTAAGAATTTGGCAAAGAGGGGAATTTTAATTGAATCCAAAGTAGTTAGTTTGTGTCCTGGAAATGTGTTGCTGCCTGTGGGTGGCCTCTTGAGTAGGGTGTGCATGTGTGCATGGGCATGCATTTCACTTCTTTTTGATGGGTCCAGCCAATACCCGTTTGATATAACTGAGTTATCAAAAACAGATACAGCTATAGCTCCAGTCTTGTTTTTTTTTTTAAGTCATTGACAGTACATAAAATCCCTTCTTTTCTTGATAAAGCAAATAGATCTTTGACTTGTTCTTTTGAAAAATTTCTCTCCTCTCTCTCTCTCCTCTCTCTCTCTCTCTCTCTCTCTCTCTCTCTCTCCTCTCTCTCTCTCTCTCTCTTGTGCATGTGTGTGCATGCGTGCGTGTGCGTGTGCGTTGTGTGTGTAACCCACTGAGTTCAGTGGGTGCTGCCTACAGAACGCTAACTGATCTTACTAGCGTGATCTTGGACTGGTAAATCAGGGCTGCAGTGGGTTCCTGGGTGCCACATCCCTGCTCAACAGTCTTTCTGTGCCCTCTTCCAGGATATTCCCTCAGCCTCAGGGCTTGATATAGATGTCCCTCTCAGTCCTGTGTACTCAGTACTCACTTATTATCAATACTTGACCAATGTTTTGGCCAGTTTTGAGACTTAGTGGAGTGTATAAAGTCACAGAAATGAGTGATGACTTGGTCCACATGGACAGCTACACCCTTAACCCGTTTCCTCTGGGCATCTTCTAGAAGTCCAACGCGTTGACCTGAGAGTACTGTGGCTAAGACCAAACTGGAGAGTTGCAGAGAGTAACAACCTAATGAAGACGATTGGGATCCAGCCTCTTGACTGTGGAAGAATCTACAACCAGCTGATAATCTTGTCTTAGATGGTATGAAATGAATCTGCTTACACGATACTCTTTAGTCCATACACTTTATTCTTCTGAGTCAGTTCTCTCTCTAAACAGCTTCTTTTCTGCTCTCATAAATTGCTCCTTTCTTGACTCTCTCTACATCTTTCTGCTGTTCCCTGTAAGTTGCTATCTTAATTCCTTCATCTTATTTCTGCCCCATCTTGCTCTTTCTTATCTCCTTCTTTCCCTCCTAGTTCTTTCCCCATCTGGCTCTTCCTCATCTTCCATCTCATCCTTCTAGTTCTCTCTTCTAGTCCTCCAAACCAGTTCTCTTCCAATCTAGTTCTTCTTCAGTCTCTGAGGTTTACCATCATATACCCATGCAACAGTAATGCTCTGGCTAAGACAAGGTCACCAGTTTTTGAATTCCCTCAGAGTCAAAAGGAGGAGCAATAAGATCCACACAAAAGAGCGGTAATTGTCAGTCATCATCTGCAACCCAAAAGGGAAGTGACTAATAGGGAAATGAATCAAACTGAGGGCTAAATTCAGTTAGTATCTAAGCAGAGGGGATTTTATGTGCTCAAACTAAATTCTTAGAAGCTGGTTAGGTAAAGTGTTAGGAGTCCACCAGTGATGAATGAAAATAAACTGCCTAGGATTTTGACTGTGTCTCTTGTTAGCACAGTTGGAGAAAGTTATACAAATGCTTCCATTGTATAGGGGAAATTGTGCCCAATGAATGATGGCAAAAAGCTACAATGCATACGAGAAATTCATAGCAGGAAACAGCTAATATTCAAAAAGCTGATTTCATCATATCATCAAGACTCCTCGAGACTTGGCTTTATCCTCTGGAAGGGTTTTTTAACTCTTTCTGGTATAGCTTTGTTATAATCAGCTGAATTCCTACTTCATATTTTTCTTGCGGCCAGCAGCAACAATCAGCGTGTGCACCAGGAATCATGATGATTTTCTAGGTGACCTCCATTCAGGGCATCCACCTCTGGGTCATGCCAAGTGGTATCTTGGAAACTGCTAGTAGCTAAGATCTGTGTTCCTATCACACAATTAAAAAATCTTGAAAAAATCATTAAAATCTTTCTCGAGATAAGGAATATGAAAATCTTTTATAAATCATAAAAGTGT
The DNA here is from genome assembly GCF_004664715.2 of Peromyscus leucopus. NCBI lineage: Eukaryota > Metazoa > Chordata > Mammalia > Rodentia > Cricetidae > Peromyscus > Peromyscus leucopus. The sequence continues at coordinate 79,486 of NW_023505085.1, read as the reverse complement.
AAATCACTAGTTTTTAGCAATATCTATGCTATGACTGTGTCTTTACTCTACTGTGTTAGATATATAGATTCCCTTAAGACTCAACCACTCTCTCTTCCTTTTATTCCTTCTATTTGCTCCAAAAATAATCCTTAATAGACCTCCAAAACATGTACCTCTATTAATCTCTTCTTTGTTTTCCTTTTGAATATGGCTTTCATAGAGATTGGGAAGAGAGCTCAGTCAGTAAAGTATATGTTTTGTAAGCATTAGGACTGGAATTATCCAGGACCCATGTAAAAGCCAGATTTAGTGCCATACTCTTGCAATACCAGCACTGGGAAAGTGGAGACTGAAAGATCCCTGGAGCTTGTTGTCCAGGCAGCCTGGCTAAATCAGTGAGCTGGATGTTCCAGTGAGAGAGCCTATCTTGAAAAAGGAGTTGACATCTGGCTTCCATTTGTATGTACACGTACATGCACACATGTATTCAAACATGCACAGGTATGTACACATCCATACCTACATACCACACTCCCCAGGATTTGGCTTTGTAATATCTCAGCTTCATCATGTGACAGTCTCCTTTTCTATTTAATTTAGAGTACTTGATGAATTGTTTTTGTGGTTCAGCTAACCAGTCTGAGTTTGATTCTTAGGGTATGAAATGTAATGTTTGGTGCTTGGCAGGGGCCCTTGAACGTCTAAAAGATGCTTTACAGTTGAGAGGATACATGAATTGTCCATATGGAAGTTTTCCCATAAATAATGGAAGGGGCCACATATCACAGCATACCAAGTGCCTCAGGGAAGGTCAGGGCACAGGGCAAACCCCTGATGGGAAGGTCCATGGACGAGAACATGAGCTGAACAATATGCTCACTGACTGTTTAGGAAGGAGGATTGTCACAAAAAGGAAGGGCGGAAGTGAAGAAATTATTATGAAAAGTATTGTTGGGAACAGATGTGAGCCTATAAATTTCTGTGGTAACTGACTCATGGAACATCACTTCTAGTCACCCCCCATGATATATGATGCAGATTAGAGTCAGGAAGCTAGTGAAGAGTACAGCAATTTGTGGGTCTTAGGTCACTCTGGGAATGCGGTAGTCAAAACCACTGAGAAGGAGGACCTCACCCTGGTCAGCACTGATCACCCTACTTCCTGTGATCTTGTCAAACTTCCAGGACGTGAAAAGGAAGCTGTGGGTTAATGCTGACACTCAGCAGGCAGTGACACACACCGCTGTCAGGCTAGACACGATACACTAAGCCTTCGTACTCAGCGCTTTCCAGTATAAAGTAGGAGTTGAACCAGCTAGAGATGTGTCTGGAATATCTCACAGCATTATTCTCTCTCACGGGAGATATAAAGTGGAGGCAAAGAGTAGTTCTCCTGCAACAAACCCCTTATATCCAGATTTGAAATATACTCCAAGTTGTTGTTCATGATTAAATAAATGCTTGGCCATATGTGCTCAGTCAAGCCCTAAAGCACATCACTTGGGTCAATATTCCCCCAACGTTTTCTAAATGTTATCAGTTTTCCTCTTATTCATTTTCTTCCTGCCTCCCTTTTCCCTATAACAAATAATTACATTGGAGAGACAATGACACGAGTTTGGATTCAAACATTGTGAGCACTAATCCACTAGCTTATCATAGTAACTTCTCTAAGGCTGATAACATTGTCATATAGTATCTAGCCACGTGCAGGGACACAGAAAGCCAGACAACAGTCACACAGTTATTCTCCTGCTACAGGCAGGAGAGTCTAGACAGTTCCAATTCTTACTTATATCTTGCTTAACATTTTAGACTAAACTTCAGCACTATAGGCATTTGGAGCCAGACAGTTTCTTTGTTGGAGCAGTGGACAGTGAAAGTAGTGTTTTAGATAACCTACCTAAATATCTGTAGGATGTTTAGAAGTGTCCCAGGTCCTAACTTACTGGCTAGTAGAACCCTTTTCTCAAGTTGTTTGACAAATAAAAATGTCTCTAGACTTTGCCAGTGTCACCTGCAGGTAACAGTCACCCACGATTGTTACCCACTGGCTCAGGAATTGGTCTTTGTGTGATCAAAGCTGAATGACCAACACCATGTCCACATTATAGTTCACAGAATGAAAGGAGGAGGAAAAAAACCAGAAAGGCAAGCAATTCCTTTTTTGAGAGTGATATGAAATTTTAATGTCAGTGGTGTTCATATTTCTTGGGCTAGAACTTGGTCTCCAGGCAACAGCGAGCTCCTGGGAGGGCCAAACAATTTACAGCATGCTAAAGTTCTCATTCAAAAGGTATCAGTGAACTACGAATAATGAATATGTGATCTCATTATGTTTATAGAATTAAATATGGTAATGTATCCACAGTGTCTAATTGTGTTAGATTTTTCACGCAGTGATTGCATACCCGAGAAAAGCAACTTTAAAGATAGATTTATTTTGGCTCATGGTTTGAGAAATTTGACTCCATGGCTGGCTGGTTCTGTTCCTCTCAGGCCCATGGCACAGCAAAAACATCATAGTAGAAGGGCAGTGGGGCATGATTAACTCTGGTGGCCAGGAGGCAGAGGCAGCAGAGGGGGAGGCTATGCTGGATGGATTCCCTTCTTCCTCCTTTGTGCCATGTAGACTTCCAGTCTATTGAATGATCCTGTCCATAGGAGGGCCCCATAGTCCAACTGTCTATGAAAACATCCTCAGAGACACATTCAAAGTACCCTACTAATCTGTTAGGTGTCTATCAGTCCAATAGAAGACAGCCAAGTTTAATAATTATATATATATGTATATATATGTATATACATGTATGTATGTATATATGTATATATATGTATATACACCTTAGGTGATAAATAAATGTTCCATGGCAATCTGTGCCTTCCTCTCGCTTGTCCATTCTCAAGCACCTAGGCATTATGTCTTTCACGTTACTCCTCTCACTTAAAAGATGCCATATGGGTAGACTTACACGAGATGAGATGCAGCTTCCCTGAGAAGGAAGTGAGAGAGCAGAATGGACAGTTCCTCTGTTTGCCCTGGAAAGAAGTGATAGAGAGGACAATGCATTGGGGGAGAGGTAGTATAGCTACTAACCGGTGCCTCTGCTTCTAGCTGTCATTAGGAGCAAGGTGAACTGTGTGCTGAGCTTGTCTCTTAGATCTTGGCTCTCTGGAGGGGCTGACCATGCCTGCAGAAAATGGCACAAGCTGCCAACCTAAGTAGAGAGAACAGCATTTCCTGAAAATACAGTAATGACACTGAGTAAGAGGTTCATGCTTCCTGACGCTACATTTACTTCATTTAGCAAGGAATGGATGGCCTTGCTAACTTGTGATTTCAAAGCATTCCCAGGAATTCTGGAGTCTAGCCATTAGCTGCCAACCAGTTTAATTCTCTCTCCACATACTTTCTGGTGGACTGCCTTTCTCTGCATATGCATGCACACGTGTTTGTTCAATAGGGCTTGGCACTCTAATCTCATCTACCCCAGGATACCCCGTGGCATGACCTAGCAGCTACGACATAACAAAAGACCTTAGAATACAAAATACTGGTTTCGGTTACAAGGCTTCTGTTTGTGGGTCTCAGGAGGCTCTCTAAATCTTAGCTTTTCTCAGTGGAAAGGAGTCAAGTGCACCCCCTGCCTTGTGATACTGCTGATGGCTGTCAGCGTGCTAACAATGGAGAAATTGCCTGAATTCAAATCCCAAACCCGTCTCTAAACTGCCACATTCCCCATTGTGGGCTGGGGAGATGGATGGGGTCTGTAGGTCAAGTGCATGCTGTCCAAGAATGAGTATTTGAGGGTGGGTGTTCTGGTGGGCACCTATAATCTCAGCACTGGGAGACAGAGGCAGGGGAATCTCAGCTTGCTGGCCACTCAGTCCAGCTTAATCAGTAGGCTCCAAGTTGAGTTGACCTCTGTCATCCACACTCATGTGCTCACATGTGCACATATCCCCACACACATGCACACACCTGTGAACATGATGTCCAAACAAATATCATATTTACTAAATAAGTAAATAAATAAATATGATGTTATCTTAATCAGGAAAATGTATTAAATTTCTCTGTTCCTTATTTTCTGCATCTTCAAAATGTGAGTCATGCTGTGACCCACCCAGGGTTTTGTGGGTTAAACAAGATGTCCCTGCACATCCTCTACTGTGGGCCCTGCCGTACAGCAGTGATGCAGTGAACCACTAGGTATATGTTCTCTTTCTGGGCTTTTTACTTAAGGCAGAGTCCCACTCTACAGTTCAGTCTAGCCTTGAACTTGGAGCCTCCTTCCTCCCACTCCAGAATATCTGTGATTGCAGACATGTGCCACAGCACCTGGCTTCCTTCCAGGCTTTGTTCAGTCATCACGTGGAAATCTCATGGCGGAAGTACAAATGATGCCCAAGGAAAGATGGCGTCATCACAGTGGTTGTTGCCACAGGAGGCGATCTGATACATTTCATGTGTCGTCAGAGATGCTTTGAGACAGCAGGCTGGACCATGCCTCAGTGAGGCTTCTCTGAAAGCATCAAATCCTGTAGCCAGGCCCTGAGACTTCTTCCCTGCTCAGTAACAGAAGCCTTTGATTATAACTCCGGGGAGAGACACTTGTCGTCCTCTTGTGACACAGAAGGCATCGTGGCTGCTTGTATTCCTCTTTAGCATTTACTTTGGCAGCCTAACTAGGTTATAACAGGATTGTTCTCTCCAGGTACCGTCTTCCAAATGACCAGCCTCACACGACAGTTGTTGATTTTGTAAAGACCCATCTTAATCACAGACCTTCCTCACTGCCACCTTATTTCCTCACTGTCTTGTTAGTGACATAAGGAATGACCAGTTGTGTGAAGCAAGGCCATGTAGGATGCCTGGAACTGTGACCATTCCTACTCCAAGGGCCATACTGGTGTAAGATTTCACTGTGATAAAAGATCAATGGTGCAGACTTCATATTCTAGCACCTTCTCTCAGGTTCCAGAGACAACCTTAAGAATGCCTACGCTTTATTTGCCTGTCCTGAACTGAAAAGGATTCATTTTTTCCTGCCTCCTTCCCCTTTACTTTTCATCCATACCCTTACATTTTGTCCTCAGAGACAGTGTTTTTATTACAAACCTTGGCTCATAAAGCCTGCCACTCAAATGCCCTGCCTATGAAGTTCTCATCCATCTTCTTATTCTTCTACCTCAGAGACTCACAGCTTAGTGAAGATTGTGTAGTGTACCAGCATATTATATTCTTTTGTGTTGTTGGCGTACATGTCTATGCAGGTACCTGTGTATGGGGGTACATACGCACACAGTGCATGTGAGGGCCAAAGGGGAACCTGGAATGTTGTTCTTCCTTGCTTAAGAAGGGGTCTCCCGCTGGCCTGAGGCCCACTAATTTGGGTTAGGCTAGCAATCCAGCGAGTCCAAGGGTCCCACCTATCTATTCCTCCTTAGTGCTGGCATTACCAGCTCACAGCAACCACCTGCACAGGCACCCACCTGGTGGCCACAGTGGCTATAAAGAATTTACATAAGTTCTGGAGATTGAACCCTGGTCTTCATGCTTGAAAATCAAGCCCCTGAGAAACTAAACTATCTTCCTAGCCTTACTACTTATTCATTTAGAAAATCCACCACCACCACCAACACCACATGTATGTGCATTTACCATGGGACACATCCGGAGGTCAGAGAACAACTTGCAGGAATTGGTTTTATTTTTCCACCATGAGTTCCAGGTATCAGGTCAGCAAGCTTGTATAGCAATTCTTTTGCACACTGGGCCACCCCAATTAGTTACTCCTAAAGAACAACAGCGAATTTGTTTTTAGTAGTTCCAACAAATTCTACAGTTATAGGCAGCAATTGTTCAAGTGTTGTCTGGCACTATATAGTCCAGAGACATAACGTGAGGAACTCTGCACTCACCGTCTCCTTCAAGGCTCACAAAGGCCTGACTATCCTTGCTGGCAAAGAGGAAGCTCAAATGCTGACCCTCCTTGGGGTTACCATGTCCTCACACATGGGCACAGCACAGCAGAGAGGACACCCTGTCCACAGTAGTCCATGCAGACAGGACACCCAGACTGTGTGCTCCAGCACATGCAACACAAAGGACTTGGTGTTTCTGGAGTCCTGTGGAATTGTGGCTCTGGTGGAGAGCTGCAGGTCATGGTGGGGCCAAGAACCAAACTTGATTTTTTTCATATTCTGAGTTCAGTGCTTCTTCTAGTCCACAGAGGAAGATGTCACCCCTTAGCATGATGTCAACTCTCTTTATTATTATGGATTTGACTAAGAAAAGGCAACCACAGATTTGCATAAAATCATTTAAACACTTAGGTGAGGATGAAATATTCAAGTAATGCTTACCATTGTTACTTAGGCCAAGGACTTTCAATTTGTAGCGCTTCCAGGTGAGTTCTCACAATTCAGACAAGCATAACCATCCCTCCATTTCCATAAGGACTTGGCCCCAGGAGCCACACAGACACCAAAATCCTTAGATAATCAAGTCCCTATGAAAGAGTCAAAGATTTGCATATAACCTATATGTACCTTCTCGTATGCTTGAAGCCATTTCCAGATTATAATGTTTGATAGTACGCTAATGATATACAAATAACTGTCTATTGTTTAGGTAATAATGATGAGAAAAGGAGAATGCACTTACTTTGCATAGACATATTTTAAAAACTATTTTTAGTTTGTAGTTGGGGTGAACTGATGGATGATGAACCTACAGGCGTGATAGACCAATTCGAGGATAAAGACATCCCATGAGAAGAAGCCTCGCAATGAGAAAAGAGCAGAGGTCAGACAGAACAAGGCTCAAATCTTTGATCCACAGCTAGTTAGTAGGCAATTTTGAAGCTGCTCTGAATCTTGATTCTAGCTTTTGCAGAAGGTATCTCTTTTGCTTACATCAAATTACCTTAAACTCACCAGATAAGATGTACTGAAGGACTTGTGCTGCCAAAGTTCAGTGCTTTTAAAAGTGAGGAAAGACAATGCTGTCATGAGCACTTTAAATAGGCAATGTCTCTAGACTGTTAAAAATTGAGAGTTTCAAACAAACACACAATCGATGTGTTTTTGATCAAGTTCACCTCCTGTGTTTTTCTGCTTTGATTCTTCTTCCATGCCCCCACTATCCCCTCCTTACTTCATATGTTCCTTTTAATAGATTTTTTAAAAAAAAATAACCTTACTTTGAATGAATTTTGACAACTACTTTCTTTAATTGCAGACACTGTTTATAGTCAAGTGGTAGGTCTGCCATCTAATCAAGTCTACCAACTTTAAAACCAACATTTCTTCAACTATACTCATTTACTGCTCAATTGATTTTGAACTCTTCAAACTTTAGAAATTATGACAAAGCCGTAGTGAGTTAAAATACACAAATTTGCCTTCAAGGCTGATGCTATCCTGCCTTCAAGTTCAATGATGTCACGAATGTTCATAAAGTCACTCCTATATGAGGACTAGTGTCCACACACATAGACTGTCTCCTCCTTTTAGTTGATCACAGGTTTCCCATGCCATGCTGTCCTTGTGAGGTTTTGTGCTTGGAGAATCAATCAAAGACTTAGGAGACAGGCTGACAGCCACACACATTGATTTAGTGGACCTCTTAGCCTCTAGGCTCAGAAAGGAAACACAGGCCCTAGTGGTTTCTAATTTGTCATTAAATAATAAGGGCATTTAGTAGGAAAAGTTGTCTCTTCCTTATTGGGCCACTTGCTGGTCCCTTTACTAATTCCTATATGAGTGTAATTTCCATTGATGTGGGGTGATGGTCATTGGTCAAATACTGATATTCTTCTCAGTGCCTTACTGCTAGACACAGAAGCACTAAGAGGCAGAATGATTTCACTTACCAGGTCCTATTTGGTGCCCATTTGAACCCAAGGATCAACGACGCAGGAGGGCCTGGTCTTTTTCACTTGGACACAGCCATGAAAGTTGTGTCTTTTTTTCCCTTTGTGGAAAAATGATGGCTTTGCTTTCCTGAAGCATTCCTGCTGGCTTATTCATGGAACCCAAAGAGGTGACATCCAAGGAGGTAGCCTTCTGTCTCTAAGCCAGAGTCAGGGTTTGGCAAAGCGTAAGAACTGGATGGGGTGGGACCGCTCAGTGCAGTAGGTGAGAGAAGAGTTGGCCAAAAGGTAGGAAAGACTTGAAACCAAAATCCACACTCTGATGTGCGGGGCCTCCCAGTAAGAAAAAAACACTCACCAAACACCCACAGATTTATTTGGATTGGAATCGGGGATGCAGTGCCCAGGAGGCTGTCGAAACAGAGAACTGACCCCCTTCAGTGGAAAGCAAGGACAGGGGCTGGGAAGTGGAGTGAAGAGAAGGACAGCCCAGGCAGAACTGCAGACTCCTTGCCCAGAGAATCCACTTTACCGGCTTCGGGGCTGGAACTATAGGCTGCTCCCTGTGTGGGTGGTGGATGGAGAAACTTATGAACAGGGGATCCGTCTTTTCTCTGGAGCCAGACAGACGCAGGTTAAATCCAGACTTCACCACTTACGAGCCTTGGAACCATGGGGGAAGTTCACTTGTCTGAACCTCAGATTCCTAACTAGTTAAATGAGAATAAAATTGTGGGTTTTAAAGACAATTCAGTTTGTACTGTGCATGAAGAGAGTTGGCTTTTGTGGGCCTGGTCTCTCAACTTTCAATAAATAGTTCTCAATTTTTTATATATGTTAGATGGCAGGTTGTGTTCAGGGAGGGCAGGCAGCCTCATGGCATGGCTTTAGGGCATCTCAGCCTAAATATAAATCCTGCTCTACTCTGGGCTAACTGGTTTTATGGTTTGAAGTAATTTATTCTACAATTTCTTCCATCGTAAAAGGATTATCATAATGATACCTTGTGTTAATTGAAGACCAGGTAGTGATAAGGAGGGAAAAAGAGCACCTGACTTTCCAAAGACAGTGGAGTGAGGCTACACAAATGTTGACCGATATGACAATGATGGTGAAATTGCCAGCCTGATATGATCTCATAGCAGGAATTGTGTGTTCTAGATCATGGTTCTTCTCTGGCTCACCCAGGAGACATTTGAGAATGTCTGGAGACGCTCTGAGATGAGACACATTACTGGACTTGGAGTCACCGCTTGTTCCCCAAGAATCTAAGTTCAACCACCCATCCTCAAGAAGTTAATTAAAACAGCCAAATTAATAGTGAAAGACAAGGAAGAGGGGATTTAATGAGACTACACTGGGAAGAGGAACAGAAACTCAGTGATGTCCCCTTCAAGTCATCTTCAGGGTCCCTAAGTGAGGTCACGATTCAGGTAAAGGACCAGAGATATGCATGGCTAAGCATAGCAGTCAAGCCGAACCCCCACCTGCCACTGACCCATCACTGTCTTCTTCATATGGTGATCTAACACATTGTAAGTTTCCTTCCCAGGGAAAAAGGTTCCCCTCTGCCCGACTTAGGCTTTAGGTTTTCTCTTTTCTCAGCATGTGATTCTTGGGGGAACTCTGAATTCTTAGGAGTCCATTCCTTCTATAATCGGATAGTCAGTGTGAGGGATACAAGTGCCTCTTTAGAATATCTTCATCTCTTTCAGGCCAGTTATAATAGCTGATGGGAGTTCAGGCTGCTGTAGTTGTCAAGCAGGTAGAGACAGGGATGGTGTTCAACATCCAACAACGCACAGGGCATCCCCGTCTTAACAGAGAATTATCCATCCCAAAACATCACTACTACCAAGGTTGAGAAACACCGGTCTAGATCAGGCACATCTTCAAGACCTAACAATGTAAAGAAATTGAAGTCAGCTTGAATTATTATCAAAGACAATCCTGGCTCTTGTTTCACTAAATATAAAGTGTGTGCCATCCTCCAGGTAGTATGCCCTGAGAGTAGAGACATTGCCTTAGTCAACATTATGCTTTGTCAGTTAGCCTATTACACATTATTTAAGCACCCTTCAAATCAATGCATAACATCACCTAATAAGGATGCCAGTGCAAAATGAAAGATGCAATCATTTGATAGATTCTGAAGAGTTTTTCACTTTGAAATAAGATGGGGAGATGGGTTCATTCTGGGGAAGAGCATTACCTAGAGTGATCAGAGCTGGAACTGAGAAAGCAACATTGCAGAAAGCACAGGAAAGTTACTGCTTGGCATGTACCACCCATTTAGGATTGGGAAGGCTGGGAGTGGATTTGCCTTTCTAATTAGGTTTGACTTGGGCTAATAGTGAAGTGAGCTTTTGTTCCCTGAGCAGACACCAGCTGGGAGGGGTCCAGGAACGTGCTGGTGGCAGGGTGAAGTCACCATGAATGACACATCTTCCCTGGGTGATCCACAAAATAGATGCTTCACACATGAACACATGAGACCAGTCTACAAACTTAGCTCTGACGCAGAATATCCCAAGAGGTCAGACACTTGAGTCACTCTGTGTGGCAGTTCAAATCCAGGCCCTATGGCTTGCTTCTGTGGGCCTCATATAAGATCATCAGATTTTTCTAAACCTTATTTTCCACAATCTTGAAAGGGCAGATGAATAACATCTACCTCAAAAGATTGTTATGAAGCATCAAAAACAAAAATATATAAGAAAACTTGAATGGGCTAAAATTCATTATAATATACTGACTTAGAGAAGAACTCCCTTCGTTAAATGGCTGATTGTTCACTTAAATTTTGCATTATTTTTCATCTCTACCATCCTCTCTAATCTTATGGGATACCATTGATTCTTGTTTCCCCTTGGTCAAAAACACCACACCACCACATGAACTGTCCATTGGATATACTCCAGTCTCTTCCTTCTAACTCAAAATGCCCATTAAACAACTCACTTTTAGGGATACTTTCTGTGACCTACAGAATAAAGAGAGGAATTACTGAGAAGACATTCTGGTGTTCCAAGAATGCTCCACACTTAACATTTGCTAATGGCTGCCTTCCCAAAAACAGATGAATTCTGGACCATATCACTTCTAGGATATATTTGTTATTCCTGGAACATCCCTACAGTTTTCATTCCTATAGATCTTTGTGTTGCTCCCTCAGCTTGAGCTAATCCCCTTAAATGAAGTAACAGCTAATTTTCAAGGCCCAGGCCACATGCCATCTTCCATCAGGAAACTGCTCTTAGTTTGCCTCCCTTAGTTGGAATCAGATCTCTTATTCCTGTGGCCTCTAGAGCACTTGCTGGCTCTGTCTCAGCAGCTCTGGGTTTTTCAGCCTCTACTTTGACATCATTTCGGCCACATGGTTTGTTTCTTTGGAAATGAAGTGATCAATACAAAAGGATCTTTCTGAACTTTCCTGCTATCTCTTCCCTGCCTTCTAGAATCATGTCTTGTACAATGGAGGCACTCAAAAGAAAAATGTTGGGCTAAACCTCAAAATAACCAAGCAAATCATTTCTTAAGGGGATCTCTGTGGTCAAAGCGCATCCTCCTCTCCTGCCAAAAATACCTCTTGAAGGAAAAAAGTACTGGAATTAATTTCATTTCCTTTTCAACTAGAACAAGTTCCCATACATCAGTGCTAAGAGCCAAGTATGACTATGGGATATGACATAAAGATTTTTGTGTAACATTATTTGTCCATTAAACAATTATGCATAGTCTGAAGAGATGTCATAGTGAGTAAAGTGCATGCTGGGAAATCAGGAGGACCTGAGTTTGCTTCTCAGCACTCAGTGAAAAAACAAATAGAGGCTGAACATAATGGCATATGAGCAATCTCAGCACCCAGGAATAGAGACATGAGGATTTCAGGGGTTCAGTGGCCAGTCTAGCCAATTGGTGGTGAGTTTTAAGTCCAGTGAGAGATCTTGAATTCAAATAAGTTGAAGATGGATAGAAGAAGGCATCCAGTGTTAACTTGAAGCCACTATGGAAACAGGTGCGTGCACGCACACACACACACACATACATACACACACACACACACACACACACACACACACACACATGAACACACATACCAAGTAAACACAAGTAATAAGTAAGTGTCCATGCCATACAATCAGAGATTGGTGTGTACAGGTGTGAGTGTGTGTATGTATGTATATATGTGCATGTAATTTACCTGCAACTACTCAATGTACTCTGAAGGTCCATGTATTCCCTGAATCTCACTGTACTCCTTAGGTCTTATTAAGAGTATACTCTGCAGGCCAGTAACACAGCAAATGGAGAAACCTGACAAAAACAACCTTGTTCAAGAAACTTGGACAAACAGCAAGTGGGAAAAGTTCTGCTGATACCCTCTGTAATGTACTGAGAATGGAGATCTACTTTTATGGTCTTCCTACAAACCTGCAAACCTTGCAACTCCATGAAACACCAGAGAGTTTTGAATTGAAAACAACTCTACAAAATGCTTGAGCAGCACTCCTAAAAACTCTCAAGACTGTCAATGAACAATGAAAGTTTGACAAACTACTATAGTCAGAGGAGCTTCATAAGCCATGATGGCTAAGTGTCATATGTCACTGGATGGAATCTTGAGCCAGAAAAAAAGGTTAAAACCAAGAGAATCTGAAAAAGGGAAGGATTTTTAACTGCGGTAATGTAGTCATAGTGATTCTTAGGTCATGACAAAATACGTACAAGATAAATAGCACATAAAGTGTTGGAAATAATGGAAATGGAGAGTGTAGTGTATGGGAGCCTTCTGTACCATTTCCTAATGACAGAAAAACTGAGTTATTTGGGTAAATCACTAGAATGGCATATCTTGGCCATAGATTGCTCTATTTGTAGACTTTGGAGGGCCCTCTAGTTGGCTTTCATAATGCTTACACATGTTTGCATTCCCACCAGCCCCATGTAACTCTCACCAGACAAAGGGCTCCAAATGTATACATCGCAGAGTAATTGTTGCTTCCATTTACAGTAGTTAAGTTTTAGAATCAGACCATGCCATTCTACAGATGAGCAGATAAAGAAATGTGGTGCATATATGTACAATGGAATTTCATTCAGCCATAAGAAATGACTGGTTTTAAAACATTTTTTTTAAATTGTTGAATCTGGAGATTATTCTGTTAAGTGAAATAGACCAGATTCAAAGGAAAAACATTGTGCCTAATGTTCCGTATTAGGACAGTAGAAGTTGTATTTAAGTGTGTGTGTGTGTGTGTGTGTGTGTGTGTGTGTCTGTAAGGCATGAAAGTAGGAAAGGGTTATGAGAGTGGAAGAAGAGCTCTAGGAGGAGCAGAATGGGAAGAATGAGTCAGAGTAATGGAATATGTGTCACATAAAAGCAGAAGACATGGCGAGGAGACAAACAAGGTGGGTGAAGGGAAGACAGTGAGGAAGGTGGGTGAATAGTGCAAAGTATCAAGACATGTATGTATGAAAATAGCATGGAGAAATCCATCATTTTATATGCTAAACTTAAAGCAGGTAAAGAATAATTGTAAGTGAATGTGTATAGAATATCTAGCACATAGCAGGTACTCCATGGTTGTTCTCTTCCCCAGGTTATATGAGGCTCATGGGCAAACCGTGTAACTTCTCTAGGGACAGCAACATATTTGTTATTTGTTGTGAAACAAGGTATTATTTATTATGCAAAATCTATAACTACTCCTGCTTTCTGTTTAGTGGTGGATATGTATTTTTTTTTCTTAGTGGGGTGAACAAATCTGCACTTTCTCTTCCCAGCTACAGAGACTGGTGGGAGAAGAAAAGAGGAAAAACCAAAAATTTCAAAGCTTCTTCTATTACTTCTGTGCTGATACAGGGTGAGTCCGAGGGCAGGTGAACCTTTGTTTCGGCAGACACATTAATGAGACAGTGTTTTTAAAATCGACCTAGAATCCAATAGAAGGTGGGGAGTTCAGAATAGCTGAACTGTTCTACATAATTAAAGTATGGAGTTAAAATGAGAGGGAGCATGAAGTGTGTGTGTGTGTGTGTGTGTGTGTGTGTGTGTGTGTGTGTGTATACATGCACGCACATGTGTGTATGTATGCATGCATGTGTGGGGGAAAATGCTGAACTACCAAAGAAGAGGCTGCAAGAAGTTTCACATTGACAAACAGCCCAAGGACTTTCAAAGAAAAATATATCTAAAGCACTCCTTTAATACCTGTCCATCTCTGGTTGGAACAGCCTCCATCATTCCAATGTCTAAGAAGTTTACTCAATACAAGTAGTTGCCTTGGAAGATTCTGGTGTAAATGAAAATCCTTGTCTTCTATGTCAACACTGGTCCAAAGAAAAGGAGTAAACCAATTGAGTAAAGGGATAAATATGAGACTTTAGGCTCGGTAGAAAGAGGAATTGGTCAGAGGAACAAGTGGCCATGAAGCATATGTACTCTGGGAATTTGAAGAAAGTGGATGTTGGACATTGCAATTGGGTTGGCATTAATAAGCTAATGTGTGGGTGTGTGGGTGTGGTGTGTTTCTATCATTTTACAGTGGAGTCTGGGGAACTCAGTAATGGCTGAATTTTCCTATGCACCCAGGGCTGAAGGGTGAAAATGTACAGCAGGATGTGCCCACACCTCCTGTGCTGTTCCTCTCAACCTCTATTCCCAGTGCCTTATTACATGCAAGGACATACAAAGCCTGAAACATAGGATCGTTTGGTAATCAGCATTATTGAGTTAACCTGGCTTTAAGCCCCCACTACAACATGACCCAGGCAGTAGAATTCCTCCCGGGAACCTGGTGATTGTCAGTGGGCTTGCTTCCCAAACCATCCCGTTCAGTGTTCAATATCAGAACTGTGCATCACCTCATTTAATTTGCAGTGTAACCCTCTGTGAATAAAGAAGCAGGAGTTTGAGGAGATTAGATCATTTTCCTGAGACTAAAAAGGAGCTTAATATTCATTGCAGAAAAAGCCCGATTGGACCGGAAACTGCTTTGGTTCGATTCACCAGACTGAAGCCTCTATTTCATCTTGGGTTTCTTGTTTGTTTGTTTGTTTGTTTTTTGTTTTGTTTCGTTTTTTTCATACCTTTCTGTTTTCTCCTCTTTTCCTCAACTCTTTTCAGTCATGTTGGGCCTGAGGCAAGTCTGAGGAAAGAATTGTGTTCTTCTGACAGGCAGATTGGAAACAAACTCTCCACTCACAGCTTGGCAAGCATGAGGGCCCTGATTGATCTTCAGTGGCGGCTCCAAATGGCAACTGCTTCAAAAGCAGTCCTGCCTCTACCCCGGGTGCAGAAGGCATCACTCAGGAGGCCTCCCCACACCAGAGCAACTGCCTGCAGCCACGAAGTCAGGTGTAAGACCTGAAGTGAGTTGTTAAAACAGGATGTGGTGGGTCCGTGTGGGCAGGGAAGAGGAAGGTAAGGAGGAGGGAGTGCTGGTAGCATTTCTTCAGGGAGCCAGAGGCAGAGGAGTTGCTGGTGAGTGTATAGAATGATGACTGTTTCATTACAGCCACATAGCACTAAGCGACAGGGATGCTTTCTGAGAAATACATTGGTAGGCGATTTTGTCATTCTCCAAATACCGTAAAGTGTCTGTGTATCTATACAGTAGAGCCTGCTGTACACCTGGCCATTTGGGTCAGCCTATTAGTCCTGCTCTACACACTTGTATGGCATGCTGCTGTTAAATACTACAGGCATCTGTAGCCCTCTGGTATTTGTATTTCTGAACACATACACACAGGTTTGTTTGATATCACCTTGCCACAAACACCTAATAGCGTGCTATGTGTTGACATTGCCATGGCATCACATCTTTGTCAATATAACTTTGACAGCTCCATGAAAATCCTAAAAATCACCATGTATATGCAACCCAGAGCTCACCAGTATGCCATTACGTAGACAGGGCCATATTTAATTCTGCATAGGTGTTAGCACCTGCTAGATGGCAAAAACAATTGAGGTTTTATATTAGTTGCTGTTGACTCACAGTTTAAAAGTATAATCACCTAATGGTAACAGGAGCTTGAGGCAGCTGGGTCATATTGAATCTGCAGTCAGAAAGCAGGAGAGAGATGAACTTTTTTTTTTAATTTTTTTTATTTAATTAATTTAATCAAGGAGTATATGTGTATGCCTGCTTGTCCATATGTTCAGGTGACCACAGGGGCCAGCAGACAGTGTCAGATCTGCTGGGACTAGTTACAGATGGTTGTGAGGCACCTGATGTGGGTCCTGGGACCTGAACCCTGTTCTATAAGTTCAGTGAGTGCTCTTAACCTACCAACTCTCTCCGATCCCTGAATTTTCTCTTTTGTGCAAAGCAGGACACCAGTGCTCAAATGGTGCCTCACATATATTTAGGGTGCATTTTCTCACCTCAATTCAATTAATCTAATGCACAAAAATCTCCTGCAGACTTGCCCAGATGGTTCCCCCCAACACACACACACACATACACAAGGTGATCTAAATCTCATAAGGTTAACAATAAAAATTAACCACCACAAGTTTGGTTTCTTTTCTCATTGCTAGGATAAAATACCCAAATATATTAGTTACTTTTCTTTTTAGTGTTGTGACAAAAGGTCTGACGAGAAGCAACTTAATTGATGAAAAGTTTATTCTGGTTTTCAGTGCAAAGGAATAAAGTCCATCATGGCAGAGAAAATGTGGGTGCAGGAGTATGAGGGGTGGCTACTTACTTTGTATCTGAAGTCAGGAAACAGAGGACAGGAAGGGTGAACAATTCATAAACTCTCAAGTCCTGCCCCAGTAACCAATCTTCTCCAGCTTCTCAAGGTTCCACAAGTTTCCCAAACAGAGCCACCAGTTGGGGACCAGGTGTTCAAACGCTTGAGCCTATGGAAGGCATTTCATATACAAACCACAACAGACTCCTGCCCTTGAGAAACTTGGAATGTGTGGATGACACATTCATCCCACAAGAGCTCAGGAAAGAATCTGGGAAAGGAGACTAAGAAAAGTCAGGACCACTGTGGAGAAGCCCCACAGATAAAGACCGTGGGTAAAGATGCAACTTTCCTTCTTTTCATGGGGTAGAATAGACAGATGAGCAATGACATGTCTCAAGGCAATGGAAAGTGCCAGGAATGGATCTCATAGAGTGAGGAAGACTTCCTAGAGGAGGAGTCACATGGATTAAGTCTTAAAGCAGGAGTAATGAGGTTGGAAAGGCAGGCTGTGGGCCAACCATAGTGTTTTATGCCAAACTATGGAGTTTGAGCTTAATCTAGTCATGAAGATTGGAATGAGTGCTTACTTGAGTACAAGCCTGGGGGGCAGAGAAAGATGTGATAGATGTAAGGTCAAATCTTTCCATCCTTACCATCCCGGACCCTCCTGCTTGCCAGATGTGGCTAAGCCTCACATTTTGAAATATTGGTCCTCTTGTTCTGGAAAAGCCTATGATCTGTTTTAATCTTATGAATTGGAACCTTTAAGATGCTACTAGAATGGGGTCTGGGGGCAGGGGTGAGAAGCAAGCCAAGAAAGGTTTTCCATGTACTTGGCCTGGTGCATCCTCATGTTCAGTGTTCTGCAACCAGAGAGAAAATGGATGAGGAGACTGATTGCTGATTTGGTAACTATGGCAATGTGCATGCTCCTATCATTTACAATGCACCTGAATGGCTCAGAAGAGCCTCTGGAAAATAAAATGCTTGCTTGGGAAGAGGCAGGTAAACATGCCTTGATCGTGTTCTTCTGACGAGCTTGTTTCCCAGTGGGCAGACAGGGTTTAGAAGACTAAGTTTCAAAGGCACACCGGCCTCTGCTCACAGAGGGAAGATCCTTGAGGGACACTCAACCCAGGCCTGGGTATTTCCTACTAATGCCAGGCAGCTGTCTCCGAGCCTTCTCCAAGCAAAGGCTTTGCTTTGAAACTAACACGCTTCTCTAAGTGCACATCTATTTTATAACGGTAACAGACCGTCTCCCTTCTCTGCTCCACAGCCCTTGAGTCCCACCTTTGGAGTCTCTTGTGCGCTCTCAGAACAACCTATCTCTTCCCCTTTTCTCTAACACTGCAAGTCCTAATTGGTTTTTCTTGAAATTACCCAGAAAATAAAGTTTGACAGACTTGGGTTTTTAGCAAATCTCTGCTACTGGCTTCCCTCTGTGTGGTCTTAGAAAAAATTCTTAACATCTCTGTGCCTCATCCACGTTTCCTGGTCTGAGGAAGTGAGGTGCCAGTATTGTGTTAAAAACACTGTTGTGAATGTTTTTCAGAGTTCTGAGTTTTCGTCACGGCACACGGCGAATCAAGGGAATGGTATCTTGTTTTACTTTTCGTCTTTGTCCCATCGTCTTAAACTTTATTTCATTTGATGATTTTGGGTGTGCTGCCCCAGGAGGGCCAGAAGGGGGCATCAGATGCCCTGAAACTGGAGTTACAGATGGTTATTAACCACCATATGGGTGCTGGAATCAAACCCAAATTCCCTAAAAGAGCAGCTAGTACTCTTAACTTCTGAGCCATCTCTCCAGCCCTTCCCAAACCTTTAAGAGCGTGAGTCTTCTCTGTCAGCTTCCAGGTCAAGGTGTAGAAAGTGCATCCGGGAAATGTGACAGAGAAACGAGACTGATCCAAAGGAGCCTATGAATCAGCTTATGGGGGGGTCTAGTTCATTTTCATGTCAGTCAGTCTGACGATGCATTGATTGAGCTCATTATTCCAGATTAGATAGAGAAAGTATCACTATATTTTTATCTCCTGACTTTACTCTCACCCTGCTAGGGGCCTCAAACTCACAACTTAACACAAGCTGCCCTTCACACCCAACACACTGAAACTAAAGCTTGACTTATTTACAGAGAGAATGGTGACTTTTGCTTAGCAAACTGGAAAGCAGGAAATGTCTTCCTCATAACGTAGCCCACAAAGGCACCCTACTCTGTGAATACACTGACGTTGACGGGCCGATCAGAAATCTTGTTACATGCTCCAATTGTTCCTGTATTCATTCTTCCCAGCCATGCCCTGGTGCTGACCCAGGACTTATTTCTCTCTACTGAGTCAAGCCACCTCTTCTTCCAGGCTCCATCCTAGATCCATCCTTCCTGTGATGTCTCCTCACCACAACCGCATTTGACATTGTGATGGATGGACATTCTGGGTTTAAATTCTATAAGCATTTTTCCTACTTATAAGAAATAATTACACATAAGAAATGAATAAGTGAATTGGTAAAACTATACTTTTCTCTATTGCAGCCTAAGTCTTAGAGTAAAATGTTAACTGTATTTTGACCCTGTGACATATGTTCTGACACACAGCTGTCCTTGTTCTTGGCTGTGGTATATTCTGCATGGCTCAGTTCTTTGCTCAAGTTCCCTCTGACAGTGCGTCTTCACGAAATGTTTGTTTCAGCCTTTACATTGTTAGGGCTGGTGCAATTTGCTGTGGCTTACACAACAATGTGGGTCAGTAGAGACTGGTGTGTTAATGGGATAACAAGTGAGTCTTTTTTAGGATTGGAGATATAGCCCAGCACTTAAGAGTGCTTGCTGTTCTTGCAGAGGACCTGAGTTTGGTTCTCAGCACCCAGATTCAGCAGTTCACAGCAATTTGTAACTGCAGCCTAAGCAGGGTTAACATCCTCTTCTGGGTTCTATAGGAACCTATACATACGTGTATGTACATACACACATGTGCACGTGCCCACGCATGCACGCACACACACACACACACACACACACACACACACACACAAATAAAAAGAAAAAACGGGGTCCTTTTCTATTTCTTATGTCACAGAGCAGTGTATTCCTTCTTGCTTTCCATGCTCTGCTCCAGGAATCTTCCATCTTGTAGTACCTCAAAGGATCCAGAGGACCAGCCATCAGCCAAGCGAAGGGGCAATGCAAATGAACATTTCAAAGATGCTCACACAGGGTCAGCTTAGATATGTACAAGCTTTATACAAAAACTCAGTTATATGACTTCAGCTGATTGCAAGGGATTCTAGGAGAGCAGTTTGATATACACTCAGGGAGAACAGTCAAAGGTCTTGGTGAGTATCAAGACAGACTCCACCACAAACTATGCATTTTATATTAGTAGTTTGGTTTGATTTCTAAAGGAGATTATTTCCGAATGCAGCAATATTTCTAGCAGTTACGACATGCCATACACTTAGGTTCTTATCTTAGGGTCTCTGTTGCTGTGATATAACACCATGACCAAAAGCAACTTGATAAAGAATGGTTTATTTTCAGCTTACACTTCCAGATGACTCTCTATCACTGAGGGAAGTCAGGGCAGGATCTCAGGGCAGGGAAGGAACCTGGAGGTAGAAAGTGGAGAAGAAATAGGGGATCACTCCTCATGGCTTGCTCAGCCTGCTTTCTTTTCCCATCCAGGACAACCTGTCTAGGGTAGGCTCTGCTAAAAGTGAGCTGATAATTAAGAAATAATTGATCATTAATCAGGAAAATGCATCACAGGCTTGCTCACAGGCTGATCTGGTGGGGGCCTTTCCTTAACTGGGTTCCCCTCTTCTGAAATGATTATAGTTTGTGCCAAGTTGACATAAAACTAACTAACAGAGTTCCTATTTACTTATGTAATACATTAGGGTGCCCGTTATATTACAGGTGCTATCCTGATATAGTACAGAACAAATTCTAGCCAGAAAGACAGGCAGCTGTGCCATGTTCTGTGGCATGCCCTCCCTCTTGTTTCCTCCTGAATATTTCAACATGCTTAAACCCCATCAGAATTAGTTTCACATCCTTGAGAACTTTTGTTGTTGTTGTTGTTTCACAGACTACCTAGCTCAGTGCTGACTATGTGGAATCCAAAAATATACTTATATTTTATTTAATCTGTAGATTAAGTAAATGATGTGATTAGTTATCATATATACCCTCTGAACAAGGTCTGGAAGGTGAGGTGGTTAGTTAAGAGCTACAGAGACAGCAGGGGAGATGGCCTGGTTGGTAAAGTGCTTGCCATGTAAGCATGAGTACCTGAATTTAATCACCAGAATTTAACCACTACATTAAAATAATAATAAAAAAAATCTGGGTATGATGATGCACAATTGTCATCTTCACACTGGAAGGCAAAGACAAACAGATGTCTAGAAGTCACTGGCCAGTCAGCTTAGGCTACTTGGTGAGTTCCAAACTCATGAGAACCTGGAACTCAGGTTCTTCTCAGCGTTGTCCTCTGGCTTCACATTATGCTCATGTACAACACACATGCCCCCACACATCTACATACACAGGTGCATACCCATGCAGGACCCTTTGCTTGGGGATGTTTTCTGAGTACAAGAAGAGCTTTGCATCTTCACTGTGGGCTGAGATCAGTAAGCACAACAGCGCTCTAACTCATTGCAAGGGCAGTTACAGCAAAGGCAGAGATTCCTAGTGTTATGGCTGAGATTAAAGTCCAGGGAGAGGGCCAAACTATTGCTAATAAGGGAGCAAATGTCTTCAGCGAGTAATGTGGCTTAAAGGGTTATTGTTCACAAGAAGAGTCAAGTCCATGGACATGAGTCCATTTTGCTCTCAGTCATGATGCTGATGCTGCTTTGCTCTATTTACTTGGCCTCCCCCACCCAATAAGGCTTTGGAAGAGCCTGCTCTCTGCTGGGAATTTTGGCCCCTTCCCCTACCCCTTCTCAGGTTTCTCAACACCTGTCAGGCAGCTGCTGTGTGCTGGCCAAGCAGTGGCTGCCTTTTGAAAGGACTAAATTCTAACAATATGGAAAGTTTAGTGCCAGACTTAAGGGATTTCCAACATGAACTTAACATGGGTCACTGGAACCACACTCTCAGATTTCCTATGTACTTCTGTGGTCTCCATTTAAGAAGCCATAAAAATAACAGAGCTACTGAGTTCGCTGGAGATATAGCCGTGAATCTTTTCCTTCATCTATATATAACCACGTGAATCTGAGACTTTTACAGCTCTCTCTGTATGTGTATGCACACTTGCACAGCTGTGCACCACTGCTACTAGGCATAGTGATAGTTTCTTAGGAACATTACAGAAGCAGCTATTATTGAATGATTGGGTGTCTGACATCCTATTCTTTAAAGATTTATTTATTTATGTATTTAATGTGTATGTGCCTGTGTGACTTGATGAGTATCACATGCATGCAGGAGCCAGAGAAGGCCAGAAGAGGGATCCCTGGAGTTGGAGTTACAGATAGTTATGAGCCTCCGTGTGGGTGATGGGATTGGAACTCAGGTCCTCTGTAAGAGCAGTAAGGGTTCTTAAGTGTTGAGTCATCTTCCTAGTCCCCTTAGGCATTATTATGAATGTCCTATGCACTGATAGAGTCATTTCTCAAATTCTGTTAAACTACTTACGACCCCAATCTCTGTTTTGTAGATGAGGAAGATAAACCTCTGAGAGGTTAAGTAACTTGTCTCAGGGTTGCAAAAAGCTAGTAAGTGGCAGAGCTAAGATTTCAAATGGGGCTGCTTGGATCTATGGTCCCTGATCTTGATTTTCATGCAAGCATGTGTTTAATGTGTTATAAACAGATCTAATTAAACTGCATTGCCTACTAAAAAATAAGATTATCCTGAATTTGCAGCAAGCCATGAAATAAACAGGAAAGAAAAATCATGCCTTTAACCCCAGCACTTAGGAGCAGAGGCAGGCAGATCTCCGTGAGTTCAAGGCTAGACTGGGCTGTTACACAGAAAAAACCTGTTTTGAAAAAAAAAACTGATCAAAGTGATTGTTATATTGTTATCTTCCCATTGTGAAAGTGATGCTCAGAGTAATTTAAGTGACCTTTCAGAGCTCATGCAACTCATGAGTGTGGAAATGGCAGTATTCTTAATTTTGATTGTTTCATAATATATAATGTATATGATAATGCATACTATGAAATGTGAACTCTAAAGTGTATTATACTTATTTATTAAAACTTGTGTTTAATGATGTATTTACATATATACTGTATACATGTATTTGTATACATATATATATATATATATATATATATATATATACACACACATAAATACAGATTGAAGTTCTTTGGAAACAGCATTTAAAGACAAATGCATTAACTTGGAACTTCAGTGTATTCTCTAGCTCTGTTCACCAAGCGTATTTACTTTAGAACTTTGTACAAATTGAAGTGCCCTGCCTAGGATGAAACCTAAAGGGCATTTCATAGCCCCAAAGAATTAGGTTCCATATTCCTTATGAAAACAAAATTCATTTCTTCATGGCAAAAAGTTTATGTTTCTTATAATACTCCATTAATCCAGGTTATTAAAATTTCTGAGGCACTCAACATTCCACAAATACTTTTTATATCTGTGAAAGTTTGAGAGGAAAGGATGAAAGATCTCTTGAGCTAGGGCTCTGTTTCTTAATTCTGCTAGAGACTGCTCTCTGGTAACCAGGAACTGGTTCTTTTGCCTTTCTGGGACTCAAGTTACTCATTTTAAAAACGAGCTCAAGGATATCATCAGTAAATATTGGAGGGCCATGGCACTCTGACCAATATCTCTTGAGACAGTAAAAGCAACAGAAAGGGTGGTTATTGGGAACTATGACATTGAACCTCTAGAAATAAGATATTCAGTAAGACTCTGGGAGAATTACACAAAAGGAAAGTAGTTGTCTTGACCAAGTCTTCATGCAATTTGGGAGTCCATCATTCTTCTAGTAGGTAACCACTACACACAACAATGACTTGGCAGTCTTAGGATTAGAACTGGGAAAATGTCTAAGTTTCTGTTCTCATTCAGCTTCCTTTAGGTTTAAGGAAGTCAGGCCATAACAAAATGAACATGGTTGTATGGTGTTAAAAGTTATTAAATTCTGAACTGGAATTATTTATTTATCTCAATGGAAGAGTACTTGCCAATAAGAAGATCTAGATTTGAGCTCTAGAACTCTAGAATAATAAAATAAAACACCACCAGGTGTGGTTTTGTGTGCAATAATCCCAGCCCCTAGGAAACTGAGGCAAGCAGATCCTTGGGAACTGCTGATCAGCCAGCCTAGCCTTCGTGGCAAGTTCTAGGCCCTTGAGAAAGTCTGTCTCAAAAGAGAATGTATCTTCAGAAGTGCCATCTGACCACCACATTCCCAAGCATAAAAAAATGCATATACACACCATACCCCCCACACACAAACATACAACTAAGTGCTTTGGAGGAGTACAAAGCAGATAATGAATAGAGAAAGAAATTGGGGGAGAGGGATTTCACTTCTCATTTGATAGCAAGCTTGATGTGGACTGTGAGGCTCTTTATAAACATTCATTTGAATTTGGTGTGAAGTTATTCTAGCTGCAGAAGTGTTTGTGTGTTTGAGTATTGGTGCTAGTTTCAAGCCTAGCTGAGGGTAGGATTGTCTTTCCTATAGATTTATAAAATTCAAAGAAATAATTCATGCCAAAGTACATTTTCACCAAACGTTTTCAGATAGTAGATGCGGTGATTTGGAGGAGAATGCTCATCCACCAGATCATATATTTGCATACTTGGTCCTCAGTTGGTGGAACTGTTTGGAAAAGATTAGAAGGTGTGGCCTTGTTGGAGGAGGTTTATGGCTGAGGGTGGGTTTTGAGGTTTTAGAAGCCCATTCTATTCCCAGTTGGTATTCCCCCACTTCTCTCTCTGTGTCTCAGTTTCTCTGCCTCTCTCTCTCTCTCTCTCTCTCTCTCTCTCTCTCTCTCTCTCTCTCCCTCATAGTATATCTCAGGATGTAATCTCTCAGCTACCACTCCAGTTCTACCTGCCTGTCTACCACCATGTTCTCCACCATGGTGGTCATAGACTTCTACTCAAACTGTAAGCCCCAACTAAGCACTTTTTTCTGTAAGTTGCCTTAGTCCTGGTGTTTTGTCACAACAACAGAAAAGTTACTAAGGCAATAGATTATAGACCTCTACTAACCAGACTTCAGAAAAGGTATGAGGAGTAGAAATACAGATGTGAAGGCCACAACGCTATAGATAGTATTTTACAAAGCCAAGTCACCAGGTGGTATACCTTCTAGGATGAATGTAGGAGGCAAGAGTTCCATCATGGCTCATGCTTACTAGAAGGTGCATGTAGGATGTAGGAAGAGTAGAATAGAGTGAGAAAACAACAAAGAAAGGTCATGGTCCAGAAATAAAAGGAAGCAGTACTAAAGAAGCCTGGTATGAGGAAAAAAATCGGCTACGTGGCTGTAGTTATGGGTTTAGGAGGATGAGGATAGAGCATGTAAAAGAGGCAGCTGGACATGGATGCTTTGTACTTTCCACCATCATCATCAGGATCCTGTATCTCAAAAGCCATTCTAGGTACACATTTACTGTCATATCCACAGCAGCATTCTACCACTGAGCTACATCCACCAATCCATTTGATCTCCCAATAAAATGTTTACAAATTGGTTGCTCTTCAAGGCATTTAAATTCCATTTCAGGTTGCAAAATGTATTGCACTGGGGCCATGTAACACAATCAAGAATATTAAGGCTCAAAGCGAGAAAGATCACTGTTCAAACTCTGCACTTAACCAGGTTACTGCCTCTTGTACAGTTTGGCTCAGCTAAGTTACACAATGTCACTGTATCTCAGTTTCCCCATCTGGAAAATGGAGCTATTAAGAACACCTATGCTATTCAGTATTCCATAAAGGATCTGAGTATAAGACAAGGCTTCAAAGCCCCTTCCTTTTTTTTTCTTTCTTTTATTTTAGGTCCAATAGATGCCCTGTGGGAGCAGAACATGGTACTGAAAAAAGTACTTGAATGGGTTCTTGGAAGACATGGACCAAGCCTCTCACCTTGACCCTGGCACCTCTATTTTATGAGAGCCAAGGCAACACATGTCACACACAAGCTTTTGAAACGGAGGGAGGTCAATGCCAACAGGCCAGGCCTATTTCATTGATTGTAACAATGTTTTCATTGGTTGATTGGTTGATTAAATGGCTGTCATTATCAGGTTTCCTAAGTTTGACCTTTCTCAAAGAATCACTCGGTTCCATGACCCACTTGCTCCTTCAGCTGATTTGAGTGGACTGCCTGCAGAGAAAATAGTCTTCCTCATCTCTCTGTTTAAAACAGCTTGCACACAAGTTTTGAAGTTTTGTTACCTGTGCATCATGCTGTCCTTATTCAAGGCACTTTCATGTATTGGACACTATAAGAACAATGTTGAAGGTCTAAATCATTTTCAACACACCTCAAAATGTCTTAGAATAAAAGAAAGTATCATCTCTCAGTAACAAATGATCTCTAACATACATAATACATATTTTGTGCACAAAGTGTTGATAACCTAGCTACCATGCAATAATTCAGGAAGTTTGATATCTCAAAAATCAAGTTTAAGTTACAGGAATAATATTAACAATTTGCTTTCTATGCAACTTAGAATTGTAGAAAATTACTAAAATATTTTCCTATTTTGTGATGAAATTACATCTCATGTTTATATAGAATTTTGTAGAAAAGAAACAATCAGAAAACAAAAGAAGAAGGTATTTACTTAGCTTTGTAATTAAAAATCATTGTCTATACGTATTTTGTTATTTGTCAACAACTCTACAATGTTGAGAGTAATCAGCTACACGTATTTGTGGGAAACTTACAAATGTCATATTAGAGTTGGCTTGTTAAAACAAGTATTTTATGTTTATTGTCCTCAAATAAAATAAAATAAAATGAATGATTAAAATTACTCCCTCATGCTGAAAAAATGAAAGGGAATTGAGAATTTATTTTGTATAATTGGCTGGGTAATAATAAATATATACTACAAAAAAAGAATTTTATAGAAACTGTAGTTACTCTTTTTCATTAGCTCTCTCATCTTCTCCATCACTTTCTCAAAGTTATCAGAGGAGTAAGGTTGAGTATGATAGTAAATATTTCATATTCATATATTTACCCTAATACATATATATGTATATATATCCTTATATTTACACACACACACACACACACACACACACACACACACATATGTATGTATGTATATAAAGCCTTATGTCCTGGGAACCTAGAACATCACTGTTATTCAATTATTGTCTTAATTGTCTGAAGAAAGGAAGACAGACAGAATCCATTCAGGTACTTGGAAAATATAAAATAGGAGCCTTTGGGTTATTTATCATAAGCTGAAATACAGGAATGCTCCTCCTAGGAGCCCATGTCCCCAGCATCTCTTGCTTCACAAAGGAGCACGAAACAACAGTTCTTTAAAGAAGAGTGCATTATCAGGGACCAGAGAGATGCTCATTGGTTAAGGGTATGCCTTACTCTTGAAGAAGACCCCAGTCTGGTTCCCAGCATCCATATTGGTGGTTTAAAATCACCTTAATTCCAATACCAAGAATCCAACACTCTCTCTGGCCCCCCCATGGGCACTCTTGTGCATGAATACTTATTTGTACATAGACATGTATTATACATACAAATAAAATTGAAGTACATCTTTTAAAAAGATGAATGCATATGAATCTGGTCTGAGAAAGCTTGTGCTTTTTCAACTTAATGGGCCAGGTGCCACTAATGCATCATGCCCTCTTTTGTTCATCAATCCAAGTGTGATGGCATTTTGACAATGTTAAGTTGATACACCAGCATGCTTGGAATGATGCAGAGAGAAGCTGAAGGACACTGAGTCCTTGGTGCCACCGACAAACTGCTATGCCGTCCCAGACCACCTATTTCTAGATTACTTCAAATGAGATTAAATGCAATGGTATTTGTTACTATTTCTGTATTTGCACTGAAATATCTTGTTGCTGCTCCATAGGAAGAGGGAGTGACAGAAGAAGAGGAGATGAGGAGATAAAAGCAAGGACATTTGGAAAGTGTAGTTGGAAAGGTGAAGGAGTGTTCTGTAAGAATCAAATAATGACACATTAACAAGAACTACCAGGGATGGATGAGCAGGAATCGAGTTTATTTACACTCTAATGTGTAAGATATAAGTGCATAAGGGGGCTCTCTGATAGAATAGACTACCTCATTTCAAGCACATAGCTTCCTGCCTTTAAGATGATGCAAGAATAGAACTTAGAAAACACAAAGAAATTAGTGACTCACATGTTCCTTTTATGTACGCATCTTAAGTCTTCTTGCAAGCAATTTTAGTAGGGATGGGGATGGTAGACAATTCAAAGTGGGCTCCTTGTGGCAAATGAATGTAATATTTCTTTGATAATGTCTTTGAACAAAACCTTGCTAGGCTATGAGATAACTAAGAGTAGAGACCAGAGGGCAGAGAGTAAAAAAGAATTTGTGCACATTGAGCTTGAGTGACTGTGGGATATGCTGTGGAGATGACTCTTACGCAAGTGTGTATGAAGCTAGGAAGTGGTAGGGCAGGCATTTGTATGCAAGAATCTCCTAAAACTTGGTGTCTCTAAGACATATTAGTTAAAATGGTGTTTTTCCAGTTTCATTCGGATCTTTGCCATTAGAGAAGCTTTCTTTTTCAGCTGTGTGCAGTAACTCAGTCTGTTGGTCAGCTGTTAAGAGCTTCCAGGCTGAGTTTGGCTAGCTCCATTGCTTTGGGGATGAAGTGATGGGGATGTTGTGGTAGCATAAGTGTGTGGTAGAGAGGGATGCTCACCCCACAGCAAACAGAAGGCAGCAAAAGGAAAAAAAGAACCAGGGACAAAATATATCCTTCAAAGTCATGTCTCCCGTCACTTAATCCCTCTAACTAGACCTCCATCTCTGAATATCCCATTAAGGAATGAATAAATCAATGTACTAATCCATTGATGAGATTACAGCCCTCGTGATCCATTTGCCTTTAATGGCAGTGATCAGCCTCCAAAACTAATTTGCATTAAAATATTTTGTAACAACAGATTCTCATTCTTCTTTGAGACTAGCCTGGCATAATACATATGCCCCAATACCATTCCACAACAAGGGAGTAAGAACTACAGGTATGACAAAGAAATAACATATAATAAAGTAGAGTTTCAAGCAAACAGGCTGTAAAAAGCATTAGACCGTAGAGCCTGATGAAGCTTCCCTATGTTGAGAGCATCTTAAACATCTCTTCCCTCATTTAGCTCCTGTCCTGGTTGGGGTATCTAACCTCTCATCAGCAACAAATAACCAGTATCAAAATTAGCACATCCCTCCCTCTAGGTTCCTATGAGACAAAATCAAGAGGACATAATGGTCTCAGACCTGCTTAAGGCCTATGCCTACGATTTTATTCTTTTCTTGGTTTTGGCTCAAATGGTTCACCTACTTACAAAAAACTTTTTAAAAACATTTTAATAAGACATAAAAAGACCACAAAACAAATACTTCTCATCACTGGCTTGATTCAACTAGATAATTTGTTAAACTAGTCAATTAGGTGAGGATAATAGTGTTCTATGACTTAAACAAGAGAAAAGACAAATATATACATAAAATTTGTATATATATATGTGTGTGTGTGTGTGTGTCTGTATGTTTTCATGAACATACATATATGTATATTACCAATTAAGTAACTTCTGTTTTTGAATATGAATCGCATAACAGTATATTGAAACACCTTAGTATATTCACATTTGTCTAGTGTACAATAGTTGCTGTCCTGTGGAGCATCATCAAATGGATGACCTTTAACAAACAAAACTGATTCCAAGCAATAATCATGTTTAATCCTTAAATTGCTGTTCCTTGGTCACTGGCAGTCCTCTTTGCAGACTGAATTACTTGGGATTTTTATTCTCAAGTGCTTTAGGTTTTTTTTATGAAAAGATGTTTTTAGGTCACCTTTGGTTCTGCTTTCTTCAAATAAAAAACCATCTACTAAAGAAATTACTTTTGATACCCAAGTCATCAGTTTTCATACAATCAGAGTAAAAAAGGAGATTAATGTATATCCTATAAATGGAAAAATTACATTTGTATCTTAAGGTTCTGACTCAACCAACAGTCCTTGTCTTTTTCTCATTGGGCTAGTGAGTTACATTTTGCCTTATTCCATGTAAGAGTTCACAATTTCCGTGTTCATATTCCCAAAACATATTTTTTAAACAATGATGTATTAAAATGATAGAGCCCCTACTTACTAAAAAGATCAGGGGTTGGGGTTGGGGAGATAGTTCAGATGGTGCAGGCAAGGTTGAGAGCAGGGGTTCAGATTCTTGGGATCACTGTCGGGGGCAGGGCAGGCAGGCATCATGGCCCTCCTGAAATCCTAGCGCCCAGAAGGCAGAGACAAAACGTCTCCAGTGGAAACAAGCCAGATAGCTAAACTATCTGAATCACCCAGCTCCCAGTTCCTGTGAGAGACCCTGCCTCAAGGTATATAAGGTGGAGAGCAATTGAAAAAAGATTCTCACCATCAACCTCTGGTTCCCACATTATTGCAAAGTCTTGAAAAATATCTTTCCATTTTCCCCACGTATATTAGCATTATTGGTCAGTTGTGGCCTGATTCATCCTCTAGGGAGTCCTTGGTGTCCATTTTAAAGTGACTCACTTCACATTACCACTTTGCTTACAACTTCTCTGTGCATTACAATAGAAGGCAAACTAAAGTAATCAATGGCCAGCTTCTCAGATGCAGTCATTAACTTGGCCTTTATTCTCTGTTTTTCAACCATCCTGCCACTCTTGCTGCCTCTTGATGTAACACTCTTCACTGTTACATCAAGCCTTGAAAAGTTGCTGTCGCACACACCTGGGGTCTGCTACTCTGATATCATTATAAGCTTGGCTCATATAATCTCCCAAGACTCTTCAAATATCGAATTTTCCAAAACAAATCCCCTGGTTGCCCCAGCTATGGAGCCCACTCCTAAACTGGTCTTCTTCTTGTCCTGTTTTAACTCTTGCATCTTAAAGATCCATCCCTGGGTATGCTGTGCATCTCCTTAAGGGATTATGATCAGTCTTCCCAGTCCAGGGAGGCTTATGAGAGCCAAATCATTTTATGTTATTCTTTGCTGTTTTATACTGCCTGGCACATATTAATCCCTCAGCAAATATCTGTAAAATGTTACTAAAAGATCAAGACCTTAAAAAAGAATCAGGGAAGACAAAAGATAAGAAAAATATCATTAAAGACCCCATGATTGAAGATACTTTTCCAAGAATACCACCAAGCAATAAAACATGATAGAAGGACTTGTTTATATGTAAGTCCATAAAACTTCTGTATAGTAAAATTCTCCACAAGATAAATTAAAAGAAGAAAGTATAGACTCAGCTCAGATGAACCCAACCACATTGCTTAAACCCACTTAGACAGGAGTCCTTCTACTGATTCAGTCTGGCCCAGTCACCCTTTAAAATAAGTGCAATGGTAACTCATTGAACTAATGATGCAATTCCAAAGATAAATAGCACAGCAGGAGAGAAGGCAGTTATGATTAGTAATTCACACAAGCAAATGGGTGGTAGAAATATGAAAACACTGTGCTAACAATTTTAAACTGTATGTTTAGATAGAGAAACACAATAGTGTTGTCTATAATTAGTGTAAATTTAAAAAATCTTGCTATTTATGTAAAGGGAGTAAGTTTTCTAACATATAATTTGTGGAAATCCACATTGTTGTGATATTTCTGGAATTTAATCTGTTTAGTTTCTGGATTAAAGAGATTAAGTTCCAGATCCTCCTACTGGGACAATTCAAGGTTTAAGAGCAAATCATTCCTACCAATATGCCTTAAGGTCTTATGGGAAAGTAGCCACACAAGTGATTACAGCACTATTTACATAATGGTATGGCAATAATGTAAGCATAAAATATATGTGGGGTAAATAATGTGTGGTATATTCACAAAGAAATTTTGTGTGACAAAGAAATATAAATCTGAGTTTTCTAATTTACAGTGTTTATTTATGACACATTAAGAGAAAAAATGTTGGAGATCAATGTGAATATCTGAACCCCTCATTTGAAAGGACACTTTAATCAGCAAATACAGAATGTTTGACTGATGGTTACTAAAATAACAATATATACCATGGCCCTCCACCACAGAATATGTAGTAGAATTATTGGTCATCACTTTGGTGCTGATGTCAAACCACTGGGTCAATGACCTCAAGAGTCCCTTGGCATTTGTATCATGTCACAAAATGTTTGAAGCTGCTCCAAAAAACAGATCTCCTCAACAGTTTTCTAAAGTGTAATAGAGCAGGTAGATGTACTATGTCTTCTTCTCATAACGTGTGCCTTATTGCATTCGAGATAATCTTTGACAGAAATCACCTATGGGATTTGCAAATGTCAGTGTATGGCCACATCATGCTTTACTAAAGTCTGCAAACATATCATACAAAGGAAATGGGATTGGATAATTACCCAGCAGAATGGTGCTGTTGTCCCCCAATTCAAGGAAGACTCTAATGCTTTGAAATCAAAATATCTTTGTCTTCAAAAGAACTAACCATGAAGGAAATAAACAAAACAAAATGTGGTAATGCGAACCTCACCATAATGAAATACTTCTGCGTTTTTGTAATTTTTAAAATTATAATTCTGTAAGGGTGTATACATGTGCCCCAGCATACATGTGAAGGTGAAAGGACAGGTTGAGGGAGTGGGTTCTCTCCTTCTACCACATGGCTTGCAAGGTTCAAATTCAGCCTTCGTGGCAAGCACCCTTCCTTGCTGAGCCATTGAGCCAAGCCCCAAATTAAATGAGTTTCAAATAGGTCTGCACAAAATCTCGAATTGCCATAAAAGTTTTATTTAAAATTGCTGAAGTTTGGAAGCAGCTAAGATATCTTGCAGAAAAGCAAATGAAGAAATTACAATAAACCCAGAAGATTCTGTGCTGTTTACTATTGCAAGGAAATATCCTCTTAAGTCATGAAGAGTCATGGAGAAAATGGAAATGCATATTTCTAATTGAAAGAGCCAGGCTGGGAAGATCACCCATTAGTTGATTCCAAATAAATAACATTCTGGGAATGGCAAACCTTTGGAGACAACAAAGGAGCATCAGGTGTTGCCAGGGTCAGAAGGGAAAGAGGTTTGGGGAAGCCAACACAGGGGCTTAGGACAGTGAAGCTACTCCATATGGCATCTGTAAGTGGATGCCTCTCATTATGTATTTGCTATGATACATAAAATATACTAGGAAACTAAGTTTTCATGTTACCTATAGACTTAGGTGACAGAGTGAGGTCAGAAGAGGTTTATCATTTGCAACAAATGTATTGCCCTGGTAGAAACAGTAAGTAAAACAGGTATATGGGACCTCTGGTACTTTTCCAGTCATTTTGTCTGTGAACTGAAAATGGCTTAAAAACCAAAGTATTTTTTTAAAAAATTAAAATTAAGAAAAAACAAAATGAAATTTAATATAAAATAGACTAGCAGAAAATATTTATAACACATTTTCTTGTAAACATTTAAATCTGAAAGATACAAATAATTCCTACCAATATAAAAGATATTTTAATAGAAAAATATAAAGACAAACATTTTGGCTGTTTTGAAATAAGTCATTCATGTAGTGGATAAACACATGCAAAAAGGGTCACTAACATCACAATCCATGCAGAAAACAAACAAACAAAACAGAAATGGAGACCACTGACTGCCAGACTGATTCAAATGAAGAAGACAGACGGGCTAATATCTTGATGAGGAAGGAGAGCAAGCAGACCCTCAAATGCCGCTGGTGGGCATGCAGACAGCTTCTTCCCTCTTTGAAAATTCCTTGGTGATATTCCCCTATCCAAATGTGGAAATGCTCTCTGACCTAGCTGTTCTATTCTTGAGGATAAAACCACAGACATGAGTATCTTTCTCTGGTATCTGACATGGTGTGAATGGGTATGGGAAGATTCCCCACTGCCTATAATGTAGTGTGTTTATCTCATGGAAATACCCATTCTACTGAACATTTTTACCTGTGGATTATTATGAAGATGATTTCTTCCTAATACACCCAGAATATACAGTGAAATAATTCTTGGGTTTTTAATTCACAAAACTGGAAAACACAGTTGACCTATATGAGAATGAATGCAGGGTGGGTTGTATACACAATGTGGAATGACCGTCCAGTGGGAAGAATTGCACAAGGAAGGTTCTGAGAGGACACAAATTGATCTCAGAGATGGTGGCAAGAGCTAGGCACAAAAACTACATGTGATATTATTTAATTTATATGATGTTGCAACTGGCCACACTCATCCACTGTGTTAGGATCAAGACCATGATTTACTTTAGGATTCTTGAACTAGGAAAGGAAAGATGAAGTCTCTGTGGATGAGACATCTGGCCATTTCTTCAATAAAACAGGTAGTAAAGGCCTCAAGCCAACAGAAAGACCTCTCCACTCTATTTAAAAAATATATGGGTGTTTTTAGCTAGAAAGTACAGGCCTGGTGTTCATGGATGTTGTTTTAACAAATGACACAGAGGTACATACACAATGAGACTGTATTTATTGATAGAAAATGTTTGAAAGAACTAATTTCAGCTAGTAGTCACTACATTTGAAGGTAGAGTTGGATACAGGTTTTTAAAGGGTTGGTTGTTTGTGTATATTTCTCATTCTTGGGGTTTCTAAGCAAAGGTCATAAGTACAAAAAATTTCCGGTGAATCAATAGAGAGAAACAGATGAAACTCAGTTATTCCCCTACCCCACATTTTTCAGAACTGTAGTAGGAAGTGTGATGGGTGGCCACACACCCTTCTGAATTGATTTTGCTAATATGGAAAAATCTATTAATTGCTGGTGGCCATGTCAGAGGAGCAGGAGACAGCAATTGAAGTTTGAGGTATCAGCCCACCAGGAGGAAACTCCCTGATGGGTGGTGAGTCTCAGATAGGCAAGGCCCCAGGACCACAGACCCTGGCATGTCTTTTGTTTCTGCTGTGCCTTTACATATTTGCTGCTGCCATCTTTCTCTGGTATCTGACATGGTGTGAATGGGTGTGGGAAGATTCCCACTGCCTGTAATGTGTTTATCTCATGGAAATACCTATTCTACTGGGCATTTTTTACCTGTGTATTATTATGAAGATGACTTTATAATAATAAGCAGTACAGTTTAGCTGAGGCAATGATTTTATACAATAATAGTGTTAGTTTAATAACTTTAATAATTTTGATAATTGAGGGTTTTTAATAAACATAGTAAGGGATTATGATAGAGGTTAGTTTAGTGGAAAAATTAACATAGGCAAAGGTAGGATAAGATGTTGCCCCTGCCTCTGATAAAACAGAGGCTGCAGAGGATAAAAAATAAAACAAGAAAAAGTGTCACACAGCTAGAAAACATGAGTTTCTATTTGGGAGCTGTATTGACTATGGCTTAGGTTAATGATTAAAAAAAAACAATTGAGTTCCAATAGCCCAGCTAGTTTAAATTCTTCTAATCCTAATGCTGGGAGGTGAATTCATAGGATTCAGAGTGCATCATAGCTGAAACAAAGCTTTAAAAATAATACAAGGTTAGACTAAGGTGTTTTTGTCAAATAGCTTTGAGGTGAAAAACCCAAGAAGATAATCTAAAGTTAGAAAGGCACATAGTTGAGTGAGAAACTCATTTAGGTCATGGAACAAAAACAAAAGAGTCCAATTATCATTAGCTGATGTGTCTTTTTTGCTAGGATTGTTTAATGACCAAAGGTGATGAATAGTTCCTTATACACATTTTTGTCCTCAATCTCTCGATTAAAAAAAAAAAAAAAAAACTATTGATGAAAGGGTATGCATCCTAAAGATTTAAAGTAGAGCTGACTGCTTCTTTTTCATGTATAAAAGTTTAGGTTTGTGATTCCTTTAAGGTTCCTTATAAGATTACCTTTCAAGATAAATTATAAAATGATTGATTCTTTCTTTGTAACTGCAATATGCAGCCAGTAAAAGGAATGGCAAAGAAAAATACCCTACTTGTCCACACTCTGTTGATCTATAACAAGTTACTTAGATATAAATAAATGTATGTGGGTTCTTGGGATAACTCTATTTTAATCATGTAAGGCAGATGAAAGACACTTTTTTACCTGTATTCATTATAGTCATTCACTTAAAAAATAGATGTAACTACATTGTAATTTCTATATTGCCTGAAAGATTTTCTTGGGGTCTATAAGCTGTAGAAGAAAAATAAAGAGTCACAATACAGAATCAGAATGCAAAAGGGGAATACAGAAGAGTAAAGAAGGAAGCCATCAAGAGAGTGTGTGAGTGTCTTTTCCCTTACCCCCTCAGATAAAATGTCACAGTATGCTGCTGTGGGATGGTCTGTATGTCAATTTACTCTGATTGGTCAATAAATAAAACACTGGTTGGCCAGTGGCTAGGCAGGAAGTATAGGCGGGACTAACAGAGAGGAGAATTGAGAGAACAGGAAGGCAGAAGGAGTCACTGCCAGCCACCACCATGACAAGAAGCATGTGAAGATGCCAGTAAGCCACAAGCCACGTGGCAAGGTATAGATTTATGGAAATGGATTAATTTAAGCTATAAGAACAGTTAACAAGAAGCCTGCCATGGCCATACAGTTTGTAAGCAATATAAGTCTGTGTTTACTTGGTCTGGTCTGAGCAGCTGTGGGACTGGCAGGTGATAGAGATTTGTCCTGACTGAGGGCCAGGCAGGAAAACTCAAACTACAATTGGTGCCCAACGTGGGGCAAGAGTTTCCACCTAAAACCTGAGAAAAAAGATTCTAAAACGGAGCTAAAAACAGTTCCTAGTTGTCTCTTTCAAGCTAGTGGCAGCCTGTGAGTTTGAGCTACTATGGCGGGTTCCTGTGTGTGCTCGACCTGCAGTTTGGTGGGAATGAGGCCTCTGCAAGTGGCATATTAAGCTGCGTCCTGGATTTAGCCTTTGCTAGTACAAAAAAAAAAAAAAAAAAAAAGAGGTTTCTGGGCTACATACTGCTTTGATAGAAGCATAGACCCACTATTACTGAGAGTTGATGGCTTCCAGAGCTGGCAGAAAAATGTACCACCACCATGTTGGGAAGCTGAAGTGGGCAGAGCCAGCAGCCACAGCGACAGCGCCGTTTCAGTCTTGGAATGCTGCAGTTTAAAGCAATAGGCTCAAGGTAATATAAAAAATAAGTCACATACAGAGAATCTGGATTATGTTCTCTTTGATATTTGTAACTGAAGAAAAACATTTGATTGCAAAAGGTGTTGCATTATGCCAAAATGTATATTTTAAAGGTACCTTGACTTCAAAATCTGGATGTAAGGATATGTTGCTTTGGAAAGGAGGCTCTGCTTTTGCTTCCACAGAAAGCCAGAGGCTATGGATTTGTTCCAGATTAAGATACATCAGGTTTGACCAGCCAAGACCCCCTGAAAGGTCTCCGATGACACCAAGGCCCAGATGACCCAACATCCAGAACCATTTCAAGGCAACTGGCTCAGACAATACACCCTCACAGACTACTCCATAATCCTAAAATTTTCTTTGTGTCCCCATAAGATACAGTGCCCCCCTCCAGCAGGAAGTAATAAGAGAAGCTATGCCCAAATTCCCAAATATACCAAGCTGGCTTTGGAGATGTGTAAAAGTTAAAACCTTTCTCTTTAAAAAAAAAAAAAGAAAAAGAAAAGGGGAAGTGCTGTGGGATGGTCTGTATGTCAGTTTACTCTGATTGGTCAATAAATAAAACACTGATTGGCCAGTGGCTAGGCAGGAAGTATAGGCGGGACTAACAGAGAGGAGAAAAGAAAGAACAGGAAGGCAGAAAGAGTCACTGCCAGCCACCACCATGACAAGAAGCATGTGAAGACACTGGTAAGCCACAAGCCATGTGGCAAGGTATAGATTTATGGAAATGGATTAATTTAAGCTATAAGAACAGTTAACAAGAAGCCTGCCATCGCCATACAGTTTGTAAGCAATAAAGTCTCTGTGTTTACTTGGTCTGGTCTGAGCAGCTGTGAGACTGGCAGGTGATAGA
Source organism: Peromyscus leucopus (assembly GCF_004664715.2). Classification (NCBI taxonomy): domain Eukaryota; kingdom Metazoa; phylum Chordata; class Mammalia; order Rodentia; family Cricetidae; genus Peromyscus; species Peromyscus leucopus. Next base: position 41,739 of record NW_023505085.1, on the reverse strand, counting down.
GATTTGTCCTGACTGTGGGCAAGGCAGGAAAACTCAAGCTACAGTACAGTACAAGCTACAGTACAGTGGATTTCCCTTTGAGCCCTGTGCTACTGGAGGCTTATCCACCAGGCAGTGAAAATTAATATGATGGTGATACTTAAGAGCTGTCTATAATACATTCTTCTAGAACAGTACTTTTTCTCTCGTGTGAGTGATGGAGAGAGTAAGAAAGCAACCCTAGAGGTCATCTCATTTAATGTCTTCAGTCAATGTGCCAATCTTTCCAATAAATCTTACTTTGAAAGTCTCAACATTTGTTTAGAAAACGTGCCTTTAGTACCAAGTAGAGGAGGTGCACTGTATGGTCATCTGGGTGGAAAGCAGCTTGAGAAACTGATCGGTTTATTTAATTGGGCACCTGGAGCCGGGTGTGTTGCTGGAGGGCTTCTCTCCAGGTTCCCCAAGCCCCGCAGTCCCACAATCCACTTATAAAATAATCAGACGCTTATATCACTTATAAACTGTATGGCCGTGGCAGGTTTCTTGCTAACTGTTCTTTTATCTTAAATTAACCCATTTTTATAAATCTATACCTTGCACGTGGCTGGTGGCTTACCAGAGTCTTTACATGCTGCTTGTCCTGGCGGTGGCTGCAGTGTCTCCCTCCTCAGCTTTCCACTTCCCAGAATTCCCCTCTCTCCTTGTCCCACCTACTTCCTGCCTGGCAACCTACTTCCTGCCTGGTCACTGGCCATCAGTGTTTTATTTATAAAGAGCAATATCCACAGTACGGGTGGGCTCTGTGTATCTGTATTGATGTGTGGTAGTTTGAATGTAATTGGCCCCTATAAGCTCATTGGGAGTGGCACTATTAGGAGGTATGGCTTTGTTGGAGTAGGTGTGGCCTTGTTGGAAGAAGTGTGTCACTGTGGAAGTAGACTTTGAGGTCTCATATATGGTCAAGCCACACCCAGTGTCTCAGACCACTTCCTGTTGCCTTCAAGTCAAGATGTAAGACACTCATCTTTTTCTCCAGCACTCCACCTTCAGGCCACCATGTCGAACTATGACAATAATGGACTAATCCTCTGAACTCTAAGTGAGCCACACAATTAAGTGTTTTCCTTTGTAAGAGTTACCATGGTCCCTGGGTGGTGGTAGCACACACCTTCAATCCCAGCACTAGGGAGGCAGAGCCAGGCGGATCTCTGTGAGTTTGAGATCCAGGACAGGCACCAAAAGTATACAGAGAAACCCTGTCTTGGGGGGGGGAGGAGTTATCATGGTCATGGTGTCTCTTCACAACAATAGAAGCCCTTAGACAGGGTGGGAGTGGTAGGTATGTGTGATTTGGTGGGTGGGTATGTGTAGGCAGGTGTGTGTGAGTGTGTGGGTGGATATAGTGTGAGTGGTATGTGTATAGGGAGTATGTGTGTTGGTGTATAAGAGAGCTGAGGAAGTGAAAATAGAAAGAGGCTGATGGTAGGCATGAGCTTGGTTGACATCTGGAGCAGCATTTGCTTGCATTGAGTCTAACACTGACAGCAGTATCATCTGGATCTTAACTTGAGTTTTCTCTCAAGACCGAAACAAGACAATATTCTTTTTTTTTCTTTTTTAATTTTTTTCTATTCATTTTACATACCAACCACAGATCCCCCTCTCATCCCTCCTCTAGCTCCTCCCTCCCTCTTTAACCCCTCCTCCAACAGGGTAAGTTCTCCCATGGGGGGACAGCTAAGCCTGGTACATTCAGTTGAGGCAGGGCCAAGCCCCTCCCTGCTTTATCAGGGGTATCCAACTATAGGTAATGGGAGCCAGAAAGCCTGCTCATGCACCAGGGATAGATCCTGATCACAGTGACAGGGGCCCCTCAAACAGACCCAGCTACACAACTGTCTCCCGTATGCAGAGGATCTAGTCTGGTCCCATGCAGTTTCCACAGCTGTCAGTTAATTTTTCATGACAAGAGAGCAAGAGGAGTCCCACAAGCTTCTTGGGAGCTCCATTCTGAATCCCAGAAGGCAAGAGAATGAACATCCCTCTCATGGTGTTGATACCCCCACCCTGTGTGTGTGTGTGTGTGTGTGTGTGTGTATGTGTGTGTGTGTGTTATATGTATGTGCATATTTGTGCATTATATGTATGTACATAGATGTTCATATACACATGCATGTTTATGTACATGTATGTGGGTATCAGAAGGCAGCCCCAGTGCTTTCCTCAATGGCTTCCCACTTTACTTTTTGAGGCAGTGTTTCTCGCTGAACCTAGAGCTCTGCCACTCAAGCCAGACTGGCTAAGTAGTTGAGTACTAGAGATCTTCCTGCCTCTGCCTTCCCGCCACTATGATTGTGCCCATGCCACCCCTTACTTTCTGTACGGATGCTGGGGAAGAGAAGAGCATGGCCCAGAACCCTCAGGGACAGCAATGGGCATGATAGAGTAGGTACAATGACCGGACTGAGATTGGAGAGTTTGGATCATTTCAGTGGGAATCTCTGGGTTATAAGATTGGTCCCAATTGTCCAGTTTTTGGTCCTGGTGTGATTTCAGATAAAAGGTTTGATATCTGAGAATTCCCCAGAGGAACTGGCTGAGAGTGTAAGCTCTGGGTAAGCTAGTTTGCATATGACAGGCGTGTTCCCAGGGGTTTTGCACATTTGCTGTCTAGGAATTAGCTGGTGGCTGCTGAGGCTGTCTCTCCAGGACCACTATCCCCCAAACCAGAGCATCAGGCAAAGAAGAGACGCCGTCATTACAGAAATCACTGTTTCGGAAAACTGTCACCGCAGGTCTACACACAGTCCTCCGGACATTCTCTGGAGCCATGGTTTCACCACAGAACCCGCCAAACACCCAGGACAGAGTCCACCTCTCTCTTTTACTGATTTCCACTCTGGTCTTGTGGCATTCAGGAGGACGTTCTCACTATTTCTTAAAGGGCCCATCCACCTACCGAAGAGAAGACCATCCCATTTTGAATGTCTGCCAATGGGTGCTGACATTCCCTGGCCTCTCATCCATCTCGTCAGCTTGAATTTCAAGCTCTTTGAATGATTTCCAACCTGTAACTTAAACACCAGCACGCCGAGGAGCATTTCACTGGGGTTTGGATGAAAAATGCATGAATTTGTAGAAATGGATAGTAAAACTTTTAAAGAAATTACTTTTGGCCTTTAGAAACCAATACCTCCTGGAATAGCCAAATGTTCTTCCCATCTCTAGCATATGCACACATGCAAAACCGAAGACCAAGAAAGAATTCAGCAAGGGTAGGGTTCTGACAAAAGCTTTTCACAGCAGGCCTCGGGCTAGGGTGACACCAGCAAGAGGGTCCTCTTACTGTCTCAGTTATCAGCATGCTTGCTATTCATTTTGAATGAGGGCCACCCAGCCTTGTCTGCCATCAGCCAGCCAGCAAGGCATGAAGGCGCAGGGCTTCACATAGCTTGGGAGACCACCTGTGATGATGTAGGTCTAGAAGCTTGAGGGATGTTATGTTTAGAGAAATTAGTAGCAGTCCTGTTGAAAACTCAGCGGACATCAGATGCCTACAAGAAAGGACCCTGGAAAAGCCAGCGGTATACAGTCTCAGGCAGCAGGTATTCTGGGGAGGCAAAGTGTGATGGGAGGATGCTTGGGGGAGAGGGCATTAGGATTGAGTTTCTACCTCTTCATCATCTTCAAAGGTCTTACACATCTCTCTTTCCAAGTATTTACAAACATGAGAATTGTTCCATGTGTCACTGGCTGGCTCAGGTCTGCCCCTCCCCCCAGTCCTTTTTATCCTTTGGCTCTTCTGCACTTCTGGGCAAAAGCATTCATATGGTGTTTGTGTGTGTGTGTGTGTGTGTGTGTGTGTGTGTGTGTGTGTGTGTGTGTCCATCTATCCTGATTTCTATCCCATGGGAACTTTTGGAGTTGGTTTTGTTTTATCCTACCCAATAATCAAAAGGCTTTTGTAAATCACCCCAGGGTCTAAGCCCACACCAAACAGTAGAGCTAGTTGTATTCCATGAAGATAAAGTGTAAATGTGTGTGTGTGTGTGTGTGTGTGTGTGTGTGTGTGTGTGTGTACACATGTGCATGTCTGATTTTAGACTTCCTGAATGAACTGTCATGGAGAAAGAGTATCTGGGTGTTCATGGCTCCCAGAAGTTTGGGGACATTGGCTGGATCCCAACACATTCAGGAGACCCCCATTGAAAAATATTTACGCATCCAAATGAAATGAAAGGGTGCTTGTCCTACAAATGGCCCCTGAAATAACTTTGGAAGTCCCAGCCCTGCCACTGAACAGTGGCTATTACCCTTGGACACCAGTAAGCAGGACTTATAATTCTGGAATAATTTTCCTTTGAATTTATGGCTTTTAAACTTCAGCTCACACATCAGCCTTCTCGTCTCCTCTCCCATGGCAAATTGGTTCATAAAACTCCACACACCATAAAATGAGATCTGTGTGGAGAGGAGGCCAGACATCCCCCAAGGTAAACACTATGATAGACTCCCACCCCATCCCCCCAGCCCCACCCTAGAAAAGAATAGTAGTAAGAGGCGTGCTGGTGTGTGCAGATGTTACCAAAGCAACCACCTTTGTGCTTAGTGATCCCCCCTCCCTTTCTTTCTCCCCATGTTTCTTATCTAAGTAGCAGCTTCAAGGGAGGATAAGAAAAATGCTGGAACTTGCGAGGCCCTGGAGAGCTGACACCAAGGTCTTCCTGTGGCCTGTCTCCAAGCAGCCCGACCTGGAGGCAGCCAGCCTCGATGGTGTCTGAACTATTTGGCTCCTGGCTCCAACTGAGGGCTGGCTGTCTGGTTTGTTTGAACACAAACTAGCCTGTGACTCTTTGTGCAGAATGCCCCTTGAAGCTTTTTCCGTGACATCTGCCAGTTAAATGTCCGAGTTACTTCATCCACTCTGTGACAAGGCAGAGATTTTCTTCAGAAGCAAGCAGTTTCTCATCACCCTCCCTTTTACTTCTCACATTCTGGGAGCTCCTGCTGTGTGCCAGTCACCAGACAGGCATGGTGCTTGTCCACTTACCATTTCAGTTCATTTCCTATGATAGCCCCAGGAAAATGGGGCTGAGGGCTCTCAGCTTCACAAATGAGGAAACTGAGTTATGGGAGTGGGGAACTTTCCATCTAAGGCAGCCGGTGTAAACAAGGAGCGGAGCAGAATAGGGTCTGGAATCATTGACTTTTTTGCGGAAAAAGTTTGTTTCATTTTTTTTAAAAATAATTAGTTTTGTTCTCAGTCCACATAAGGTAGAAGGAAGATCTCTAAATGTAGGATGCTGAAAACTAATACTGAGTCATGATGGGAAATTCTGTTGGGATTCTTTTCCTTTTAGTCACTGCTTATAACTGCACATTGACTTGTTAGATAATGGCTAAGGATGATGATGAGGAGGGACATGAAGATCAATCACCATCCTTATGGGACACCTCATTCATATATTCATGGAAGATGCTTCCCTGATGCTCCATTACCTCCTATTCCCCTTCCTTTCCTAGAGTGGCCTATAGCAGGCTGAATGGTGATGCCACCTGGCCCAGGAAGAAGTCAAGCCAACTCCCGATGGTACCTGGGGGGATTTACAACCCCATGTCAGGTAGGGCTTATCTCATTGTTGGGAGGGGGAAAAAGTTTTCACAGACAAAAGCAAATAGAACACTAATTTAATGGGATGAGCAGGACAGTGTCAGGACCCAAGAACCCCCCCCCCCCAACAAGTCGTTACCAAAGGGACTAAAATGGGAGGATTTTTTAAAGGAAGAAATTAAATAAATAAAACATCACCCTTCATGGTACAGTGGTACTGTGGCCTGGGGGTAGAACTGGAAACTTTGTGTGGTAAGTTCTAGTGGGATGTGGGTTGGGCCAAAATACATTTGTCTCCAAGAAATACATTTTTTAAAAGGCTAAGCCTTAATTAAAAAATGAAAGTAAACAGGAAAATGCTAGGCTTGATACTTTCTTGAATGGAGCCCTGGATGCATTTTATGGGTACCCTTGTGTGGGGAACCCTTGGTTGTCTGACCCAAGCTTGGCTGCAATGAACTTTGTCCAGTTCTACTGCAGTAGAGTTTGAGTCCTGGCCATGGCACCAACTAGCAGTGTCCAAACCTCCCCGCCACCCCAGGGCGATCAGCACACGATTTGCTTCCGCTTCTCAAAGTAGCAGCCATCTTGGAAAACGTACAGGGCGCCAGGAAACAGCCCTACTCGTCCAGGAGTGAAATCTCTGAGCCCACAGTGATGTGTCTCTCTTGCCACATTTTCCTTGGCTCTCTGGTCTCCATCCCTTTAAGCAAACATTCGCTCCACATTTAGATTCCTTCTAACACTGAGCAGTCGTGTAATGGAAAGAAACATTGAAGACCCGGGCTTGAGTGGTTTAGCTATTAACTTCCTCACTGTTGAATATCCTAGACTTTCAGTTTATTTATTTTTTTCATCTTTATTTAATGGTATCAGTCTTACAGTGTTCGCAGAGAAGCAAATCAAATCATGGATAGTATATATGGTCATCTACTAACAAATATAATAGATAAATAATATTTATCAAGTGACTAATAGGTGTTTGGCATTGTGTCTGATACAGCTTCTAACTGAGACAGAGATAGATCACAGGGAGTTTTAACAGTGTGAGAAGATTGAATTGAAATCTATTTGTATAGCTTTTTCCCGGGTATTAGTAAGCCACCTATTCCAACATCTATGTCCATTGCCACTAAGTTATCTACCTTGTTTAGGGCTCTGATTTCTATACAAAAAGCAAAGAGACCAAAATATTTGTTGCCCAAATGGGGGCTCTTCTAAAAGTGAAAGGGGGTTGAAAATATACTCTAGACTTGGCTGGTATAAACAGATACTTTCCTAAGAAAGCAAGAAACCACAGCACTCATGGATTAAGGGAGGCACCCAGCTCTAGGCAAGGCTCCTTCAAGTTCTTAGGGTATCCAGCCTCACTTTTATTGTTGCATGGCCCCTGTGGTGTGGTTGCTTGTTGTTAGTTTCTGGAACTCACGAAGTCCTGGTTGATGCCTTGACAGGGGAATTTCTATGTGAGCCAATGTGCACCGTTACTGCCTGCATCCCATGATCTATGAAGCTCGGTGGCTTCATCCAGGGAAACAGAGAGTTGAAAATAAATTTGAACAAATTTGATCATGCTTCTGAGGAATTCGAAGCTCCTGATTTTGCCTCTTGAACTGTCTCAAATTCTGACCTTATGTATAGAAACTGTCTCTGGGCTGAAAAGGTCAGAATTTGAGACAGTTCAAGATTGTACATGTTATCACACCTAACACATGGTGAGCTGACAATCCATGAGAATAATGTACAAATGAGTCAGTTGTTCATCTCTCTCTCCCCTCCCTTCCCTCCATATAATCTAGTGCTCCTTTCATTTTCACATATCAACATATTTATGACCTGGAATAAGATTTTAAAAGGTTTTTTTTTTGTATTTTCCCATGTAATCAACAGACTGTGCATAAACATGAGATACACATGAAACAGAGAAGTTCCTGAGAAACTTTATAAAGAGATTGTACAATTAAGACTGGAGGGCTTAGGAATGGAGTTTCTTATAGATCCAAGCTAAATGCTATAGACCTTCCTCAGCTGAGATACTTTAGCATTATTTTAAATACAAAAGCAGGTGATATGGAAAGGCTAACCTTGACTCTTTTGAAACACGTACAGATGTTCCACACAAGTATCTTCCATCCTACAAAGTTTGAGGCAGTTGGATTGGTTTGCTCTGGAGATTTCCATATTTATCATGCCTTTGTGAATCACTCAGGGTTGCTTGTTTCAGATTCTGGGGTAGGACTTGTATTGTCCAGGCATCCTATCCAGGTCTCATTTTAATGGACTCTTATCTACTTGAAGAAATGGTACATTTTGAGAGCTAATTGACAATGTGCTGACTGTGCAAGCATGAGGATCTAGGTTTGACCCCTAGCACCCACATAAAAAGCCCGGTATGGTATGGCATGCTTGTAATCCCAGAGAAAAGGAGCCAGACAGGCAGATCCCTGGGATTCACTGGATGACCAGTCAGTCTCACACAGTAGGCAAAAACCAGGTTACAGAGAGAGACTCTGTCTCAAAAAATATCAGGTATATGGAATCTAAGCAATGACAACTAAGGTCAATCTCTTGCATGTACACACACACACACAGAGAGAGAGAGAGAGAGAGAGAGAGAGAGAGGGAGAGAGGAGAGAGAGAGAGAGAGAGAGAGAGAAGTGAAAAGTTAGGAACATTTACTGCTCTTGAAGAGGACCCATATTTGATTCTCAGCCCCCACGTGGCAGCTCACAATCATCTACAACTCTGTTTTCAGAGATGTCACCACTTTTTCTGGCCTCCATGGGCAGCAGGAACACATATGATATGCATACTATACATGCAGGCAAAACGTGCATATGTATCAAAAACTTAAAAAGAGCATTGAGAGTTAGCTTTGAATTAAAAGCTTGACTGGCTGGGGTGGTACACACCTTCTATTCCAGCACTTTGGAGGCAGTGGTGGAGAATCTCTGTGAGTTCAGGGCCAACCTGTTCTATATTGAAAGTTCTAGGCCTGCCAGTACATGGTGAGACCCTGTTTTAACAAACAACCCAATGAACAAACTTGTACAGAACATACCAGCTTGGCCATTCCGAGAGGTAACTGTCGGCGGGCGATTTGAAGAGACTATGTGAACAAATCAGGCAATAGTTGCCTTGTCTTTGAGCCCTGAGTACCTTTAAGCACAGACATGATGTCCTTGACTCACTGAATCCAGAAAAGATAGTTTGAGGGTTTCAGCACAACTTAGGCACGCACTGAGCGAGTAAGCACCTGTCATGCATGTCACACATGGTGATTTTAAGTTGAGGGATGGGTTTCGGCTCAAGGACATAGCAGTGGGTTACCCGCAACATGAAGAATCACAGCTTAAAAATATAACTGATACTTTTCAGAGGGATGTTTTAATAATTAACACATAAATAATTGCAAAATGGCATGTAAATGACACATGGCTGGGCAAACTGAAATATGAGTATGTGGAAGCATTAGCAGCTCCCAGCGAGAGCAGCTGTTAATTCTGCCTGGCATCGGTGAATGGCGTCTCACACAAGCTAAACTCATGTAACTTAAACCAGCTTTAAGTATTCAACCAAATATGCATTCTGCTGCCATTTGCTCAATGCCCAGTAAGTGCCAGACAGGGCATATTTTGAGAGTTCTTGTAGCTTAATGACTCCCGGCCTTCCTGGAAAGCCAGATCAATGATCATCAGACAGCAAGAAAGGTTTATTTGGGATTGTGTTTGGGAACTGTTAATTACAACACATGGCATTTTTAGGGTGCTGGGCACCATTCATTAACTAATTTTCAACTCGTACCCTACTTGCAGTTGGAAATTGTCATGCCTTGTTCTGCTCTTTGTCACCATAAAAAATGCCTCAACAAGCGACTGATGGAAAAAAAGAAGTTTACTTAGCTGACAGTTTTGGAGGCTCAGAAGCAGGTTCTGAGATCGGATCAGTTTTTAGAAGCATCTAATAATGGCAACTGCCAGCAGGGGGAGTTTAGGTAGGGAGTTTAGGTAGGAGGAAGCCCAGGATTACATCTCAAACTCATAGTAGTAACAATTGGACAGGGCTGACCCTGGCTTTTGCAGCAACCCTGTTGCAAGCACTTTGCAGGAGTCTCACAAGAGCCACCTTCTAAAGCATGCTCCCAGTGATGAAATGGCATCCCTCAAGACCCTGTCTTTCGTGGGTTCTACCACCTCCCAAGAGCATCCTCCTGAAGAGCAATCTTTTAATCATATAGACCCTTGGGGGATGCCCAGGCTTCTCTGAAATATGGTATATCCCAACGATTTGAGTCTAACTTACATTTACCTAAGAGCAGACTCATTCAAGGTGGTCTGGCTAATTGGTAGAGAATCATAATTTGAACCACTGGAACACAGCTGACGCCTCTAAAATGTTGAGAATGATGTTAGCAGAGAAGACAGTACAAAACAAAAAGGCTCCAAAACCAGGGAAGACTTATGGGAATGAGATTAAGCAAGTATTTCTGAATACTTCTTTTGTGGCTGGAAATGAGGCTACTCCTGAAGATTTTTGCCAAGGTGGACAGCCAGGTTAGCACTTGAATTTGAGAACCTGGGTGACACCATCCTAGGAGTTTAGATTTTATTCTTTAATTGGTGGGTGCTGTCTTTGTCTGTCTGTGTTGCTGTAACAGATTATTGAGACCAGACAGTGTATAAAGAACAGAAATTCATTTCTTATGGTTCTGGAGGATAAAGAGTTCAAGGCCAACATGCCCGCATCTGACACGGGCCCTCTTGCAGCATCCTCTAATGGCAGAAGGCACTATTACAAAAGAGAAAGTTACAGAGAGAGGAGGATAAAACTAAGGAAAGGGGGAGGGGATCAAAGACCAATCTCATCCTTTTAACAGGGCCTACGTCTGTGATTACCCTTTTCCACAATCAAACCATCTCTTTCTGAAGCCCTACCTTTTCATGTGGTTGCCTTGGGAGTTGCCCTTCTAGCACATACACTAAGGAGAAGCACGTACTCCCAGACGGGATTTTAGGTAGGATGTGTGATATAGAAGAACTGAACTTCGTGAAAGCATCTCTGATAAGACATTGAGAATGGCAATGTGCTTCTTGGGCATGGCATACAGGGAAGGTAGGGACTGTGGGTGGATTGTAGGCTTGAGCTTATATTGCTTTTTTATTGTTGTTGTTGTTGTTGTTGTTTTTGTTCTCAGACTTGAAAGAATTCACCTTTTTCCTGGTCCAAATGCATTTTTTTCATATTTATTCTCTGTTTGCTCCTCTAGCTTGTTACTATAAATCTGGTTTTAAGTAATGGTGGGGGGCATTCCACTCCCTGCATGGTGTGCTGCCTTGAGATTTTCCCTGACAAAGTAACTAGCCCATTAGTTTAAATTTAGCCTTGCTCAAAATTTCAGGATGCAGATAGAATGTAGTCAAATTCTTGTAAGACTATAATGTGAATTGATCAAAGCTCAGCTCCCAATAGGATTCCTGTCCCTTATGATACTTTGTGGGTATAATCTTTACTGATATTTGGATCAGTGTTCCAGCCATCCAAACTCTCACAGAATCTTACTTCCAACCTTCCAAGGCTTTTCCAGCCCACACCTCCCAACTCTCCCACATCTTTCCTTCAGACCAGTTCTGAAGGCTTAGGAAGCACACGGTCAGGTTTATGACAGCAGCAGCCCCTGCTCTCGGCATCACTTTTCTCTATTAGTTATTTTCCTCATTTTCTGACAAAAGCAGCTTAGGGTGGAAGAATTGACTTTCGTTCATGACTTCAGCCCACTGTGGAAGGGAAAGTGTGTGACAAGAGCAGCTAAATCATAAAAATTAGAGTATGTATCTGATGCTTCTTATATTGTAGTCCACCAGAAGTCAGAGACCCTGGGTCAGAACCAGCAAGGAGGGTGTGACCTTCAAAAGCCTGCCTCACATGACCCACATCTGCTCCACGTATTAAAAGGCCACTAAGCATTCATGAACTGCACACAAACTAGAGAACTGAACATACACAATATGAGCCTGTGAGAGACTTACTTTCTCTTGCTGTGATAGAAATACATGACTGATGCAACTTATAGAAGAAAGTGTCCAATTAGACTTATGGTTTCAGAGAGGTAGAGGTCCGTGATGGCAGAGTAAAGGCATGGCAACCCGAGGAGATGAACAGATGAAAGCTCACATCTTGATCCACAAGTAGGAGGCAGAGAGAGGCACACTGGGAAGTTTTGAAACTTCAAAGCCCACCTCCCAGTGACACACCTCTTCCAACAAGGCCACACCTTCTAATCCTTTCCAAATGGTTCCACCAATTGGGGACCAAGTACTCAAACATATGAGCCTATGGAGGTCATCTCATTCAAACCCCACAAGGACACTTCAAATGCAAACCATAACAGTGTCTCTAACAGCTAATTAAGACCATACTTCTTCAAATAGAGATGATGTAACATTTCAGACAAAATAAAGAAGGTGCCACCTGAACTACCTTCCTAAGCCAACTTTCTCTTTCTCATAGTCCTCCCATTGGTTTTATTAGACTGGAAAAGCTTACTGTGCATTATCAGTATTTAACTTTCTTTGTTTATTTTACAGAGGCCCACAATTCAGTTGATCTTGAACCTGCAAAGAGACTTTGACCTTTAGATCAGATAGACCAGTGAGATTATTGAGACCCTTGAAGTTGGACTGAGTTGATTTTATATCATGAAATGGCCATGGGCCTTTGAAGGTTAGGGACCAGAAGGTTGTGGCTTGGATAGAAAATGTCCCTATAGACTCCTGTTCTCAGTGCTTTGTTCTCAGCTGGTGCTGCTGTTACAAGAGCTATGTTTCCTTAGGTGGTAGGGTCTAGCTGTTGGAAGTGTGCCACGAAAGACAAGCTTTTAAAGATTATGTCCAGCTCTGATTCTGGCCTGTGTCTCTGCTTCCTGGTCAAGCACTCTGTGGGAAACAATAGCCATATGCTTCCACTGTTAGAGGCAGAACTTCCTACTTTATAGAACGGGCTTCTGGTATAAAGTGCCCTTCCCACCATGATAGATTGAATTACCCTGAAATCTAAGAGTCAAAATCAACCCTTCTCCCTGAAATGGATTCTGTCAGTTATTTGGTCATAATGACAAGAAAGGTACACAATATGTAAATCAGCATTTACTCCCACCTTTATTTTTGAATGGTTCTAAACTCAGGCATGCTTTCAAATCATGAAGAGTAGGGGATGAAAGGTAATCTGTTCTAGTTGATTTTCTCCACTGTTTTAAACACCATGACCAAAAGCAACTTGGGGAGGGAAGGATTCATTTTGCATTTCCAGGTCACATCCATCAGTGAGGAGAAGCAGGACAGGAACTGAAGCAGAAACCATGGAGGAAGCTTTCTGACTTGTTCACAAGCTCATGCTTCACTAGCTTTCCTGCAATGCCTAGACCCATCTGCCTAGAGATGGCACTGTCCACTTTGGATCTGGCCCTCCACATAAACTGTCAATCAATACACTCCATCACAGACATAGCCACAGGCAACCTGATTTGGGCAATTCCTCAATTCAGGTTCCCTCTTTCCAGGTGACTTTAGGTTATGTCAAGTTAAAAATGAAAATTAACCAACACAGTATCTGATCACTAGTCATTGATACCTGTCCAGCCCTGCAATGTCCCCAGCCTGTGGCCACAAGCACACTAGTGTGGTGGTATTGTGTTCCCCAAAATATTGTGTACCTCTAATAAATTTATCTGGGTCAGAGAACAGACAGCCACTAGATACAAAGGCTAGAAAATGGTGGCACTCACACCTTTAATCCTAGCATTCCAGAGATAGAAATCCCTCTGGATCTCTGTGAGTTCAAGGCCACATTGGAAATAGCCAAAGCATGGTGGCACACACCTTTAATCCAGGGAGTGGTGGTAGAAAGCAGAAAGATAAGGCATGAGGACCAGAAACTAGAAGCTTTTGGCTGGTTAAGCATTTGGCTGGTTAAGCATTTGGCTGGTTAAGCATTTTGGCTGGTTAAGCTTCAGGCTTTCAAGCAGCAGTTCAGCTGAGACCCATTCCAGATGAGGACTCAGAGGCCTCCAGTCTGAGGAGACAAGACCAGCTGAGGATCCGGCGAGGTGAGATAGCTGTGGCTTTTCTGTCTCTCTGGTCTACCAGCATTGACCTCAATAACTGGCCTCAGGTTTGATTTTATTAATAGAACTTTTAAGATTCCTGCTACACACTAGTCTCAATCTGACTGGCTTCTATTCTTATTCCTTTATCCCTTTTACGTCTTTGTTGGGGGAATTTTCAAATGTTTTCCCACACCACTGTGGAACCAAATAAAATGTGTTCTTGGTCTGGGTCCTTCTAAAATTTGGTGAGTTTTTCTTCTAGGCCCAAACAGTGAAGCAAACACAAATCCATTCTTTTGTCAACTCTTCTAAGACTCAATTTAAAGGGAGAGGTCCAAGTAAAGACTTGCAGCTGTGGTTCTCATTCTTTCTCTGTTCCTCTCATTCCTCCTGAACAGTGGTTCTACCTAACAGCATGGGTTTCCAGATCTGTCTTGTTCTGGTGTAAACTCAATCCAGTCTTTCACCAGAACTAGGTATCTGATGCATGGTGTCCACCTCCAGGAACAAAGGGAGACAGACACAAGACACATGACAAATATCAAGGAGAGGTGAAAATACAGGGCTTGAGTATTTCACGTTGCCCATTAATAACATCTGCATGAATTTTAGCAACCATGAAAAAAAATCAGCTGGAATGACTTTGTATCCAAAAAGAAATCTGGTCTCAGTAACCAGTGAAATTTTTAAGTTAGCAAATTACACTTTCTGATTTCCTTTGATTCCCCAACAAGGGTCTCAGCTATGATCAAAGCCTTATTTTTCTGAACAGCAACTGGCACATCCTTAAAGGTATAATTAGCTACCATAGTAACTATAAATTATAATCTTTCTTTGACTTTCCAGACAACCTAAATAAAATACCATCACTTTCCCCCTACAATTAATACTCCTGAAGAAATATCTAAGTGTCATGATCTATTGCTAAACATGGAGCTTTTAGGCAACAATTCGCTCATTCTGAACAGCAGTTGCACAGATTACAGATTCTCTGAGTTCAGCAAAGTGCATGGTTGCCCAACCTGCATGAGCAGGAGGAACCAACTAAAAGCTTGGGAGAGTGCCAGGGAAGGACCAGTTGATAAAAGTCTTATTCATGCATTTCCAAAAGAGAGACAGAAACAGCCAAGTGCTTCGTGGTGAGTTCTTGTCATTATGGTCACTCTGAATGGCGGGCCTTGGTCTATCCAGTATGACTCATCTGAGAAGTCACTGCCAACTTGCAGGAATATTTATAAAGATTCAATATAGTTGTAAGGGAACAAAGAGCAAAGCCCCATATCTAGAGTCTCTGGTAGTGTTCCCGAGGTACTGCCCTAAGGCTCTGCAAAGTTCTCCTCATTGACTCATGATGACCTTGAAGTAGAACTCACCTTCCCACTATGCAGAGTATACAGGATAAGGTATAAAAGCAAACATAGTGTAGAGGTGAGGGGAACTTAAAGAGTAAACTCAGCCTGGACTTTTTTTGAGTTGGTTATGAGAAGTGAGATGCTTTGCCCTAGAAATGTTCTAGAGCAAGCCTTAAATGTTGATGGGATGGACCCAGTTAAGAACCAGAGACAGGAAAAACTAGGAGAAAGAGGAATGAGCAGAGGCTCACAGCAAAGGAGACGGGGATGACAGGGATCAGCAAACAGGGCTAGCCTTGGTCAGAAGGAAGGGTACTTCACAGGTGAGAAAAGTGTCTTGGATAGCGTGGTCTTGGATGACACATGGAGGGCCTGAAGGATAAAGGCATGGTGAACTTGGAAGGCAGCTGAAACCATGGGAAGGAATGGTCCAACTTGAGGTGCTTCAAGCCACAATTGGGATGAGGGTCCATTTTCTTGCTATCAGAAGACTAGGGTTTGAACCTGAGAGCAGCCAAGGAAGGGCATCCTGGGTGTAGCAGTGATGGTATGCAGAACTGAGCAGGAGAAACAGAAAGACCATGGCTCTACCTCATTGTGGCTACTTGCTTGCTCCTTTTATAGTACTTACCACTTCATAGAGTTATAATTCAGTTAATTAATTATTCATTGTTTCTTGCTTATTGTTTCCCTTACCCAGTCTATGAGAGTAGATAATGTAGCAGGAATCTTAAAGAGTCTTATTAATAAAATCAAACCCAAGGCCAGTTATTGGGTGAACACTGGAAGATCAGAGAGACAGAGCAAGCCACAGCTACCTCACCTTGCCAATTCCAGCTGATCCTGTTTCCTCAAGTCACCATCCCCAGGGTGCAAAATGGTACAAAACCTTTATGGTATTCAGGAAATACCTGATAATTAAATACATGAAGAGCATCATCTATCCTCCACATAAATTCACACAAGTGTTGAAATCAATGAAAGTTATGATAAAATTGGATGAAGAGGAGGAATACTACCTGTTCAAAGGAACATTATTTTTTTCCTTAACCGCTGAGCCATCTCTCCAGCCCCCACATTATTTTTTTCCTATTTGAGAAAAAAAATTAAGTGACTATAACTAAGTAGCCAATAAGTAATAGGGACACTGAGAGTATCTTGCATGGAATAAGCAGCAAATACACCGTTTTGCGGAAAACAGTGGAAGTAACAGTAAAAATGGAGACTAAGGAAGGGGAAGACAACTGACTTAGCTCTTTATCCGGGAGCCTATAAGTGGAGACACGATGGGTCTGGGAATACAGCTCAGTGGGAGAATCTGGCCTAGAATGCACAGGATTCAAGGTTAAATTCCCAGTGCTGTGAAAAAAGATGTTGAAATGACAATGTCTCAGCTTGAGAAGACTCTCAGACAAGGCCAATGTTTCTACAGATACAGCCATCCCTCATCTCCTCATGTTACTCAAACATGTAAATCAAGTATGTCCAATCCAGGAAATGCAGACTGCTCCATATGTGACAAAGTTATGATCGTGCCTGCCCTACTTCCCCCACACACCATTTTCTCCTTTGTCAGTCTACATCACCTTTTCTTTTTTTTTAATCTTTTAATTTTAAAATTTTGTTGGCAGAGGTTAAATATATCAAAGTTTAGACATGATGATTTGATATACATGTACATTGTGATATGCAGTTTATGCCCCCAAAAAATTAAGATCAGAAAATCATCCAAATACCACATCCTTTACATATCCAGAGACTCTCGACCTGTGGGTTATGACCAACTTTGGAGTCAAAAGACCCTTTCACAGGGGTCACCTAAGACCATCTGCATATCAGATATTTATATTTACAATTCATAACAACAAAATTACAGTTATGAAGTAGCAACAAAGCAATTTTATGGTTAAGGGGGTCACCACAAAATAAAGTGTTGCAGCGTAGGAAGGTGGAGAGCCGATGCAGTATATGATAATCACCTTCCCCTTTACATAATGACCTCCAACTTTATCCAAGCTGTTGCAATGATAGTGCTGTCTTGGCTAAAAAAATAAATACTCCAGTTTATATCCATACTGGAATTTTTCTACACATCTACCCATTGGCACGCATTTAGACTGTTCCATATTTTGGCTGCTATGACTAACGTTTTGATGAACACGGGAATGTGCATATATCTGAGGTATTGATTTCATTTCCTCTGGCTAGCATTAGATGTGGGATTTAGATGACAGCTATATTTTTAATTTGGAGAGGAGGGTAAATTGCATATCATTTCTCACAATGACTGTACTAACTTACATGTGAAAGAATTACCTTTTCTCCACACTCATCAACATATGTTCACCTTGTCCCTTTCATAATAGTCATTCCAAGAAGTATAAAAATATAAATACTTATGCTATGTTGTTACAATAAGCACATTATTGCGTCTCAGTATCATTATCATTATTATTTTGAGACAGGGTCTCCCTAAATTGACAAGGCTGACCTGGCAATTCACTCTAGCCCAAGCAGGCTTTGAATTTATAATCCTACCTCATTGTCTAGGGAGCTGGGATTACAGGTCTGTACCATCAACCAAACTTGTAAAATCATAGTTCATTGTGGTTCCAATTTGTATGTCTTTGAGTTAGTTGTGCTGAACACCTTTTGGTATATTTGTAGGACTCTATTTTTATAATGGCATTTTGAACCATCTGCTGAGATTTTTATAGCAGTGTGTTTTACTATGGAGTTATGTGAGGTCTGTCCTCATATATTTTGGCTAAGACCCTCTATTGCTGCATTCTTCCTGCATTTGGTAGGGGTGGCCTCACATTGTTATTGCCATGTGATCTCTGGAAGGAGCTATCAATGACAGATGAAGTCTTCCAGACAGGGCGTCCCTTCAGAGGACTCTTAGTAGCACAATGTCCTGTGACTGCAGCTGCTTCTGGGACATCACAGAGCAACATGGGTGAGGGGTAGCCTCGGGTACTACGACAGAGGAAGAGCAAATGGATAATCATTGTCAGAGTCTGCCCAATGGACCTCTCCATCCTGACTGGAAATTGGAGAGCAGTTGTTGACTACTTCCTCCAGCCAAGTGTCACCTGACTCCCTTAATTCCATCCAAACAACTCATTCTCAAACCTCCCCTTCTCTCTTGGTTCGCTGTTGTGTTATTCTTCATCACAATGTATCTCTATCAGCAATTTGTATCAGAATGACCTTCATTTGGTGGGATACATTTAACCCCCTTTAAGAAAGATACTTTAAAAGGAAATGTTTTCTTTGTGTCCTGAGTATGAGAGACCTGAGAGGTTGAGGAATTTAATAATATAGGCAGCTATGGGCAGGTGTTAAGGGCAAGTCAAATTCTCAAAAGGATAAAGTGAATAGTTTTCAAAATACCGTTTCTGGGTATGGCTGAGGACCAATAGACTTCACTTGTAACTTGTTTTTACTAATTCCGCATTTAATTATTAGTTTGCTGAATGACACACCAGACTATTCATTGTAGCATGACAGGCCTGAAGGGAGCAGTCAGTAATTTGAACACTAACCATGTGTTTTGTCTGAAAAATTAATGCTTGTACATGGCTGGAGTGGCAGGATTCTACCAATCAAAATGTAGGAGAAACTCTGTGTACCAATAAAAGCAGCTACTTGTTCTGGCCTATGGCAGATATAATTACTGCTATTTATTAACTCTGGCCATTTATAGAGCAGGCATTATTGTCATCTCCATCACACCAATCTAGATAATAAAAAAAGGAGCTAATACTGCAAACACATTTCTTTTTTTTAGATGATTTTTGTGTCTCCAAAATCATGGTATTGATATCTCAGTGCTAAAGATGAAAATTTGAAGGTAAGAAAGTAGCCAACAGGGACAGGAGAGGGTGGAGTTAAGATTTGAACAGAGACTTTCCTATCCCGGGTATCCATAATGCTTAATGGCTCCACCATGCTCATGGAGGTTAAGAAGAGTTGACTGGTTCTGATGGACCTTAAGAAAGGAGGGAGTTCATCAACTGGATCTGGCCAAAGTCTTCATTTCACACGTTTGAAAAGCGCCAAAGCCTTGTGCCTTGTTAGTTCTAGTCTATGTTGTTTAATTTAACCATCATCTACATTGACCCAGGCTATAGAGGTCTTTGAGGATTCTGTGAACATTATTAGCAAAATGGATTTGTGACTCTGACTCTGACTCTGTCTCTGTCTCTGTCTCTGTCTGTCTCTCTGTCTCTCTCTCTCTCTCTCTTCTCTCTCTCTCTTCTCTCCTCTGTGCACACATGCACAGTGCCCACATACATGTGTGCTCATGCAAAGGCCAAAGGTCAACCTTGGATGTCAATCTCCGATCTGTCCACTTCATTTTTTGAGACAGGGCATCTTATTGGCCTAGGGAATGCCATGTAGGCTAGGCTGGCTGGCCAGGAGACCCAGGGATGCCTGTGTTCAGTTCCTGTTGGCTAGGATTTTAAGTATACACTACACAGTTTCTGGGAATCAAACTAAGGTCCTCATCTTCTGTGCTAAGTCTTTACTGACTGGGTTTATTCTCTAGCTCTTCTCTTGTTGATTTAAAGGCATATAGTCAAAGCATACTCTCTTCCTTCAGGGACCACTCTCATGCCAGTGTAGTAACCTAGATAGCGCCAGCCCTAGACAATGAAAGCAGTTGATGGACACAAAGAGGAAGGAGAAAAAAAAAAAAAAGGCGGAGGGAAAAAACAAACAAACCAGGGACAGAGGAAGCTTATACTTGCTGGGTTTTAAGACAAAGTACTTCCTGCTATGTGAAATTGTTTGTCCTCTGTATTGAACCAAGTAAATAAGGGGGTTTGGGGTGTTATATTTATTTGAGCTTTTTATATTTAATGTGTCTGTGTGCACGTGTGCATGTGTGTGTGCTTCTTCTCTCTCTCTCTGTGTGGTGTGTGTGTGTGTGTGTGGTGTGTGTGTGTGTTGTGTGTGTAGTTGTCCACATGCATAAGGCATGTGTATGTCAGAGACCACTTGAGGAGTTTGCTTCTTGCTTTGCACCTGGTTGAGGCCGGGTCTCCTGCTGCTTCGCTGTGCGGTCAATCCATGGCAGCTGGTTCAGGAGCCTTTGACAATTATTCTGTCCCTGCCTCACATCTCTCAGTAGGAGTGTTAGGATGATGGATGCAGGCCAGTGCATTCAACTTCTCATATGGTTCTGGGGATTACAGGAAGTGAAGTCAGGTTTGTCAGCGCTTGCATGGATAAGTTTTACTACTGCACATCACTGGCCTGCTTTCTGTTTGTCTTGTTTGGGGGTGGCTGTAGCTTCAAAGCTTCCAAGTGGTTATTATTTCTTCTGCTTAGCTGAAATGGGCTAAAAAGAACGAGTCTTCCCTACGACACTTGTTACATCCTCACACACGCACCACATTTTTACTACACAAACTTATGGTATATAGAAAACTTAAAGGCAATGACTAAAGCACGGGATGCCCTCTCTTTAGTGGCCAGATGGAAGTGAAAGATCGCTCTTCTTTGGCATTCTTGTTGGGTTGCCATGTTCCACGGTAGATGGTCCAAGTCTTTCAAACTCAGTCATGCTGCTGGTTGTACTAATCCTTCAGTTCAATGCTTCAAGGCAGCTCACATTTAGTAAACTTCATCCTGCAGGTGGGCAAGGGCAGCGGAGAGAAACAGGGTGCTAGGCAGGCTTTGGGTGGGAGTTTTCCAGGAAAATAGTCTTAGCACTTACCATCTATCCAGAAACATCTCGAAGCGGCAGCCTCACCAGTAGCTGGCCCCCTTTGCTGTGTGATGAGAACATGCTTCCTTTCCTCTTCCTGGGGGGAGGGACCCCCCCCTCACCAGGTTTTAAATGTTCAGCCAGGTGTTAGCTTTTTCTCATTTTATTCTTCACCCCTCCTGAAGGGCAGCTGATTTTCTGAAGGCCTGTCCTTTCGAGGAGGTTGCTTCATCTACCTTCATCTTGAACATCTTCATTAGATTGGAGTTTGGGGCTTTCCATGAATTAAGAAAGGCAAAGATGCGGCAGGGTGGGAGGAGAAGATGGTGTAATTGCCTTTGGCGCATTTTTCCTTTGTATGACATGAAAGTACATTGTCCATGTCTTGCCGCTTTCTCCTCAATAAAGAAATGATAGAGATGAAGGAACATGCCACCGTCTTTTGAAAGCAATGTGAAAGAAAAGATGGTCTAAGATGACATCTTTCTGGAAAGCAATAGTATTATTTAAAAACCTCTAAATAAGGAGGAAGAGGGCTTAATTCTGCCCTTATGAACAACTTGAGTTTTAAAGGTCAGTTCCCAAATAGCTGTTCCTGTAGGACACCAGTTAAGCATCATTGCCCTTCTCTCTACCATCAAGCTACTGGTAGTTCGTAATCACATCCATGCATCCAAGCATCATCCAGGAAGTACCTATAATTTTTAGCAGATACATTTTTTCTTTGGATGAAACTTCTAACCGTTCGAATTCACATCAAACACACAGCCCATGAAACATGAACTTAAAAACAGAGAAGTTGTAGCTTCATTTCAGCATTAAGTCACATGATTCACTCCTCACAAACCAGCACCTCTGAGTGGAGACTCCTGTCTATCCGGTGGTGTGTTTGCATCATTGTCTGCTTGCCATGAAGTACTCAGCAACAGGCAAGGGCGTGGGAGAAGTTCACTGCACTCTTCTACAATCACTTTTCTGTTGCTGTGATACGCACTGGTGGGGTGAGAGTGAGTGTGGATGAAGAATTCTAGGTTTAGCAGCTTCAAAGGATAGGAGTCCACGTAGCTTGATGGGGAGAGAGTGAACAGCGGGTCCGCGACAATGGCTATGCAGGGGCGGGAAGCAGAGAGATAATTTTCTGACCGAAGAATGAAGCAGAGGGAGGAAGCAAAAGTGGGACAGTTAATAAAAATTCCAAACCTGCCCATATTGATGTACTTCCTCCAGCCAGCTCCACCTCCGAAAGTTCAGAGCTTTCCCAAATGGTTTACCACTGGGATCATTTTGAAATGGAACATTTCTCATTCAAACTACTACAGTCTCTTTCTCAGTACATGGTCTTGGCAAATATAGTCAATTCAAGTCAACATTCGGAGGATGTGAGACATTAAGGAATTTATGCTTCGAAATGCATTTTCTCCCTCCATCTATATCTTCATCCATATTATTTCAGCCAACACTAATTGATATAGTCTGAGCATATAGATACAGACTTGCATGACTAATGAATGAGGCTCAGGTCTCAGTCCTCAGCTGCCCAGAGCCAATCTTAAAGCACAGACAGAGAATCCAGGTCTAGGAAGCCTGCCCTCCTTCTCAGCCTCATCCCAACCTCTCTGGGAGCTAGCATGGGTATCCTGACAGGTTCATGGATTTTATGCTCCCACATAGCGCAGTCAGCCTTAGGTCACATAGTTTACAACTCACTCTGGGCACAGATAAGGAGGAGGTTTCCGGGTGGGGCTAGAAAGGATTGGCACCATGACAGTGACCCCGAGTCACCGAGCATTCTCCATGTTCTGCTGTTTCTCTCGAGCCAGACAGCAGGCAGAGGGGCTGAGTAGGGGAAGAAAGGACAGAGCAGCAGCCTTCTGTCACCACAGTATTTATAGCCCCTCCCCTTTGCTCTGAGGTCTTCACAGCCTCAATATATGCTTGCCAAATGCGGGTGGCTAGCGGGAAGGGGACGTTAATGGGAAGATGCCGAGATAGAGTAACTGTCCTAGAGAGCAAACTGTGATGATTTCTCAAGACTGCTTGATGGACTCCTTCTGAACTGTCCATGGGACCAGCAGAGCCCTGCCTGTGCCTGTCAGGGGTGCTCCATCTGCATTCTTGCTGTGCTTGGTGGGGGGAGGTGGCAGAGCCCTCTCCACAGGTCCCCTGCCTGTTGCACCTGTCTCTTGGTGCTTTGAGGCAATGAGGATTAGCTGCAGCCCTCCTCCCTGTCTTCCTCACTCTTTGCCAGTCATTCTTCCTATTACTGCTGAAGTGAAATGATACAATAGAAGGGACAGAGCAAAAGTTCTGTGTGCCGCTGTCTGAGGAGTCGGAACATAAGGGGACACATGCGTGGCCCAAGTCCTATTGTGGACACACTCTACCTTAAATCCGAGTGCCTCAGCCTTCTTTAGAACATGGCCCTCATGTGGTCTCAGCAACTTCTGCCCCTCAGCTGACTGTCACTTTACTTTTCTGGCACCTTCGGCCTGCCCTGTGGAACTTGGTCCTGGCTTTTTATGCAAATCCATGTGATACTGAGACAGCCTTTGCTTCTCTGCAGCATCAGAAATTCTGAGCCCTGAGACCGTGCCTGGGTCTGACCAAGCAGTATTGGCCAGAAAGGATCTCATCAGTGGGGTGAACTGGTTAGAGATCACACAGTGGCTGTCCACTAGAAACCCAAGGTCTAGGAAGGAAAACAGCATCAGACACTTCCAGCCGAATAAGATAAGGACCACACACCAGTGGTAGCCAGAGCTGTTTGGCCAAATGAGGTTCCTAGGCTAGTTGGGTCTGGATCACTGGAGTCCTGGTTAAAAGACACACTCTTTGGAGTCCAACCCCAAAGTAGAAATCAGTATCTAACATTTTTTTTTTCTTTTTGGTTTTTTTCGAGAACAGGGTTCTCTCGTGTGTAGCTTTGCGCCTTTCCTGGAATCGCTTGGAGACCAGCTGCCTGGATGAATCACAGAGATCCACCTGGCTCGCTCTCCCAAGTCGGGATTAAAGGCGTGGCGCAGGCCTGCGCGCCGCCGCCGCCTGCCGCGCCGCCGCGCGCCGCCGCCGACCGGCCGCCGCCGCCGGACGCCGCCCGGCAGTATCTACATTTTTAAAAATTTATTTTATTTATGTGTGTGAGTGTTTTGCTTGCCTATGTGTCGCACACCATGTATATGCCTAGGACTTGAGGAGTCCAAGAGTTCCCTGGAACTGGAGTTATGAATAGTTGTGAGCCACCATGTAGTGTTGGGAACTCAACTTGGAAACTCTGTTAAGAGCCACAGTGTTCTTAACTGATGAGCCCTCTCTCCAGTCCCTAGTAACTACATTTTAATGAATGGATATTTTGATAATACATAAATCTCAAGAAATTACAATTTGGAGATCATGTGTTATGCGGTACATTACTCCCAATAGCAATGGTACTGAAAGTTTGAGCATGTCCGACATGGAGGAATACCTAATTTGATCAGCTAGAGGGAAGGTCTGAGGATTTGAGACAATTTGTCTTCCTGGCTTGCTCACGCTCTCTCTGCAGAGTGTTGGTCTAACTTGTCTCTCTGTTCCTTGCTGCTCAATTTCTCCAAGCTAAGGACTCTGTAAGAATTGAATTGTCTATGCTGACCCTGTGATATTCCATTGCAGGGGCAATGAAGGTGAGCACATTAGCCTGGGACTGGCGGAGGAGAGTGGAAATGGGAACCCAGCTCAGTACTAACACTGGTTAGAAGACCTGTTCTGTACTTCGATTCTATCTTTTAAAAGAAGGAACACATGAAGCCTCTTGCATGACAATATTTACAAGCACACTGGGCACCACTAGGCCCTCTATAGATGCACAACACACAGTGATGTCGTCAAGATTGGAGCTTAACAAAAATCTGTCTCAACACTGCCAATAAAGCAAATGTCTGTTCCCCTGTATAGTAGCAACACCATACATTTGATGATTTTTCTCCTCCGTTTATTCAACAAATATTTATTGATGTAGGGTATGGAAGGTGTAGGGATACAAAGTCACTGACATAACCATGGTCCCAATCCACATTACGGTCTTGAGAAAGTTAAGACAATTCAAGCCATAATTAATGTACTGCATAACTGATGCTGAAGCATAGCAAGCCCACAGTATTGCAGATGGAAGAGAAAACCAGAGTGTCCCGAGCTTGCAAAGAATGACCAAGAAAAGAGTGAGCATGGCAGATTAAGGAAAAGAAAGATTGGAGTTCAAGGAGCTAATCCATAAAAGACCATGGAAGTCTCACAGCTTGTAGCATCATCTATTTTAAGGGAACCACTTATGTGTTTCTGTATACTCATGCTAATGGTAAGATGAAGAAAGAACTGTATTAACCACAAATGGGACCCCAGGCAGAAGCCAATGCAGTGGTCATGGGAGAGATGGTGTTGCTGTGGAGGTTAATAAGACAGATAGATACCAGGCTTTTCATGAACCTGAACCTAAGCACCTATAACTGATGGGCATTGGAGGCTGGTGGTGGAAAGGGAAGTAGCAACTGGGGAGGTCAACTTAGTTCCCTGATGGCCATTCAGAATGAAAACTCACTCTTCCTCATGACCACTGGTTTAAGACTGACCTATGTGGAAAAAGTAGATGGTTTACTCACCAATGTCACTTTGGCAAAACAATCATCTCGCCAATTGAGGTTCTTAATCCTCAAACCATAGTCTCCCAAATTCTAGAAGGTTGACTTGGAATTTTTACAAGCTCATTTACATCTTTATGTGCAATAATGAACTTCAGCCACTTGATGGCCACATTTCAAAGTCCTTGATCTTACTTCCCCAAGTCAACTGGACAGTTTTCTACATAGTCCATCTATCACCTCTGGGACTAAATAGAGATAAATAGGTTTCTTTTATTAATTAGTAAGGTTTCCATAAGTTACATCTGATATACAAGAGGTCTTCACTAAACATTATTTAGCAAATGACAAAGCTAAAGGATATTGATGAAAACATACTTTCCAAATATTCAGAATAAGTGTAGCTTCATTCTATTTCATACCATTAAAATTCAGATAGCCACCATTCTACACCATCCAAGAAATGTTCCAACAATTCACTGCTGAGCTAAGTAATAGGAATAACTAGACTAGCAATGTTCTATCATCATGGCATTATCTATAGTGAAAAAGGGACAGCCACAAGAACCCAAAGCAAAGTCACCTTGGATATTACTGGTGAAAGAGTATCCTAGAAACAACCCTAGGGTCACCAACAGAGCCACCCTTATTTTATGGAAATATGCACAAGGCTTTGTATCCAAATGGTCTTCAGTGACAAGAACATTTGGAACAGGATTTTGGTCAGGTATGATTAACTATGCAGTTTGTGGAGCTTTCTGCTTTAGTTCCCTGCTCATCAAGTACATTTTCTGATCACAATGTGAGTCTACAGACAAGCTTGCCTTCAGGGAAAGAACACTTCCTTCCTGCATTTGAAAGTACATTTAACCTTCTGTCAGCAATCTCTCACTGAAAATATACTGCCTTCCCACTCAGTCTTCTGCAGAGAGAAAATGTTTGAACAGATGCATCTCCTTTTGATAATAATTTCATCTCGTAAATCAATTTTATAAGTCAGTCTAATGAGCTCAGATCTTTTATGGTGAGCCAAGAAAATCTGAGACAATAGTCCCGAGAGTCATCCACCAAGGTGTTCATTTGGCAAGGCCCACTTTTTTGAGGAATACAGCCTGACAGTCTTATCTACTGGTGCTACCACCATTAGTATCAGATGTAAACATGTACACTTTCTACATAGAAACCTGTGTTAGTCAAGTTCAAGCAGTGACCAAACCCAAGTTCAACTGGGAGAGGAGAAGAGCATGTTTGAAAGAAAACTAACACAGTACAGTGAATGTCAAAGGTGCAGGCAGTTCAATATTTACTCCAAAATTTGTGGCATGTTATATACATCGATATGCTGATAATAACACATATGTTACCATGAAGTAATATTGATAAGTTTTAACTATTTTATATCTCTGTTGGCAATATAGTCTACATTTTCACGAGAATACTTTATTATGTTTTTGTAAGAGAATACCTTTGCAATATTACTTTTTTTTCGGCAGATGAGCAGTTTCTCTGTGTAAGTTCTTTGGGCCTGTCCTGGATCTTGCTCTAGTAGACTAGCTTGCCTCAAACTCACAGAGATTCATGTCTGCTCTGCTTGCTCCAAGTTCACCGCTGGAATTATAAAGCTCTTGTGCCACCACGTGCCAGCGCTCAGAATATTAGCTTTGTGCGAGAGAAAATTACACTATATATTCTAAACCCTCTCTACCAAATGATGTAAAAAAATACTTACACGGAGTGCACGTTAAAGATATGTCATACATTACTAGCAAAAAACAGCTTAATCTCCCTTCGCTGCTGTATTTTCTTTTGCCTAATTCGTCTTCAGAGCTATCATTTTCCCTCTATAGCACCTGACTATTGGCGCGTTACCTAGAAATTGTATTTTCGATTCATCCTAATTTTATGGTCTACTGATCATTATTAACTTCTCAAAATTTTAAAACTTATTGTGTTTTCTTAAAGCTTTTATATACTTATACATACATGAGGATGTTGCCTATAATGTATGAGAGCAATGTTCAGTAGTGAGTGTTGTCACGTGTATGTGTGGAAACTGCGAGAACGACTATCCAGTTCCTTCTCTATCACTTCCTGTCTTTGTTCCCTTTTAAGGCAGGGTTACTCACATAAAACCTAACTCCATGAGTGTTTGGGATTACGACGTTTTTCACTAGCAGCCTGGCCATAATGACAGTACTGTGCGGATCACTACTGTGACAGCACATCCACACACCACTACCACACACACACAAAAAATAAATAGGAGCGTACAGAAGGAAAGGCCATCTGATGTGGCGCATCCTGAGGACTATGATCCATTCCCGACCTGCTTCCGAAGTCAGCCCTTGTAGTCTTGAATAGTCACCTCTTTCATTTCTGGCATGAATGGAGGTGCTTGCGCCGCAAGCGATCGCCTGGACACTATTTAATTGCGGTGACAGCAACTATGGTCTTTGTCCGAGTCCCTGCCCTTTCTGGCCAGTCACATACTCGGAAATGTAAGAGTACCATATTTCTATGTCCCTAGTAAAGCCTGTTCACTGACCTGCTCTTGACCCTCAACTAGTTGGAGATGCCGTACTTTTCATTACAAAACAGATTTTGCTCTAATCATTTCTCCAGAGTTGTGGTGGTTGACGCTTCATTTCGGAGATCTCCATAAACAATATCTGCAAACTGCGTACCCACGTATTTTTTCTACTTATATAATCAATTATCTCTAAAACTAATATCCAGTGTAAACTGGCATTTCCGGATCCTAATAGCAATAAATGAGGTTCTTTTCTATGACCTGGGAAAGACTTACTTAGGATAATATTGAACTTTTCTGGTTATAGATTTTAAACTAATAGAATTTCCGGTCCACTTTCCTTGAGGCACATCAATTGTTACGGAAAGTTTCGTTGCCAATGGGTTTACTTGGTTGTTCTGAGAGAAATTGTGCTCGGGAGCCTGACACTGGATGATGTGATGTAATGTGTCGTGTCAAATAAGAGAACAAAATTCTCTTATTGATAAATTCTGCCGAAGATCTGATTATATACTTAGGATCACCCAAACTTATCTACCGCCTTAGCCTCTTATTATCTTTGACACAAGATTTTGCAACGGCATCCTCTGGAGCTAGGCTCAGACCTATAGCTGCCAATAACTAAAGCAGGAAGATGCTCTGCTGCAGGGCCAAGCTCCAGAGTTTGGACACAGGCATATCACGACGTAGAAAAGAAAAGCATAACCAAAAATTACTCATTACAGCCTCCTACCTCTCTCACACTTTAAGTTCAGTGTTATGTCAGAAACTAACGAGACGTGGGACCAATAGAGATGCCATTATTCAAGAATAAACAGAGAGAGAATAAAGTCAGGAAGACGCTTCAGAGCGTGTCTGTTAAATGGTTGGAAATACACAGTCTTAGGCATAATGCCAGCTTAGCATGAGACCTGAGTTCAGATCTAAGACCCCTATGGCTAAAATAATGAGCATGGCAGCATGCTATCTGAACCTTAGTGTATGGGAAGAAAAGGAGGATCCTGGGACTTACGACAGTCTCTGCTCAGCAAGCAAGCAATATTGCGTGAAGTCTGGCACTCTTGAAATATAAGTGGAGAGCGAATCATTAACAAGCAAGACACTCTGTCAGCCTACTGACCCTCCCACATGTGCACCCGACCTGCTTAACCGGCGCAGCTAGCGCTCGCTGCACTTCTGGCAACGATCCCATGCCTAGCACTGCGGCGCGCGCGCACAACACACCACACCCACACCACACTAAACGCTTGGCGAGGCGAAATGCTTGGGAGAGGGCAGAGAATTATATACAGCAACACCATCTCCCTCAAATATTCTAAATGTTTGCAATCAAAGTAGCCACAGCTTCTAGATAATACTGAGTAGACGCTCCAGTAGTTCAGTGAAAGTGGATCCAAGGAACATAATGATTAGCGTTCAGATGTGTTCTATCTGTTCCTCTAATCCTCACATTGTCTCGCTCCCCCCATCCTCACCCGCGCCCCACGGCGTCCCTTCTGTGTGCCAAGCATCAGGCTCGGCAGTTGATGCGTCTCTGCTCTAAAACGTTCGTCATGCTTAATGAATACCTAGACTCATCACTTTCTGGGATTCATGTGTTTATCTGTCTATGGACGTAATCACACACACTGTACCCCCCCCCGCCCCCCCCCCCCCAGTCTACCAAAAGCACTAAGGGGCTTGTGTTACCTCTTCCCCTTCCTGCCGACACAAAGTATGCATTAGTTGCTCTTTGCTAAAACCGAAAACCCACTATCTATACACTCTGTTCCTCCACGGAAAGCGAGCGAATATGATGTGCGCCACTGGCGATTGACCTCAGACGGAGCTGAACCATGCGAAGACAGCCAGGAGGTCAAACCGCCGTACGCAACTGCATTGTGGCGCTTTAGCTGACCCAACGCCAGGCCAGCACTCGTCGATTACTTATGTCCTCTCCCAGTAACTTCACTCCCTGCACCGTCACCACCAGATCCTCACAGCTCGCGCACAGCAGTAGTAAACACACGTCACATCCCCACTCACATCTGCCGTTTGCATCGCTGTAGAGGTTAACAATGCAGCCCCGTAGTTCTCTTCCAGTTACCATTGTGTCTGGCGTTCCACTACAAAGAGTCAACCCTGCGAGATCGTGCAAAGTGGAACAGGCACAGTAACTGCCAATTGTGGTGAATTAGGAGATGCTGGCTCCTGATTTCTGTGCAGAAGGTATATGAGTCATATCTCTCAGTGATCCAGGCCAAACTCCTCGTCCAGAGATCATGGGGAAGTATGTTGACATCTCCTTCGATCTGGTATACTTATGTTAAGTCATCCTTAGGTTACCAGCGCGCCCACTGGACTGTGTTGGATTCCAAATTTTCTTCCAGACGCAAAACATGTCCTCACCCTTGAATAACATTTTATTGCTTAATGTTTTATCTAAAAGACCAAATCTTAGAGGTAAAATCGCAAGACCTTTAATGAGAAACGAAAGCAATTTCAAAACTAGTCTTTTCAGTTCTTGGCCTAATGTGAGCCCTGGATGGATAGAAATTTAGAGTTAGGATGTAAGTTCATGTTCAAGTGTATTATCACTACATATGAGTCTGGATCCAGTCCCAGAACCAAAAAAGAAAGGAAAAAATATGATTTGTCAGACAAATCAAAACACTCAACCTTGAGCAGCAGCCCACTCATCCAGCCCCAATTGTATGAAAAAAGGAAAAGGTTGGAGAGAGTTTGCAATACAGAGACATAGTCTCTACTTAACATCAGAGTTGATATCAAATCACTCAAATAGACTACACACACAGATCTCACGGAGGGGACTGGTCAGAGTGTGCGTTGTTATGACAGGAGAAATCCAAGCTTGGTTCAATCAGGTAAGCATCACTCAGCACTTGGTAAGTCAGCCACTTGAGCCCATCCCAGACCCAGTGGTATCTGCAACGTTTCGACCCAGTAGAATTTCGGCATACTTGTTGTCCAGTTAGAGTTTTAGGTGCATGATTGCTGAACCTATGTTGACAACAGAATGAATAGGACAAACCAGTACTAATAATGCATTGGCAAATTTTCATCCTTTTATTGTCACGAATACCTTCAAAAATGGGGACACACATCGCATCTGACTGAGAGCTGTGGAGACTGTTCTCAAATTCTACTTGTTAAATGTGAATCGGGCAGAGTGGCCAGCTAGCAGTCTCAGTCAGTAGTGCTTGCCTTTTTGCAATGAATAAGACTTGAACTTGATCTACGAACCACATAACCGAGCACATGAACATTAGTTCTGTAATCCTCAGCTCGATTGAGGGACAGCAGATGGTACCTTTTTGCCGCAGACTGGCTGATGAGTTCAGGATAATGACGAGATTTTATAAAGATCATTGATAGTGCTTGCTGAGAAGACACATGCATATATTTTCTCATACTCTCACTTATCACTACCACATCGTGGCGACGTCAACAACACACATCACCACTAGGACAGCTAATAACAGTCAGAAACCTAGTGCAGCCCGATTGAAGGTAGCAGGGTAAGATTTCTCAGATGGCTTCTCGCATACCAGAGAGGACATTAATGATGACGCTGATGCAAGCATGCCTGGTCAGTCTCAAAGCAAGAGACACTAGCCAGGCACCAAGTAGGACTCGTCACAGCAGATAAATCGTACACATGAGGCAGGCTAGTAATACTACTTTAGGGAGCCCGACCAGCACAGGCCAGTTTCCAAGCCCACGACGGCATGTATATATATCATTACTTATGTGGTCTTTTGGGACCTCTGATATCTCACCATTAGGCCTAACACATCCCTTGAGAATCCAATACGATGACTATCAAGGATACAATCAAAAGAAGGAGAGGATTAAAAAAAATGAAACACGTACTACAAATACGTATTACCTGAAATCTCAGACCGTTTAACTAAAAGACTCTCTATTGGTTTTGGATTAAATTGGTGAGTTGTGACTACACTTTGCGTTCAGTTTTTTCCTTCTAATTGCACATGCCAAACTCATGAAGGACTCATTAGAAGGCTACATGAGAACCAAAGATTGCATCTTCTAATAACAAGAAAGCTCTACCACCAAAATCTCAAACATTCCAGTGTACCTCATTAAGACCTGTGCTATATGCACAACTACTCACGCGCGATTACATGTCAAACAAGCAAGAAAAGTTTCCAAGCCCCACCCCCTTAAATCGAGGCAACCTACAGCAATCAAGAACGGCTCGAGAGAGAGACCAGGAATGATCCGAGACCTGAGAGAGAGAAGAGGAGACAGAGAGATGAAATGCGACGAGGAGATGAAAGAGAGTCCCTGAGAGAGGCACTGAAGGCTCCTCTAATTAGCAACCAGAATGTCCAAATGGTCAGCCTCTAAATTACATACAATATGAGTAATAACTACAACTCACTCACTGAGTAGGAGGAGAGATGAGAGGACAGACAGAAAATGATGCTAGACTAAGAAGCGTACTATAGATGATAGTATTAGAAGATAGATAGTATAGATAGTAATTAATGATAGACAGCAGACGGAGATGATAGATAAATATAGCTAAGAAGATAGATTAGATAGACTTAGATAGTAGATCTCAGATAATATAGGATAATATGCCCATGATAAGATGTGAATTTGGAGTGGATGAGGGGCGAGAACATTGTAGAGGAGTTGAAGTGAGAGGGAGCTTGGAAATGATGTAAATATACGTATCATGTGGAATTATTAAAATTTAAATTTTTAAAAAAGAATGCATTTCGCCTTGAATGTACAGCCCTCTACAACTTTATATTTGAACATTACTGGAAGTCCGTACAATCCACGCTAACATAGACACAGTTATATTCTCTTCCCCCTGTAGCTGTGAAAGCAATCCTATGTTCTAAAAGCTTCCCAGTAAGACATTCAAGAGAGTCACGGATCTTTGAAGTTCCCCTGTTCCTTTACTGTCATAGCGCAAATCTTACTTGCAAATGGGACTCAGGTATGGGAATACACCACTGAACTAATTACCACTTTAAAGGTCAATCTCGTAACATATCATATCCCAAGAAGCATGACAAATCACACACTATTTTGTATCACTCTCTTCAGGAAGCCAAAAGCCATGAAAAACTAACCCACCTTGTCACACAAATGAAACTTTTACCAAGAATATATTCAATAGCTCTCCTCATGCCTTTCAATCACTATCTTCTTTCCCTAAGCAGAATTTTCTTTGTCTGACTCCAGATGTTCATTTTTTTTAATAGAACTAACATAAACATGAAGATATAGCAGCCCTTACTCTTCACGGCCCAGCAGGTTTATCCCACACTAAATTTTCTATTTTAATGCAATTCATCCCTCATTTATTTGTGGCTGCTAATAGGTTGTATCATGCTCCTCATCTGCTCGTATGATATTCATTCTTCTTATGATGTCCACTTGGTACGACACTTAGTTCATCTATATAATTGAAAAAAGACCACTATAATGTGTCACACTTACCTTATCCACTGTACCACCACTGACACAGCTGCTATGCAGTGTCTAAATAGCGGTGAAATCGCCTCGGAGTTCACATTACCCCAATTCAATTAGAGGACATGCCAGTGTTTTCCAAAGGTAGACCTTTGCTAAGTTCAGGTCCCTTTACTAGACAATACGAAGTCCTGCGCACCAACCATCCTGCCAGCTAACATTGAATAGTTTCTCTGCTCCAAATTTCAGTTTCTCCATCACGGGTTTGATTTCCCATGTCCACAGCCATAGTGAGCAGCATGCTGTGATTTAAGGTTACATTTTTCTCTTTGGAAGGCAACACATCTCAGCATGCCCTACCTTGTGTGAAACAGCCTGGTTTGAAAGGCCTACTTATGTCATACTTCCTTCCCTTAACCTGACAACCAACCCGTTAACATTTCATATCAATAAATACTCCGGATCTCTGATCATAGTCTGACTTTTTTGCATGATCATTTTGTTATTATGTTTCTTATCAAATATTGCCAATGAATATAGGAAGACTCATAACTTATCTCAATTAATTCCTATGAATACGGTCTCCTGTATCCCAGAGACTAGGCCTCCAAGCTCACTATGTAGCCACACTTTTATTAAATCTCTGACTAAGTCTGTAGTGTGTCTAGCCAATTCCACAGATATCATGCTATTTTAGACTATACAAGGATGCGACAAATTCACACTGCAGCTCTAACCTAAAAGTGATCCATTCTAGTGCAATCTAGAGTCCACTAACACAATGTATAGTCTAACGTCTGCTAGAAGCTCCGCTCTTTCCCTATTTATAGTAGATGTTGTTTGATTTCTCTTGTCTCATTGCATCCAATGTACCTGTATTATGCACTTTTTCGTGTTACAATACTATTCCAGTTGTGACATGTCTCCAATGCCTCCCACTTTCCTAGTCATCTTCCTGAGTTTATTCACCTGTCATTATATAGAAAGATCTTTTGTAAGGATATTTTTGTTTTCTGTTTTTTGTTTTTTAATGGACGACAATAGTATCTCGTTTGTGTGTGGGTCGTGTATGCTGTGGTGTGTCGTTATTAGTAATTCCATTTTTTATATACAAAAGTGAAGTTTCTTTACCTCTTCCTGTATTCTGTTCATGCGAAAATTATCTTGCAACGAGAATTAAATAGCTTCTGCTTTTTTTTTTTTTTTCCACAATGACCTTATGTTGAAGATGAAGAATTGCCATTTGCTTCCAATATCACTCCATGGTCTAGTTTGAAAATTGACATCGCCCTCTTGGCTCCTTCTTTTCTCTCCGCTTGCACCTGCTAGGTCATCCCCAGGAGGCATTAATCATTATATCATTTGTACTCTCAATCTAATAAATCTTTATACTTAATGCATGAGTAGCCTTATACATGTCTAGCTTGTCGCAATTATTCTTTATATAAAATTGCAATAGTTATTTATCCAAAAGTGTTGTGGAATTAAAAACTATATAGAAACCTCTCACTTATAACCACGACTTCTCTCCTACTTCCCAGAATCATGCTATCATTATATGCGATCTAGATTCCGCAGCCACGTCAGAAACAGACAGAATAGTAGCGATCGTCAGGCATGGGACAGTCGAGCACTGTTACCATAACGAGAACGAATCGCTAGTGTCCAGTCTCCCCTGTAAAGACAGATGTACAGCTAATGTTCTCGATACTCGCCTTTCCCTACTTTCTTTTGCATCCTTATACACTCTTCTGAATTCTGTCTGAAAGTCACACCCCTCATCCGTGCTCCGATCACATTCTTCTTTCGTGGGCCTATTTGCGCACTGGCCTAAGTAATTATAGCCGTGGTTCCCATCTTTCTCCTCTAAAGTTGTCAAGATGTGCTAACACTCATCTCTCCCACGAGGGCTCTTTCGCAAAGCACTTTAGTGTGGTTTTTAGCCTGTTGGTTCGTGCCTTCTCGCCATCGCTTCATTCTTCTCCACAAGTCCCCCAATGACCACCAGTCTCTTCCCCCCCTTACGTGTTTCCGACTCTTACGTGATAACTTCTTGCCATGGGCTGATTCTCTGCCTGTCACCCTTTCTGTTCTATATTTTAGATTCTAGTTCACGTTGCTATCCTTACTAATATATCCCAGACTCTTGTTTTATGCTCCTCACTTATATGCTTACGCCATTTATCAGATTCTAACATCTTTCTTCTGACAGCCACAATGGGATTTGATCCATGTCAATGGAATACCTCTCTGCCATCATCACCTTTTCCAACGCAGAGGTTTTCTTCTCATTCTCTCTTCTTTTAATTGCAGGCTTTTCTTTCTCTTTGTCGTAGACCTTACATACCATAATACTTTGTGCTTGAGTGGTGAGTTCCGCGAGATCGACTGAACATCCATTTTCCTGTTCTTCTCTTTAGTGATTTATATTTGACCATCTTCTTGTAGTCTCGACCTACATTTCCTAACACAGATTTTCATTGCTTAAGCATTAGAACACCCCTCTAGCTTCATATATCAGACGGTATCAAACGTATCTTATCTTACCAACCTGGCTTCTTGTTGGTTAATCCTGTTCACAGATACATTCTCATGCTACTTCGCCACGTATGACATGTCTATCCTAGTGTTTACTTTTCGGACTCCAGCATCATTCTTACCTCTTCCATGAGACTTGCTTGGCCTCCTTCAGATCAAGGACCAACGACAGCATTTCACACACTCCCAAGTTGGTTCCCCCTTCACATACAGGCCAGGACCTACACAGCTGTCACTTCGCCGACGCACTGTAGTCCTCCCTGGACCGTGAACTGGATTTCAACTTTCAGGAGGTCCTCTTCAGGATAGCGCCATCTCCTCCTGGAGATAATGACCTTTCTAAGGCGTATTCTCTTCTATCTGATTCGAACAGAATCAGGATAGCAAGGCAACATTGAAATCTCTGTCTTCCGCCGGTGGTTGGCTGGAATCGATTTGCCAAAAGACACCCTTTATAGGGATGCAGATGGCCCATAATGAGGATAATCAACATTCACAGGAAGTGCACCTACCCGCCTTTTGAATCGAATGTAGGCTTTTTGAAGAATTCTTCCTTTTGCTCTATAATTAGAAAAAATGAAAAAGAATACACAGACGCACTACACTCACCTATACTACGTTTAGTGTTGTAGCTCTGGACGCTTTGAGAGTTCTTGCCTGCTCCAACATCTGCCTTCATCTAAGCAAACAGAATCCAACTTACCGAACGGACAAAAGAAAACATAGAAAGAAACGCTCATAGTGTCAGATTCTGCAGAGAGTAATCCCTTGCAAAAGACATGAATAACTGACGTACTTTGGATTCCTGAAATCGATAACACAATGAAAAAATCAGCCCAACCGAATGACTCGCTCAATTATAGATGATATTACATGAACGTATCAATGTCTTAGCCAGTAATCTGATCCGCAGAACTCACGCCAACTATGTCAAGAACTATCTTCACTCATGGAGCATCGAAATAACTCTCACTCTCAGAAATTAGCATATATGTCACATATATTCAAGCCCAATCACTACGCATACATACCCAAAACCGTAAGAATTACGATTCCTAACTCATTTCCTTACTCTCCATGCTCATAGAAAGCATATCAATCATCTCCCTTTCAGTACTTACAATGAAATTCCAACTCACCATCAACACAACTCCTCTCTTCACAGCTTACTAAAGAATCGACCTCAGACTCTCACAAGTCAGTCTCTTACTCTCCTACATTTATGCTCAAGCTACATCACATCAGTCCTCAAACCTCCTACCCATCACCAACCCTACACACTACCCCCCACCTCCCCTCCGTACATCCCTGCTCTCCCACTCCCCCTCACCCCCCTCTCTCTACGCCCCTCACGATGTGCCTTACCCCTCAAGAAGCCATCCCCAAAACCCACGCCAGCACGATCGCCAATTTGCGAATCACCAAAGCTCCAAGCACACCTCCCTGTCCCCCCGCCCCCTCACAGGACAACACCCATGTCCACACGATATACCCTCTTCGCAACCCACATCTCCTCCACATCTAATCTTTACGATCGTCAACATACCAAATAAGCTCCACATTACCTCTTACCATCGCGCCCCCCCCCACCCCACGACACCTTAAGCTTACCCAATTCTCCGCTGATCTGATCTCCACTCACCGTGTTATGGGACGGCCTTGCCCCCCCCGCGAGAATCGCGAGCCCCCCCGCCGCACCCCCAAACGCATCCGCCCCCCCCCTACCCCCACCAGCCACGCACGACCACCCCGACCACCCCCCCCTCCCACCGCCCCCCCCCCCCACCCCCCCCCCTCGCCCCCACTCCAACAGGCCTTTTGCCCCCACCCTGAACCTAACCAAGCCCAGGCGACCTCACTCCAACACCCTTCACAATCGCCAGCACCTCCCCTCTCCCCCCTCCTCTCAGCCTCCCCGTCACACCTCAACTCCCACGCTCTCCCCGACCCCTCTTCCTCCCAGCCTGCCCGCGTTCATCGTGGTCGCACCCTCGTTCTGGGTTCGTCATAGAAACCCACTCTACCGCTTCATCCTCGTCTCGCACGTCACCCCTCGCTTTTGCTCTGTATATTCGCCTTTTCCACCTCTTAATGACAACTTACCCGTATGCAGTAAGCGGCACCACACTTCTCCCACAATACGCCGTCGGTGTCCTCCCAAAATCTAAATTCGTACGCTCCCACCATCTGTCCATTCGTTCTGCTGAACAGCAATCCGCTAAGCTGGTTACTGGCTGGAGCTCTGGATGCTCTCCTTCTATACCCCCCACCGTACGCCTCATAGCCTACCCAGCGAAGGTACCCTGACACGCATGCTCAATCAGACCAAGCAACGTTAATACGAAGACTTTAGAAGCATCTCTATCTGATTTCCTTCCCGCTCTAGGGCCCGAGCACAGAGACCTCATTCCTACCCAGGAAGCACACTGATTAATAATACTAAGAAGTAAGAAACAAGGCTTTTACCCAGGGATATTGTGGATGTGCGTTTATGAATTTGCGAAGTAATTATCCCCTGTACAAGACAGAAAAAGCAAAGAATCGACCTCCTGTGATTAGTAAACTGAGTTTTCATGAGTTCGTTACAATCTCCATGGCCCCAATTTATTACCCACATTCCAATTGTCCGCCTTAGCGGAATGAATTGTGCTCTCCATCTAGCGCCTTCCACTGGTACATTGGCTGCAGTATTCTTCCTCCAGGTTTTCTCATATCACTAATGTATCCATTTTCTTACAAAGAAGTTCTTGTTGTTTCTTTGTACTTCATTGTGTGTCTAACAGAATCCGTCTTATCGCGTACTCTATCATGCTTATGATTCTCGATGGACTAAGTTCCGTTAGTTTTACCTTCAAAAGTAACAGCTGTAGTTTTGTCAAAATACTCATAGTGCGCTAGACACGTCAGTGGAAGAGTGCTGCCACTTCTCACACCAATTGTGGCTGGAGTTCAGACCCCTAGCATTCTCAACATACGCCTGAAGCCAATGTGTTATGTCTGTATCCAGGTCTTACTTGCAAAGTGGGGGAAGTGGAAACAGGAGGAATCTCTTGGAAGTTTGGGCTAGCCAGTCTATCGTCTTAGATGTTTCTGTTTCATGGTGTTAACACCATGAACAAAAACTACAAGAAGGAAGCAGTTTTACTCACACTACGTCCAGTTCAACAGCACAGTTCCATCACTGTGAGGGTCAGTCAGTGAACCGACAGGCAGAACTAGAGCAGATACTGAGCACAGGAGGCCATGGAGAGTGCTGCCTACTGGCTTGTCCTCATTGGCCTGGCCTCAGCGCTTGCTCTCCGTTAGACGACGAGGACTACCCTCCAGCTTACATGTGTTCTCGGTCAAGACCACTCCGATATAGGATGGGACCTCCACCTAAAATCACTAAGCACAGGCTTAATACACAGACTTCCACCAGGTCAGACTTAATGTGTACATTTTTCTCAACTGTTATACACTTCTCAGATAACTCTAGCTGTGTCAGGTTGACAAAAACTAGTCGCAGATCTTACACTTCGATTGTACTTAGCAGCACATAATCACGACTGTCTCGAAGTAAGGTTAGATCTTACAAGATGGAAAACTAATGTTGTCTGAACGGTTCCACATTGTGCCCAAGGTTATACAACACACCACACAACACACGCACAGGCACGCACTGAACAGCAGCGCATTAACGCAGACAACTTTTATACATAAGATTATTTGAATTGCATTACTCCATCTCTCTTTCTAGCATGATAAGCTAATGATGCTTGATGAGTTGTCTTTTTCTTTCTTTAAATACACGGTTAGCGGACGCAGATGATACTGTGGAGTCTTGGCTGGAGCTTCTTCAAGATCATTGTTGCTCTATCTTTGCTAGTCAACAGCAGCACTACTCAGAATGCAGCCAGAACTGTCTCTTCCTCCATGCTTCAGCCTT
Source organism: Peromyscus leucopus (assembly GCF_004664715.2). Classification (NCBI taxonomy): domain Eukaryota; kingdom Metazoa; phylum Chordata; class Mammalia; order Rodentia; family Cricetidae; genus Peromyscus; species Peromyscus leucopus. Next base: position 1,914 of record NW_023505085.1, on the reverse strand, counting down.
CAAGGCCTTATCAATATGTGTTTCACATCCCTTCTCTCTTCTTAACCTGTTCTGAATTCATCTCCAGCCGAAGCTGCTGAGACCACCTCCGTGCCCTGACAGTGACTGTGTGTATTAGGGAAGGTATATCATGCATCTGTGCCAGCCAAGTGTTTATGAATTATGACAGGCAATGTTTTTCAACAACCACCAACCCTCTGGAATCCAGAGTACACAGTCTTTACTGCTTCTGAATGCACTTAAGGTCACTCATGTTAGCCATCATTCCCGGATCAGAAAGGTGAATCACTTTTCCCTTGACCTTTGGCTTAAGCATGTGACATTAGACAAGGGCAGAACAATGTTCATCAAAATGACTCTACCGCCCAGGTGGAATGGTGTTTGCCTCGGGCTTTATAGAAATCAACTCCTAGGATGTTGACCCTTCTTTAAGTTGAAGAGTTCACACACTTTAGAAGCAAAGGGCTGATATTTCTTTGTTGAGTGAGCTTTTTGTTCACTTGCAAATATTTTGAAACCACTGGAGTTATTCTAATCCTATTTTTGTTCTGAAACCATACATCACACGCAACTAACAAGTAAACTAGTGCAAACAATCAACTGATCAGCAAGCATACATCTTCTCAATGCTCCCATGTAACTTGCTGTTCAAAGTTGAACATCAGTCATCCCAGAGGGACTAATAGTAGATCCTGTGGACAAGAACATTCCTGTAGTAATACCAAAATAGCTGCTCAGAACTGGATCACATTTGCCTTATATGTCAACAATGAAAACTGAAAGCTTTATGCAAAAACTGGAATTTGCAGAACTTTTTTTTCCCCTGAGAAACATGCCTATTTTTAGCCAGTGAGTTACCTGGAAGTTCCTTTGACCTTAAGTCTGGTGAGAAAATCTCTGAAACAATGAGAATTTATCGCAATCTCTGGCCCCCAGAGCTTTCATTTTAAAATCAGGATGTGACAGTCGGATCCAGAGCAGTAAGTAACCATCCACCCTTGCATGTCCAACAATCTATCCCACTTGACCCCAACAGACTCCAATCAAGAATATTTCCCCTTTCCCCCCAGCATTGACTAATTCCACTTGTCAGTCAGGAAATGATTTAATTCTCTGCCTTTGCTAACAAATAATCAAAACTTTGTTTGCCTAACCTCACAAAAGCTTATTTTTTAGTCATTCAGGTCTACAGTAGGGCTAGACAGCCCTCTGTGGTGCTTTTCCATGAAATGCTAAGCAGTCCAGTTTATGTTTTTATCCCAGGGATGCTCAGTCTCTTCGCTTGACTGAGCAGAAAACTGTTCTCAAGCAGTAGTTGAGAAACTTGTCTCATGAATTTTAATTTGGAGGCTATGAGATCTTTCATTGCAGCTACTCCGCTGTCGTGCTGGAGCATGAAAACATACACATGGTGTGTAATGAACGAGTATGGCTGTGTTTCAAAAAATTGAATTTACAAAGGCGAGTAGGGCTGGATTTGGTCAGCAGATCCAGTTTTAGCCAACATGTCACTCCTGGTCCAATCCCTCCCTGGTAATTCAAAGTTTTTGTCAGGATATAACTCATACCATGTTGCTCATATTTTATCTGCTAAATGCAAATCACAGGGCTATGTTTTTGGAAGCCAGGAAAAATATGATTTCCATTTTCAGAGTGAGAAATGGAAAAAATATTCCTAGTAGTGATGTCTGTACATTTCCCAGGGTTTTGTAATGCCGGTCATAAACGGAAGCTCCAGGAACAGGAATTAAAATGAACCATCTGCTATGGTCTGAATGTCTGTGTCCTCCCACCCCAAAATCCAGATCCATCAAGGTGATGGTGTGGAGGAGGGTGAAAGGAGGAGGTGATTAGGTCATGGGAGCAGAGCCATCCCAAATGGGAATAATGCCCTTGTAACATCAGCTCAAGCAG